>NC_037338.1:19416616-19722720 GCF_002263795.3 Bos taurus
TTCAGCACTCAGCTTTCTTTGTAGTCCAACTCTCATATCCATACATGACTACTGGAAAAACCATAGCCTTGACTAGATGGACCTTTGTTGGCAAAGTAACGTCTCTGCTTTTTAATATGCTGTCTAGGTTGGTCATAACTTTCCTTCCAAGGAGTAAGCGTCTTTTAATTTCATGGCTTCAGTCACCATCTGCAGTGATTTGGGAGCCCTAAAAAATAAAGTCTGCCACTGTTTCCACTCTTTCCCCATCTATTTGCTATGTCTATTGCTTCAAAATAAAAAGGAAAATGGTAAGTCACATTAGTGTGACTCTACCTTCGAAGGTTCTAAGGACCAACAAAGATGTTTTTAAAAAGTTAAAAAAAAAAAATAACCATAAAGGTACCTGGAGATTTAAGTGACAGAGCTTGTTTGAAATGTATTTCATTCTTCGTCATGTAACCCCTCTCTGGGCCTCACTTTACCTGTAAAAGACGGTTGTAGGTGATAGCTTCCAAAGTTCATGCCAGCTGAAAGATTACTATATCACTGTAGCCTGCCAGATTCCGCTGTCCATGGGATTCTCCAGGCAAGAATACTGGAGTGGGTTGCCATTCCCTTCTCCAGGGGATCTTCCCGACCCAGGAATTGAACCCAGGTCTCCTGCATTGCAGTCAGATTCTTTTTACCAACTGAGCTATGAAGGAAGTCCCATGCCAGCTACTATATCAGTTATTCAGAGAGAGGTGATTCAAACTATAATATTCTACTGCCTAAAAATAAAATGCTACATGTCATCAAAAAGAATAATAGAAACATAACAGAAATTATACCCTAAATTCTATAAAAAGCCATTTGTATCTGGAACATCAACACAAGTGTTGAAATCACCAAACTACAAACATAAACACAAACTTGGGCAAACTCCAGGAGATAGTAAGGGACAGGGAGGCCTGGCATGCTGCAGTCCATGGAGTCTGAACAACTTAGTGACTGAACAAAAACAACATACATAAAAACAGAAAAGGACAACTAAAGCAGTGGCTCTCAAACCTTGGAAACCACTAGGAAACTCAAAAGAGTACTAAAGCCATGGACCCTGATTCTTAAGATTCTGATTTAAATGGTCTGGGGCGTACAGGTCAGGAAATGAGTATTTTTTAAAGTTTCTAAGATTTCACCTAAAGTTGAAACACACTGAACTAAAGTGACAAATAGTAAGCTATGTTTCAAAGGAGTAAAACCTCTGTAATCTTTCCAAAATATAAAGATTATAAAGTTATCAATAATATAAATAGAATGAAAAATGAACCTGTTTACAAAATTATACCATACCACAATAGGGTTCACCTGGGTCCAAGTTTAAAGGAAGTGGTTAAAGGGACAAATGATATCAAAGATTAGTTTTATAGCGTGGTTGGTAAATGTATACAATTTGTTATCCAAGAAGTCATGTAAGGTTAAGACAAACATATTCAGAAAAATTTAGGTAAGTTCCAAAACAACAGACACACACTGGATTACTAAGAAAAGCAAGTACATTTCAAGTATGCAATCAGTATTTTGAGGCTGACACTGAAGGCCATAATTCACTCTTCCTTAAATGTCCAAGCGCCATCATCAGACCCAAAGTACTAGACTGCATGGTCCCAGGATGGCACTTACTTGCTCTAGCCTTAGAAGAGTTACAACTGAAGATTCTGCTTTTCTGGGACAAGGAGATACATAAGAGTACAAACTTAACATCACACACTTGCTACCATTCATTTACTCAGCACTTTATGTTATGTACTAGACTTCTACTAGGTATTTTTAAATATCTCATTTAATTCTCATCAGGTAGTTTATCAGCCTCACCTTAACACATGAGGACACTAAGTTTCTGAAAGGTCAGAATTATGGTAAACATATTTAGCATGAAAGAAAATAGAAAGCTTAAAGCAAAGATTTAAATCCAGGTCTGTGCCATGTTGTCTTTCATTGTAATTGTAAATAACACTTATAATAACAAAAAATAAAGTGAGGTTTTAAGAGTTTATTTTGTCCATTTAAATGCTCAGTAAACCTTCACAATAGTCTATGAAGCTGAGTCAAACTTTAATCCCCTTTTCCTCAGATCTCACTTCCTATCCTTCGACACATCTTGCTAGCCCTACCTTCAAAAATGTATTCTGAATCTATTATATTTTAAGTATGTATCACATGTGAGTATGTTATCTGGTCACTATCACTCTAGTTCATCTCTGGCTTAGAGGATGAAAATAGCCTCTAACTAGACTTTCTGATCTGTCTCCCCTCCCAGTCTATCCTGGATCCTTGCAAAGGGTTCCACTGAAAGATGGTGTCACTATTCTGTTCAAACATTTCCACAGCTGCCCATCTTGCTGACATAGAACTATAGTCCTTACAATGAGAAAGGCCCAATACCTCTGACATCATTTCTTCCATTCTCCTCCTGCACTCCAGCCACACTTGCCTAATTACTCCTCGAACATTCCGAGCATATTTACCCTTCCCCTTACTGTTCCCCTGATTAGAATATTCTTTCCTCAGATTTCACCCTTTCAGGTCTTTGCTTAAATAGCACCTTAACAGTAAAGCCTTTCTTCCTCACTCTACCTTCTCAAGCACTCCATATTCTCCTTATCCTACTTTATCATGGCACTTACTACCATCAAACATTTTATCAATGTATTCATTTATTTATTTGGCCACCTGATGGAAAGAACTGACTCACTGGAAAAGACCCTGATGGCTGGGAAAGATTGAAGGCAGGAGGAGAATGGGACAACAGAGGATGAGATGGCTGGATGGCATCACCGGCTCAACGGACATGAGTTTGCGCAAGCTCCGGGAGTTGGTGATGGACAGGGAGGCCTGGCAGGCTGCAGTCCATGAGGTCGCAGAGTCAGACATGACTGAGCAACTGAGGACACACGCAGAGCCTCCACACCACATGCCCTAATACTCAATCGTATCACCTTTTTCGTGCAATTCAGCACTTCCAGGTAGACAGCAGAACCTCCCCTACCACATACAACCTATCTTATGTGGCCAAAATAAGATACAACCTATCTTATGTGGTCAAAATCTAGACACAATAATTACTATTTTTTACTTACATGCTTCTTTCCCAGAAATCAGTAATTTTCAAATACTGAGTCTTGGATTCTCATTACCTCATTAGTTCTTTCTTCCTGCTCTTCTCCTCATTAACCGCTAGCTCTCCTCTCTTATACTATTCTAAGAAAAGTTAAACCCCCAAAATGATAAATTCTGATTCTACTGTATTTTGTTTGTTCTATCACTCCAACTAGACTGCATGTGTCTTTGAGATCATCTAACATAATGTGTCATACACAGAAAATTCTCTCAAATATTAGATTCATATTCTATCTCCAATTTCTTTCACAAATACAAAGCTCAGTAGTAATGTTGACCATTCTTTTCCCATGAATTACATATGAATGGTGGTGGTGGTGAGGCAAGAGGGGGATTTCCACAACTAAAAAGAGAATTTTATACTAATCAACATGGGCAAAGGGGCAAAAAAGGACCAGTAAATTTTTGGCACAAGGTAGCCAGTTCCTTACTCCCCAGATCTGAAGGAGGGAGGAAGTCATGTAGGCAGGCCACGAAGATGAGAACTTGGATTGCCTTTTACAGCTGGCCCTGGCAACTTGAAAGAGCAGGACTGACAGGTTCCTCAAGGGACAATTAGACCTAATCTTAAAGGTATTTCTGTTGAGTCTGGTATTAGTCTGACTTAGGCAAAGATATAAAAATAAAAGGAGGATACCAACTAATACACATTTCATTATCATCATTCATTCAATTCTTATTTCCTACTGTTTTTCTAGAAAAATTCCAAAGGCAAAAGAAAAATAAAAGAATATAATAAAATTTAATGATTCTGATGTAAACAGAGGATTTTTAAAATATATTTTCAATTACACTAATAAGAGAATCAAAAAACACAGATTCCTACAAATTCTCTCCTTCCAACAGAATATACTTGTTCTGTTTAAAAGTCACGGCACATTTTCGAAGGATGCGTAATTTTAACTGGAGCTCAAACCAAAAGAGTGCGTGAACATGTAGTATTCTTAATATGATGAGCACCAATAGGAAATCTACCCAAAGTTTAACATTTGCCATAAATAACCCAATTAAGTAGTGTGTGTATGTGTGTATATATTCTGGGGGGCTGGAGGAGAGAGGGCACAACTAAAGAGTAACTACAGCTACAGAGAAATTAAAAGTTAAATATGGGGGTGGAGGGAGAGAAGTTAAGATAGGTTGGAAATTTTCAGACTTCCCAGGTAGAAAGGTAAGAACTGTTTTGTTTGTTTTTGAACAAATTAGTGTGACTTATCTTACATTCCCTAAACTGGATAAGAAGTTAAAATTTAAGCTGCTGCTGCTGCTGCTAAGTCGCTTCATCGTGTCTGACTCTGTGCGACCCCAAAGACAGCAGCCCACCAGGCTCCCCTGTCCCTGGGATTCTCCGGGCAAGAACACTGGAGTGGGTTGCCATTTCCTTCTCCAAAAATTTAAGCAGCTACATACAAAAATCATTATCCACAACTGTACAATGGTTAAAGTTAAAGCCTGCCTTTAATACTTCCTTGAAGTCTGAAATCCACAAACTCAGTTATGGAATGCATTGCTGGTTCATTATGAGAAAAATTACAAATATCAACAGACTAGGTAACAAAACGGTACCAATGAAAAAGTTGCCAAAGAATATAAACATGTAACTGTATAAATAAGCAGAATCTCAGAAACTATAGATCACACCCTCACTTCATTCAACTTCTCAGAGGCCTTCCCTGACCACTCTATCTAAAACAGCTGCCCCATCATACTCTAAGGGGCTTTTCCCAGGTGGCTAAGTGGTAAAGCATCTCCCTGCCAACGCAGGCTCAGGAGACTGGAGTTTGATCCCTGGGTGGGGAAGATCCCCTGGAGGAGGAAATGGCAATCCACTTCATTATTCCTGCCTGGAAAAATCCCATGGACAGAGAGGAGCCTGGTGGGCTACAGTCCATGGGGTCGCAAAGACTCAGACACGACTGAGCACGATCACATTTTACTCTTGTATCCTGGTGTATTTTTCCCAGAGCAGTTACCACTATGGATCAGCATACTATATAGCTTCATTTGCTGCCTCCCAACTAAAACATAAGCTCTATGAGGACAGAGGCTTTGTCAGTTTGGTTAACCCCCAAGTCTACAGGCACAGTGTTACCACTTAATAAAGATGCTGAATATAGGATGAAACCGAAGTTCAGAGAGTTTGTTAAAGGATTTCCTCAAGGTCACAGAGCTGGCAGCAAACACAGTCTGTATCATAACCCTTTCTACTTGCTCTTTCCACAACCACTTCCACTCCACCAAAGCAGTCTGGTCCATCACACGATTCCATTTAACACGATTCTATTTCTTTTCTTTTTTTAAGTGCCAAAGAAAATACATGCTACCAAAAACAGTGGCACAGTGGGTAGTATTTTAACTTTAAGTATTTCACCAACCAAAACTATACTCAGATTTCACAAGCATACAGGATTAGCCAGTAAACAGAAAGGCACAGACACTCAGAGTTTTCTAAGTTCTTTGTGAAATTGGTGAATGCCTTGGAAGTTTTAAGAACAGCCACTGAAACCTACTTACCAATTCAGAACTGCCTGCAAAGTACCAGTCTCACTCTCAGCCTTCTAAGAGCCCACAGTAGTTCCTCCCTGGATACACTTTATCTTGCAAATTATGCAAGGAAATGTAACCAACTTTAAAGCTCCTTTTAGTTTCCTGTTAAAGTACAAGTCAATCTCACAAAACCCTGAACAGAAAATTAACCCGTGGGAAGTTTTAGATTCTGAGAAGAGGAAATCATCTCTGAACCATCATCTGGCAGTGCTCATCTAGGTCCTTCATTCAAAATCCAGGAATCTGAAATACCTGAGAGAAACGCCGGAGGGGGCGAGGGAGAAGGAAAAGAAGAAACATTTACATTTTAAAAAAGCGAGCTCATACTCCTAGTAACACTCTGGCCCAACAGCAGCTTCTTGCTTAAAGTCAAGGCCTCACGGACACAATTTCTGGTTGTCTTCTTTGATCACCTTCCTTACAGAGAGGCGCCAACTGTCAACACCTTTTACGGGGACCATCTCTAGACTCAGGATGGGACTCCCCAGGACAGGGGATGATTGCTTATCTCGCAAAACTACTGTAAGCCCAATTAGTAAACTGAAGGGAACACCTAAGACGTGGAATGGCAAAAGAGTTGAAATGAACCTGAGAGTTAAGAGTGGAAAGGAGCAGATGAAGAGGTGCGAGGAAGGTAAACAACGTATCAGGGGCGAGAGAGAGAACCCGGGTCGAGGAAGTGGGGTCTGCGACAGGCAAAGGCGAAGGGAGGAGGGGGACGAGGTTCGGGGTGGGATGGGCAGGAGCAAAGGGGGAGGGGACGAGCGACGGCTAAGCAGGGGAGGGGGAAGGGTCTGGGGCGGGGCGGAAGGGAGCGAAGAGGCGGGATGAAGAGGGCCAGGCCGGGAGGGTCTTTACCTGCAGCTCCGCCCGCTCCACTTCCCACTGGGCTCTCTCGACCTCGAACCGGGCCCACTCATGCTGCAGGAAGTGCAGGATCCCCGGGAGGCTGTACTGGGCTCGGGCCGCCCCCGCCGCAGCCACCCCATCGCCGGCCGCGGCAGCCTCCGCCAGAGGCCCGAGACCCTTGGCACCACCGGCGGCCGGGTGGTTGTTGCTGAAGAAGACACCGGGACCCGCTTGCTCGTCCATGGCGGCCGCAGGAACCGGGGAAGCTGCCCAGGCGCCCAGGAGCGGAGGCAACGGCGGCGGGCAGCAGCGCCTCCTCCTCCCTCCGCCGCTCCCCGCCCACACCCCAGTCAGCAGGGAGCAGCCGCCTGGGCGCGGGGGCCGGCCGAGCCCGGGACGGGCCGGGAAATGGGTCAACTGCGGCGCGCGGGAGGCCTGGGGCTTGCTGGGAAATGTAGTCGCGGGGCGGGGCGCCGACGAGCGCGGCGCGGGCGGCCTGTGGGGCTGCGTTCGGACGGGGCGCGAGCGCGGCCCCGCCTACAGCCCCGCCCCTTCCCGCGGCGGTGGGGGCCGCCCCCTGGCGGAATGCGCGGGTTTCCTCACTGAAGGGGCTGGGCACCCGTGGGCGGTGCTCTGGTCTCCCTCGCACGCGGAAGTTCTTGGGTGGCGCTCGCTGTTGCACACACACACACGCACACAGACGGAAGTTAGCGCGTTGAAATGTTAGCCCGAGCTGCACATCTTTTGGAGCTTCCTGATAGTTCTGATAAGAAACAAGCTCAAAGCAAGCTTCGCCAGTCCAACCCCGGGACCGGGGTTCTCCAGCCACCACTCTCAGACCCCTTCTGCTCAGACTTCGGTGATTCTCTGACCCTAGACACGGCTCGGTTCTGTCCATTTCCGTACGGCTGTCTTTCCTGCCTTTCTTTTTCTCTTAGGGTTCAATCAAACCTGTTGCCTGACCAGTTCTCAGGGAGAAGGAACTCTGATCATCTCTCCACAGAACTCTACACAGCAACTTCCTGCTGCTTCCAAATTCTGTTTTGTTGATACCTCATTTGAAACACTACTCCGCTGAAGTCCTTTACCCTTGGTAGTTAATCTTGCAGTAAATCCTGTGAAAAGTTTTGGATATCCAAGGCTCTGTCATTTCGATCTCATTTTTCCTCATTCCCGAGCAGTTTATACTCATTTCAGTGTTTGACTCTTAAGTGCTATCACTGGGAATATAAAGATAAATGACACAATTACCGTCATCAAAGAGACTGGCAAAGAGAGAAAAGAGAAATGTACAATGAATTCTCACAGTGCCTGAAACTACCTGAAAGAACAAAGTCCCTTTCTCCGCCCTAGAGCTACCTTAGGTATTCAGACGCTTCTCCCTTTTCACTTACTTGTCCGGTTCGCGGTTTCTTCCATGGTTCACTTGCAAACTGGCGTTATTGTTACCCTACGAAAGACACACCGAAGTCGTTTCAAGTGTGTCTAACTGTTACCCTTCTCTCAAGTCCTTGAAATTATGTCACTATAAATTCACACTACTAAATGATAATGAAAGGAAGGCACCTGAAAAAAATATTAACAAATGAAGATTAAGCACTTATTTTGTCCCCTTTGCAAGTCATTTGTAGTTCTTTTGTGGGATGGAGTTCTGGGATAACAGACCTTATGGCCATGAGAAAATGTAAAGATACAGGCTGGTGAGTGACAAGTCTGGGAAGGGCATCCTGTTCCTGTGCTCCCCTCCCCCTCTTCCCATTGCTACTTGTGGAAAGGACAGGAAACACATTGTATCTGCGCTGGTAGCAAATAGATGGCTAGCTCTCTTCTTCCAGTTACAGAATGTTTCTGTTTTATGAATTCATCCTTTATTGGAATAAAAGTTTGATCCAAGCCTGGCCAAATTCCCTGGGTCGTAAGTTGTTTTAGCTGTGTCTTTTGAGATACTGCCCAATCCTTTCATTTTACAGTTTAGGAAACTGAGTCCAAAGAAGTTGAACTTGTTCACAGTGAAGCTTTGTGTGAGTGGCACAGTCAGAACTAGAAACCAGAATTCTTGATGGCTAGTTCTCTAATCTTTCCATTAACAGGCCGCCTCTTCTCTTACTTCTCAGATCTATCAGAGTTATCAAGGGGACAGTAATGGAACAATGGCATATTTTTTCATCTGCAGGATTTAAGTAATCTTACAGGTTTTGAATGTTAAAAGCTTTTCCCCCTAATAAAAGACATGTCTGACAATTCCTTTAAATAAATTTATAACATACTATAAAACATGATTACATTTTTTTAAATTTTATTTTTATTTTTTAACTTTACAATATTGTATTGGTATTGATTACATTTAATGCTAGCTGTTTAAGAATCCATAACACCTTTAGCTAGATTCACCAAGAAGAGAAGACTCAATAAAATCAGAAATGAAACAATTATGTGTCAACAAGTTGTACAACCTAGAAGAAATGAACACTTTCCTAAAACATACAAGGTATTAAGGCTGAATCAGGATGAAACAGAAAATTTGAAACAAGCGATTACTCTTAATAGTAAGGAGAGTGAATCAGTGATCAAAAAACCTAATAAAAGTCCAGGACCAGAAAACTTCCCTGAAGTTTTTTGTTTGGTTTTTGGTTTTTTCTTTTGCCAGGCCACACAGCATGTGGGATCTTAGTTCCCCAACCGGGGATAGAACCTGTAGCCCCTGCACTGGAAGTCGCACTTCACTGGTGAATTCCACCAAATACACAAAAAAGAATTAATACCAATCCTTCTCAAACTCTTCCAAAAAACTGAAGAGGCAGGAACTCTTCCAAACTCATTTTATGAGGCTAGCATTATTCTGATGCCAAACCCAGACAAGAATGCCACACAAAAAAAGAAAATTATGGGCCAGTATCCCTGATGAACATAGGTACAAATACTCCTCAACAAATTTAGCAAATCAAGGTCAATAATACATTAAAAAGCATCATTTACAGTGATCAAGTGGGTACATCACATTGACAAAATGAAGGATAAAAACTATGATCATCTCAATAGATGCAGAAAAAGCACTTGATAAAATATATGATCCATTTATGATAAAAGCTCTCAACAAAGCAGGTATTGAGGGAATGTACCTCAACATAATAAAAGCCGCTTATGACAAACCCACAGCTAAGATCATACTAATAGTGAAAAGTTAAAAGCATTCCTCTAAGATCAGGAACGAGACAAGGATGATCACTGTTGCTACTTTTATTTTACATAGTGTTGGAGGTGCTAGCCAGAGCAGTTTGGTGAGAAAAAGAAATAAAATGCATCCAAGTTGTAAAGGAAGAAGGAAAACTGTCACTATTTGCAGATGCAAGTTTGTGTGCTTATTCACTCACCATAATACTATATATAGAAAACCCTAAAGACTCCACCAAAAAAGTTAGTACAGTAACAATAAACAAATTCATTATTGTTGCAGGTTAAAAAAAAATAAATATACAAAAATTGGTTGTATTTCTATATGCCAACAATGAACTAGCAAAAAGAGAAATTAGGAATCCCATTCACACTTGCATCAAAAAGAATAAGATACATAGGAATAAATTTAACCACGGAAGTGTAAGACCTGTACATTGAAAACTATAAGACATTAAGGAAAGACACTGAAGATCACACAAATAAATGGAAAGATATTCCATGCTCATGAACTGGAAGAACTAATATTGTTAAAAACCACCCAAAGCAATCTACAGATTCAAGGCAATCCCTATCAAAATTCTAGTGTCATTTTTCACAAAAATAGAACAAATTTTCCTAAAATTTGTATGACGCCACAAAGGAACTTAAATAGCCAAAGGAATCCCAAGAACAAAGCTAGAAGCATTATGCTCCCCAATTTCAAACTCTATTACAAAACTGTAGTAATTATACTAGAATGGTACTGGCATAAATACACATATCAATCAATAAAATAGAGAGCCTAGAAATAAACCCATACATACATGATCAACTAACTTATAACAAAGGAGTCAAGAACATATAACGGGGGAAGATTGTCTCTTTGATTAATAGAGAATACAGGGAAAACTGTACAGCCACATGCAGAAGAAT
Source organism: Bos taurus (assembly GCF_002263795.3). NCBI lineage: Eukaryota > Metazoa > Chordata > Mammalia > Artiodactyla > Bovidae > Bos > Bos taurus. Next base: position 19,427,237 of record NC_037338.1, read on the forward strand.
GAAACTGGGCCACTAATTTACATCATATATTACAAAAATTAGCTCAAGGTCGATTAAAGACTTGGACTGCTGCTGCTGCTGCTAAGTCACTTCAGTCATGTCCGACTCTGTGCGACCCCATAGACGGCAGCCCACCAGGCTCCCCTGTCCCTGGGATTCTCCAGGCAAGAACACTGGAGTGGGTTGCCATTTCCTTCTCCAAAAAGACTTGGACAGAAGACCTGAAAACACAGGTGATGAGTTCCTTGATATAATTCTTGGTGACGATTTTTTAAATCTGCCAGCAAAAGTAAAAGCAAGTAAAGCAAAATCAACAAGTTGGGACTATATCAAAGGAAAAAGCTTCTGCACATTAAAGGAAATTATGAAAAAAATTAAAAGTCTGGTACTAAATGGAAGGAAATATTTGCAAATTTTATATCTGATAAGGGCTTAGTATCTAAAATATACAAAGAACTTATACAACTCAACAGTAAAAAACAATCAGATTTGAAAATGAGAAGAAGATGTGAATAGACATTTTCCCAAAGAAGACATATACATGGCCAACAGACATGTGAAAATATGTTCAATATCCTTACTCATCAGGGAAATGTAAATAAAAACCATAATGAGTTATCACCTCACACCTGTGGCTATAATCATAAGGACAAGAAATAAGTTTTGGGAAGGACATGAAGAAAAAGCAACTACTGATGGAAATATAAATTGCTGCAGTCACTATGGAAAACAATATGGAGCTTCCTCAAAACATTAAAACTACTATATAATATGGCAATTCCACTTCTCGGTATTTATCTGAAGGAAATGAAATCACTTTCTCAAAGAGATATCTGCATTCCCATGTTGATTACAGCATTACTTACAATGCCCGCAACATGGAAACAACCTAAACTGTCCATCAATGGATGAACAGATAAATAATAAGTAGTGCAATGGAGTATGACTCAGCCAAAAAAAAAAGAATGAAATTTTGCCATTTACAACAACATGAATAGACCTCAAGGGCATAATACTAAGTGAAGTAAGTCAGACAGAGAAAGATGATGATGTGATCTCTCATACATTCATGCATGCATATATATATATATATATATATATAGTGCTTTAGTTGCTCAGTCATGTCCAACTGTTGCAACCTCATGGACTGTAGCACACCAGGCTCCTCTTTCCATGAAATTTCCCAGGCAAGAATACTGGAGTGGATTGCCATTTCCTTCTCCAGGGAATCTATTTAAAACACACACACACACACCCCCCCACCACCTCTGCCAAAAAAAAAACAATCTCATAGATACAAAGAACAGATTCATGGTTGCTACAAGTGAGTGGTAGGAGAAATGGATGAGAAGGGTCAAAAGGTGAAAAAGAAAGAATTTATAGATCGCTTGAACTATCATATATATACAACAGCACTGATTTAATTCTTAGTTTAACCTTAGTGAAGTGAGGTCGCTCAGTTGTGTCCGACTCTTTGCGACCCCATAGACTATACAGCCCATGGAATTCTCCAGGTCAGAATACTGGAGTGGGTAGCCTTTCCCTTCTCCAGGGGATCTTCCCAACCCAGGGATCGAACCCAGGTCTCCCACATTGCAGGTGGATTCTTTACCAGCTGAGCCACAAGAGACGCCCAGTTTAATCTTATAATGCTTTTAAAGGACTTTATTTATACACAAAATAGTATTTATGATCTACAATGTTATACAACATTATGATCTAAAATGTTACATCAAACTATTATGAGTGGTTATATTAAGGTGGAATTCTGAAGAAATTTACTTTTCTCTTTCCCCAAAAATATCTGGTAATATTTCTTTTCTAATTTAACAACAACAACAAAAAAAACACACACACATTAATTTAAAAAGAACTTCCTTTAGACTTTTTTGTCCTATGTTGCTTTAAGAAAATAAGGACCATGAATCTCATCACTTCTCATCCTTCACTGAATCAAATCCTGAAATTGTTAATTTTTGAGTGTGAGCTTACCCATGATTTGTTCTCCTCCGTATCTTTCACATTTTCTGTTCTCCATGAATTTGTTTAAGTACATGTTTTATCACATAAGTACAGAAAACCTCAAAAGTGCCAAGTGAATACCTAAAGGAACTTTCACAAAGTGAACAATTACATGTTTAGTAACTACCATGAACATCATGAAACTGAAAATGGCAGGCATCCCAGAGTCCTCTCTTGATGTGCATTTCATACACGACAGCAAAAAGTGTTTTCGAATTTCAAAAAAAATGTCCTGAGAACATTAATAACGAAAGGACAAGGTATGTGTAATGAATTGAATCTAAATTTTATTCCTCATTTTACAATTTTGTAAATTGAAAATCTTGGACAAATGATTTAACTTTTTTTAGCAGTTCTCTCATTTTTAATATGAGAATAGTATTTAACTTATAAGGTAATTGTGAATATTAAACGAGAGAAAAAATGTAATTCCCTTACCATAATGCCTGACATATATACTGAATAATTATACTTTTTACTGTATTAGAGTTCATAAGCTTAACTAAAATAATACATGTAAAAATCATGATTATAGGGGCTCAATAATCACTCTTTTCTCATCCCCTACTCAGAACTTTAATTCAGCAGTTAAAATAATATTTTTAAAAAAGTAATGTCTGTGTTAAACCATAAGGTCTTTAGATCTCAAGTTGTTGCTGATAGTTTTCCAATCATTTCATTTTGTGATTAATAAAGCCTGTGACACAAAAAAATAGGGTTTTCCTTCCAAGCACAGAGAGCACCTGCCAAGATGTTGATTTATATATTAGTATAATCAGTTTACGGAGAAGGCAATGGCACCCCACTCCAGTACTCTTGCCTGGAAAATCCCATGGGCAGAGGAGCCTGGTAGGCTGCAGTCCATGGGGTCACTAGGAATCGGACACAACTGAGCGACTTCACTTTCACTTTTCACTTTCATGCATTGGAGAAGGAAATGGCAACCCACTCCAATGTTCTTGCCTGGAGACTCCCAGGGACGGGGGAGCCTGGTAGGCTGCCGTCTATGGGGTCGCACAGAGTCGGACATGATTGAAGCGACTTAGCAGCAGCAGCAGCATAATCAGTTTAAAGAGAGAAATTATGAAATACTAAAAGGTTATTTAGATAATTGGACTGTTTGTTATTTTTTGGTTTATGTGCTCACATGCTAGGTTACTTCAGCCGTGTCTGACTTTTTGCAACCCTATGGACTGTAGCCCTCCAGGCTCCTCTGTCCATTGGATTCTTCAGACAAGAATGCTGGAGTGGGCTACCATGCTCTCCTTCAGGGGGTCTCCCTGACCCAGGGATCGAACCCATGTCTCTTACGTCTCCTGTGTTGACAGGCAGGTTCTTTACCACTACACCACCTGGGTTTATATGTGTGTGCTTTACGGTGGGTAAGGATTATTAGAAAACTAACCAATCTAATCAAATGGACCACAGTCTTGTCTAACTCAATGAAACTAAGCCATGCTGTGTAGGGCCACTCAAGACAGATGGGTCATGGTGGAGAGTTCTGACAAAATGTGGTCCACAGGAGAAGGGAACAGCAAACCACCTCAGTATTCTTGCCTTGAGAACCCCATGAACAGTATGAAAAGGCAAAAAGATAGGACACTGAAAGATGAACCCCCCAGGTCGATAGGTGCCCAATATGCTACTGGAGATCAGTGAAGAACTAACTCCAGAAAGAATGAAGAGACAGAGCCAAAGCAAAAATAATACCCAGTTGTAGATGTGACTGGTGATCGAAGCAAGGTCCAATGCTGTAAAGAGCAATATTGCATAGGAACCTGGAATGTTAGGTCCATGAATCAAGGCAAACTGGAAGTGGTCAAACAAGAGATGGCAAAAGCGAACATCGACATTTTAGGAATCAGTGAACTAGAATGGACTGGAATGAGTGAATTTAATTCAGATGACCATTTTATCTACTACTGTGGGCAAGAATCCCATAGAAGAAATGGAGTAGCCATCATGGTCAACAAAGGAGTCCAAAATGCAGTACTTGGATGCAATCTCAAAAACGACAGAATGATCTCTGTTCATTTCCAAGGCAAATTATTCAATATCACAGTAATCCAAGTCTATGCCCTGACCAGTAACGCTGAAGAAGCTGAATGGTTCTATGAAGACCTACAAGACCATTTAGAATTAACACCCAAAAAAGATGTCCCTTTCATTATATGGGACTGGAATGCAAAAGTCAAGAAACACCTGGAGTAACTTTCAAATTTGGCCTTGGAGTACAGAATGAAGCAGGGCAAAGGTTAATAGAGTTTTGCCAAGAGAACACACTGGTCATAGCAAACACCCTCCTCCAGCAACACAAGAGAAGACTCTTCACATGGACATCACCAGATGGTCAACACCAAAATCAGGCTGACAATATTCTTTGCAGCCAAAGATGGAGAAGCTCTATACAGGCAGCAAAAACAAGACCAGGAGCTGACTGTGGCTCAGATCATGAACTCCTTATTGCCAAATTCAGACTGAAATTGAAGAAAGTGGGGAAAACCACTAGAGCATTCAAGTATGACCTAAATTAAATCCCTTATGATTATATGATTATAGTGAGAAATAGATTTAAGGGACTAGATCTGATAGAGTGCCTGATGAACTATGGACGGAGGTTCATGACATTGTACAGGAGACAGGGATCAAGACCATCCCCAAGAAAAAGAGATGCAAAAGAGCAAAATGGCTGTGTGAGGAGGCCTTACAAATAGCTGTGAAAAGAAAAGAAGCAAAAAGCAAAGGAGGAAAGGAAAGATATACCCAATTGAATGCAGAGTTCCAAAGAATAGCAAGGAGATATCAGAAAGCCTTCCTCAGCAATCAATGTAAGGAAATAAAGGAAAACAACAGAATGGGAAAGACTAGAGATCTCTTCAAGAAAATTAGAGATAACAAGGGAACATTTCATGCAAAGATGGGCTCAATAAAGGACAAAAATGGTATGGACCTAACAGAAGATATTAAGAAGAGGTCGCAAGAATACACAGAAGAACTGTACAAAACAGATCTTCATGACCCAGATAATCACGTTGGTTTGATCACTCACCTAGAGCCAGACATCCTGAAATGTGAAGTCAAGTGAGCCTTAGGAAGCATCACTATGAACAAAGGTAGTGGAGGTGATGGAATTCCAGTTGAGCTATTTCAAATACTAAAAGATTTGCTGTGAAAGTGCTGCACCCAATATGCCAGCCAATTTGGAAAACTCAGCAGTGGCCACAGGACTGGAAAAGGTCAGTTTTCATTCCAGTCCCAAAGAAAGGCAATGCCAAAGAATGCTCAAACTACCGCACAATTACACTCATCTCACATGCTAGCAAAGTAATGCTCAAAACTCTCCAAGCCAGGCTTCAGCAATACGTGAACCATGAACTTCCAGATGTTCAAGCTGGTTTTAGAAAAGGCAGAGAAACAAGAGATCAAATTGCCAACATCTGCTAGATCATCGAAAAAGCAAGAGAGTTCCAGAAAAACATCAATTTCTGCTTTATTGACTATGCCAAAGCCTTTGACTGTGTAGATCACAACAGGCTGTGCAAAATTCTGAAAGAGATGGGAATACCATACCACGTGACTTCCCTCTTGAGAAATCTGTATGCAGGTCAGGAAGCAACAGTTAGAACTGGACATGGAAGACTGGACTGGTTCCAAATAGGAAAAGGAGTTCATCAAGGCTGTATATTGTCACCCTGCTTATTTAACTCATATGCAGAGTACATCATGAGAAACGCTGGACTGGAAGAAGCACAAGCTGGAATCAAGATTGCTGGGAGAAATATCAGTAACCTCAGATATGCAGACACCACTCTTATGGCAGTAGGTTAAGAAGAACTAAAGAGCCTCTTGATAAGAGTGAAAGAGGAAAGTGAAAAAGCTGGCTTAAAGCTCAACATCCAGAAAACTAAGATCATGGCATCTGGTCCCATCACTTCATGGCAAATAGATGGGGAAACATTGGAAACAGTGGCTGACTTTACTTTTTGGGGCTCCAAAATCACTACAGATGGTGACTGCAGCCATGAAATTAAAAGACGCTTACTCCTTGGAAGGAAAGTTATGACCAACCTAGATAGCATACTAAAAAGCAGAGACATAACTTTGTCAACAAAGGTCTGTCTAGTCAAGGCTATGGTTTTTCATGTGGTCATTAGGGATGTGAGAGTTAGAGTACAAAGAAAGCTGAGCGCTGAAGAATTGATGCTTCTGAACTGTGGTGTTGGAGAAGACTCTTGAGAGTCCCTTTGGCTGCAAGGAGATCCAACCAATCCATCCTAAAGGAAATCAGTCCTGAGTGTTCACTGGAAGGACTGATGTTGAAGCTGAAACTCCAATACTTTGGCCACCTGATGTGAAGAGCTGACTCATTTGAAAAGACCCTCATGCTGTGAAGGACTGAGGGCAGGAAGAAAAAGGGACGACAGAGGATGAGATGGTTGGATGGCATCACCGACTCAATGGAAATGAGTTTGGGAGAACTCTGGGAGTTGGTGATGGACAGGGAGGCCTGGTGCACTGCATTCCATGCGATCACAAAGTGTTGGACACGTCTGAGCGTCTGAACTGAAGGATTATGATTCTGCAAAATGACAAATAATTCATGTTAAAAAAAGTTTTTATTTAAATGAGTGGCTATTAAAAAAAACTATCCAAAATAACCAGTTATTCGGATCTCTTTTTAACTGCTCAAAGAAGTTTTCAAACTGAACTTGGTGGTGATTCTTTCTGAATTCTGGTCAGAAAAAAAAAAAAGAGTAGACCCCTTGACTGTAGAGAGGGCTCTGCTAGGATGAAGAGTTCTTTGGGAAAGAGGAGCATGCAATAGTCCCCTGTACTTCAGTTTCTCCTAGTATCTGCCTGCTCTAATTTCTCTCACTTCTTTTTCCTGTCTGATTCATGTGGCCCATGCCTGCTTCCACTTTTCCTGACTCCAAACTTTACTCCCTAGATTTAAAGTCTAGTCAAGACAGGGTTGGGGAAACAGCCAATTGCACAAGTTGGGTCATAAGGAATTTCATTATCTGAGATTTTTCTTGACTCCAGAAGTTAAATCTAAATCCCAGTCTTCTGATAGGTAGGGAAATATCTTCTATTATTTACTATTATTATCATCACTATTATTTTCTTTTGGCTGAAAATAGCTACTAAATTTCAATTTCAAATTTAAACTTTATATTATTTAGTTCTAATAATTTAATTGAATGAAATTTAATTTTTAAATTAAATTGATTTTAAATTTGTAAGTGGCTGATGTTTAGAGAAATAAACACTTAAAATCTAAAATAAGGATTGCTTTAACAAATCTAAGTATTTAACACAGGAAGGTAATAAAATGATACTACAGATCTGAAGCTGTAGTAAAACTTCTCTTGGAATATAGATGGTGATCAACTTAAGATTCTATTTCTCTAAGCAAAGATAAACTTTTAACAAACACATTCCTATTCTTTCTCATCAACTCATCCCTCTCTTCTCTACCCTTTTTCTTTTTAATTTTCCAGTAAATGACAGCTCTACTCAACAGATTTTTTTCTTTTTCTTTTTAAATAACTATGGTGCCCCCGTTTCTAAGGCAGCAACTGAATTTCAAACAATTAATGTAAGCTTCATTACTATAAAAAGAGCTGTGGCAGAGCAGGTCGAGGTGTGGTAGGAAGAGAAGAACATTTTTAACATTTTTATAAACTGGCTATTCCTGCTGGCTATTCAACATACTGGTCTCCCAGGTGGAGCCTTTTCTCAGCAGAAAGCCAATCTTCATTTAGGCTTGAACTGCTCAGGACAGCACCTCCCACCCCAAACTCCCATCTGATATTCCATTAACATCAATAAAGTCAGTTCTCTAAAGAATTCAAGTATATGTTGTTTTCTTATAAACATGATGTGGGGTACAAATCTGGGCACTGTACTAGAAACATAAGAAAAATGAATGAGGTTGAAGAGGTTCAGTGTATTTTTGTTTTTTCAAGACTATGTGCCCTTAAATGTTTTCAAAAAAGCTGTAACTTACATTGCATGTACTGTATTTCTCTCCCTCTACTTAGTAGGCCCTCAATATGCTACTGTTGTTCAATACGTGTTAATTTTAGCACTGGCAGTTGTTCCCTGTGATGGAAAATTCTACCATTATCTATGTTATCTCCTGGCCCAGATTTCCCCCCAGCTGCAGGACATGAAGTAACAAGGGGATGGTTTGGACCAGCTCATAGACAGTTTCACACGAACTCACAATGTGTAACTTTACTACCCATGAGCTGACTATATTCAAGCTTAAAGAGCCGATACGTACATTTTCATTATAGGAGAAAAGGACAATTTAAATAATACAGTGTTTAGTATAGTAGATGACAGTAACTAAATAAATGCTGCAACATTTCTATGAGAATGTAGCCAGATTAAAACATGAAGAGTACAAACTAGTTAGAAGGTGAAATGGAGCTTTCAGCAAATTTCAAACACCTGAGGAAAAAATACTATGGTGCCTCTGATATTCTGAAAGAAGTCCTATATAGCTGACATGTAAAGAACAGAAATTAATAACTGTTATTTTTACACCTGGTACTTAATAAGCACTTAAGAAAAATAATGCATTTTATATGCATTAACTTGATCCTTATAATGTCCCTATGTGGAAGTACACAGATTATTTTCATCTGACATGTAGGCATACCACATATGGTTATAAGACCAGATGAAATAAAAGGGCGAGGTGAAGTAGGCAGGGGTCAGATTATGAAGGGGCCTAAGAGTACTTTATGGAATTGGTCTTTATGGTACAGTAATCAGCGGAAGAGTTTTCAGAAAGGCATCAGATTCGAAAATATAAAGATCATTTCAGTTTCTGCATGAGAAATACAATATTAGCTGACATTTCTAAATCGTTTTCTAAGGGTCAGGCACTATTTTAAGGCCCTTTGCAAGTACTGACTCATTTAACCTACAGCTACTCTATAAAATAATTATTATTTTTCTCATTTTACAAATGTAGAAACAAGTGACTTGCTCAAGTTCACACAGGTTGTAGGTGACAGTCAGGTTCCAATCCAGGCAGACTGACCCTACCATCCACAGCCCCCATTTTGCTACATTGCAATCAACCGTGGTGTTGGACTAAGATGGTGATAATGGCAGTAAAGACACATGGAGGTATTTAGGAAACTTGGTGCATAGTGAGGGAGAACGTGGGACGTGTCAGAGATGATACCAAAATTTATGAACCGCTTACTTATCAGTATAAGAGTTGTGTTGGAGTATAACTCCAGTATAAGAGTTAGCTGGAGATCATGAGTTGAAAAGCAGGTTTTAGGTAAGGAGGTAAAGAGTCCAATTTTAAGTTGAGGAGTTTCTGAGAACCAATGTCACATAGTCACATATGGAATCTGAAGAGTAGAAGCCAGGCTAGGCTCCAGACAAGCCTACAAAGGAATCCTTGATTATTATCCTCTATTATACCTTGTTTCATACCTTTCTTTCCTCATGATCACAACCTGAGATTATTTTCTCTCCCTCCCCAGGCAGAATGTAAACATATGGTAGATTCTTTGCCTGACTGTTCTTTATTGTATTTCCAATGCCTGCCACATCGTAGCATCCCATTAATAACTGAATGGGGCAATGCATGAACAACAGACATTACACAATCTTATTACAAAATCTTTAACAGGGATTCAAGTCCTCTTCGTGTGTGTCCAGTGTCAAAGGATGCACTATCACAAGGCAATCATTTCTCAACAGGCAATCATTTCTCTCAGAAAATTCTTTTAAGTTCTATTCCAAGCCACTTATTTGAAACATTGTCCTATTGCTGTGGTCCATGGTCTGACTCTCCTATCTGATGGTTAACGATCATGTTGCTCTTTCTTACCCTCAGTTCCTCTGTATCACTTGGCTTGGATACGCACCATTCTGTCACTGCTCTTGACATGTGGCGCATGAAGGTGATTCTTCAACCCCCTCAGTCCAGCCTCCCCCTGCATACACACAGAAGGCCCACAGTGTATAGGGCAGGACTGTCAATTTCTTTGTTTTAAGAAGTATATTTTTACTATACAGCAATTTCATTAGGTCTTTCTTACTCACTTTGTAATGATTTACAGCTAACTAAAATGCCATTTTAAAAAACATTTAGCTATATCAAAATATTGGGGAGATTTAAGTGCACTCCAAGGCATTTTCTTGGAATCTGGTAAACAATAACCCAGTTTTATTTTCACATCTCTTATTTCAAAAAGCAGAGCTTTCTAAGATTCAGCAATGCATATCAAAATTCAAAACTGTCATATCTTTACCCCTTTAAGAAATCTAAACCAAGGAAATAATCTACAAACTTTCATTTTTAAAAAGCCAAATGCAGCATTACTTATTTTAATATAAACACTAGAAGCCAAGTACCATAGCACAGGATGGCCAAGTCAGTAACAGTACATTTATTATTTAGTAGGTATCTAAAAGATGGTTACTAAATCTATCCTATATTATTATTAGAGTAATTCTATGAAAAAAATGACATAAAATAAGTGGATACAACAGCCTACCTATAGGACGTGATTACAAATGTGGAAGAGAATGGATTAAAATATCAACAATGATTTGGCCTGTGTGGTGAATTGTGGTAATTTTCCCCAAAATTTAATAAACAAACAGTGTACGATTTCATTTATATGAAATGTTCATATTTAATATGAGAATTGATAGAAAGTAAGCTCGGGGGATTACAAATGTTTAAGAGAATGGATTAAAATATCAACAATGATTTGGCCTGTGTGGTGAATTGTGGTAATTTTCCCCAAAATTTAATAAATCAAATTTTATAATTAAAATTAACTTACAATAATGTATAAAATTGATTTTCCTTTGATCTCTGACTGCTTTTATGTTCATTAGACAAGATTAAAGGACTTTTCTATTTCACAAATGAGAGATATTTTCTTATATCATAATAAATAAGTTGGGCAGTGAAACAAATTAATAAATATAATTCATCAAACAGATCTTCCTTTTATAGATATGATCATAGAAAACTAGAGGTTAAGTTGTCAGTGGCTCAGAAGAGTTGAGAGAAAGTATAAAGATGTACTGGGGAGAGGAAAGGGAGAAAAATAAAGATGGAAGGAGAGAAGGAAAAGAGAGAGAATCATTGCTACTTTATGATGTAGTATATTCCCCAAAGCAGGAAATGATGGGGAAAGCCTGGGAGGTACAAAGCCCAGCAGAAAACAGCCAAGGGAGAGATAAACATACTTCATAAATAGATGAATGAAAGGGTTATGTGCACAAAAACAAGGAGACTGGAAAACAGTCTGGCAGTTTCTTAGAAAGTTAAACACAGAGTTCCCACTGAGCCAGCAATTCCACGAATGCAGCAATTCCAGGCGAAATGAAAAACAAGAGCAACACAAATACTTGTATACAATTGTTTACAGCAGCACTATTTGTAATACACAAAAAATGAAAACAACACAAACGCCCATCAACTAATGAATGGATAAATAAAATATAAACAGAAAGGAACAGTATTCAACCATTAAAAAGGATGCAGTACTGATGCATGCTACCACATGCATGAACCTTAAAAATGTTAAGTCAAGAAGTCAGTCACAAACAGTGTACGATTTCATTTATATGAAATGTTCATATTTAATATGAGAATTGATAGAAAGTAAGCTCGGGGAAAGCAGAGAACTTGTGGGGCAATAGCTAAATGGTGTCAGATTTCTTTTTGGGATAATGAAAATGTTGACAATTCATTGTGGTGATGGTTATACTACTCTGTGAACACACTAAAAACTACTGAATTACACATTTAATATGGGTGAATTGTATGGTATGTGAATAATATCTCAATAAAGTGTTACCAAAAAACCTCTAAAAAACAAACAGAATAGCTTTGAAAAAGCAGGTAGAAAATGAAAAAACAAAAAACCTTGCAGAAGTAAAAGTCAGTAAGAAAATAAATGAGAGAACACACCTATCTGAGGTCTAAAGACTACATGAGGAAGGCAAGACTACATCAGCTGCCAATTGGTGAGGGTCTGAGAGAGAATAAGTAGGAGGTAGTAGGTGATGACCGGAGAAGGCGATGGCACCCCACTCCAGTACTCTTGCCTAGAAAATCCCATGGATGGAGGAGCCTGGTAGGCTGCAGCCCATGGGGTCGCGAAGAGTCGGACACGACTGAGCGACTTCACTTTCACTTTTCACTTTCATGCACTGGAGAAGGAAATGGCAACCCACTCCAGTGTTCTTGCCTGGAGACTCCCAGGGACAGGGGAGCCTGGTGGGCTGCCGTCTATGGGGTGGCACAGAGTCGGACACGACTGACGCGACTTAGCAGCAGCAGCAGCAGCAGCAGTAGGTGATGACAAGGTACGTATTTGGAACGTTCAGAAAGGTTCAGTCTACATTACACATCTGGTAAAACTTGGTGTTTAAAGTGTGCTAAACAGTATGGCAAACATTCATTCATCAATTATCTATTTGATGTGGTAAAATTCCCACTGCATGAGAGACTGGCGTAACTACGACTAATTCATTTTTGTATGCCCTCCAGCACTTAGCTCGATGCCGTCTACATAGTAGGCACTCAATATTAATATTTGATGAATGAAACCAACCAGAGCCAGAACTCAAGGCTCTGTAATTACAAAGCATAAGTGAGCCATTAAAAAATTGCAGCCATTAAAAAATTGCAGCCATTAAAAAAAACAGAACATTATTCCATATTTGAATCATTTTAATGGATCTTTAAATGAGAGTTTTCATTCAGTTAACTAAAATATACACAAGCATAATTTAGTAATCTAATATGAAAGCAAGAAGATCTAGCAGAAAGGTAAGGACTTTCTGAGAAATGCTAAGAAAATGTAACTTTATTCTTAATATATACACCATGAAACAGACACTTCACATTATTTTGTTTCTTCAAAATTTAAATTCTGCTTGCTTTTCAGTTAATTTTTTTTGGTAACAGATGCTACTGAATATACCATTTTTTTCCTGACAATAACAACAGGCCGCCCAACTACATGATACAATATTTTGCATTTAATTTAAAAGATTATGGCTTAGTGTTTAAAAAATAAATTAATTAATAAAAGAGAAACATTATTAGGAGAAAAAATGAAAGCACATTCACCACAATAAAAAAAAATCATTCCTTCAAAATTAGAAACCAGTATGAGCATTATTTCACTTACCCTACCTCGGAAGCATATAATTCCTGTGTATAAATAAAGTTGAACCTATAGACTGGAATGATACTGACAATATAAACAAAAATAAATGGAATTGCACATTAAAAGAAACTTGTTTTTAGCTTAATTGTTGGTGCAGAGTGCACGGTTGGGGCTGGCTGCCTGGTGGCCACTTTAGCCTTACTAGCTTGACTTGCTCTAACAGCAGTTTCCAGACGTACTTTCAGCTCAGGAGCTGCTCCCATTACTGTCTTGAAAGCGTGTGGATACAGAGGTCCAATATGCATTAAATTCTGGAGTGCAAACTCATGGAGATCTTTGGAAGCTGTGCTTGCTGAGGCAAAAGAATTTTCATCCAGCAGGTAAGAGATCAAAGTGGGAACTAAAAGAGCAAGTAATTGGACTCCTGCAAATAACAAAGATAAAGTCTGAAGATGCTCATGAATCTGAAAATTACAGTAAACCTTTATTTAACCCTAGGCAATTACCACAGTAGTCTGAATTATAATAAAACACAAGTAAATGTGCCCAATCTATTTTAGACCTCAATAATTATTCATTATTAATATTGAATATTTATTAATTCTCCAAGCCACGTTAGCATAGGAAATCAGGTTTGATTTCCTGTTAAGACTGTATATTTTGCATTTATACTAATTGTTTTATTTTAAAAAATACTGGCTAAAAGGTAAAAATGAAGAATTTTACAAAGGCCACTGGTAAAATGTATTTTGAGAATAAAATTGTGAAAATTCCAAGGGTATTCCAGAATAGGAAGGTTGGAAGTTTAATGCAACAAGGAACAGAAACCTGAAGCATTCATTAGGAGGAAGAAACCATCAAAGCATGAGCTAATGTATACATTAATGTGATGACAACCATTTCCCTTTGGTTTGTGCACGGCAGTTAGCCTCAGATTTAGTATTAATTTTCAAAAAGTGACGACTGCCTATTCTACCTCTTGGAAGTCTTACTATAGTACAAAACATCTGAGTAAAGCAGTCCTTTAAAAAATGAAATCATTGTGGTGCTTACTGTTGATATAGCCCATTAATACTAAATACTAGAAACTGGTTTGAGAATTGAAGCTACATTGCCTCAGTTATTTCATACTTTAAATTAACTGGCTCTTACATGGAAAATTAAAGGGTTATTTATTAAATGAACCTTGTTAAATCTAACTATTAAACTATATTTAATTTCATGAATAATACATGAATATATTCTTGCTGTTAAAAGAATTCAAACAATACAGAATTATTTGAAAAAGTATAAGACTCTCTTCCCTACCTAAATTAGAACACCTGTTCAGGAATTGATCCCAAGAGTCAACTCAAGTCAGACATAATTTAATACTAACTATGCAAAAGTCAATAAGCTCAATGTTGAGATTATGAAATGAATAAGATTTAGTCTGTATGTTTATGGAATTTACACTGAGTAAAATACAAATAAAGACAAAATTATGTTGAGTCACCAAACATGGACCATGATGTCAGCCATAACATTTCTATCCAAATAATCTGTTAACATCTAGTTTCAACTAAACTTATAAGCTCCTCCCAAACAGCTCTTCTTCCTGAACTTTTCAATTTTAAGACGGCTTCCATGCTTCTTCCAAGTTACACAGTAATATTTGGCTCTTCTCTTTCTCTTGTCCCTATAACCTATACTCATCAAGTCAGATAAATTTTTTTTCCACAATCACTTCTATACTCTTCTCTTCCACTGCAGTAATTCTGGATTATCATTTTATAGGGAACTTATCAGCAATAGCTTTTTTAAAATCTCCACTACCTTTCTAACATCTGTGAAATTCTTTCAAGAGAAGAGGAAAAATTTTATGATAGAAAAACTGATGCAATTTTTACCCAGAGAATAATCTAGCAATATATATTAAAAGTCTTAAAAATGTACCTTCCTTTCAACCCAATAATTTCACTTAAAAAAATTATCTGATAGAAGTAACACACAGGAGGAGATGGCCCTTCATCTTTTAAACTCTGTTTTGGACTATGGGGGTAAATGATCGTGGGCCTGGCAAGGCATTTAAGAACATCCGTCCCACTGCTACCACCATTTGTGAAAAATGGAAGGTTCCACTAATCAGATACCACATTTCCGAGTTCTGTTAAGACCCCAGAGGAATGACTCTAGTTATACTGTTAAATTCTACTTCTATTGTTTTTTATTGTTAATGCAAATTTACTTCATTTAAAAAAAATATAGAATGATCACAGATAATAAAACGTCAATTTTTAAAAAAAATAAGTGTGCAAAGATATCTGTATAAGAACATTCGTTTCAATTATTGATGATCTTAAAAAACTGGAAACAGCTTAAGAATTCAATCATAAGGTACTAGTTTAAAAAGTACAGTCTTTCTGTAACGACTAGAAGTCATATTTTTGAAGATAAATTTTAGATTGTGATGAAATCTAAGCTTAGGGAACAAAGAGGAGTAAGTATTAAGTTGCATAAGTCTCTGGTTAAATGGATGTATATGGTAGTTTTTCATTAAATTAAAAAACAATAATTTTAAATTCTGTAGTATTTTAATACTGATGTTTAGCATGAATACTAATCTGGTCCTATTTATTAAAAAGCTTTTATATATCTCTTACAAATACCAAAATGTGTTATTCTTAAAAATATATTAAACAGCCATATTTTCCCTAGTTCTTAAAAAGTACCTTCCTAGAAGAAAAGATCCATGGGTTGAAATGCATCCGTAATTCATTTTAAACTCTTGCTCTTAAATATAAATCAATTCAATTTTGTTAGCAACATAGGCAAAAACATTAAGCTTTGACATAGTAACAACCTTTAGAAAATTTACTGCTGCAATGGCCTTTTGCAAGTAGCAAATAAGATTAATATGTAATACAAATCTTCATTTTAGACTAGTGGCTTTTTAGAGGATAATACTTACTGTTCTGTTCTTCCCCAAGAGCAACCAATGTTTCAAGAACTTTGATTCCTTCTTGAACAGCTAAGAGTTCTGTACTACTGCCTGGTCTGTTTCTTTCAACAGCTTTTAGCTTTTCAACTACTATTGGAGCTAAGGAATGGATATAAGGAGTTGAAAGGGCCCGATTTGAATGTTGAAAAACTGAGAGGAGAAGCTGGTAGCATTTGGCTTGAACCTATAAAAGAAAATAATTTTATTAATTTACATGTGTGACAGTTCTTATTTGCTCTACAATCACACTGCATCTTAATATGTATGGAAAACAAGCAATACTGCAGGATGAAAACAGAAATGTGATGAATTAATGTCATTTCTACTTATAGAAATGGAATAATAAAACTTCTAATATGCTAACTAAATAAAACTGAAATTAATCAAACATTCCTTATATGTTAGCTCCCAAATTACCACTGCTTATATAATTTTTATATTTCTTTACTGTGTAAGAAATTAGACAACAGGAATTCTAATTTTTGTTTTTAATTCTTTCTTTAGTTTACAACTGTCCCTCTCACCCTCGTCCAAGGTAAGGAGCAATGACTGCGCTTTGCTGGAGCAGCCGTGAAGAGATACCCCACATCCAAGGTAAGAGAAACCCAAGTAAGACGGTAGGTATTGCAAGAGGGCATCAGAGAGCAAACACACTAAAACCTTACTCACAGAAAACTAGTCAATCTAATCACACTAGGACCACAGCTTTGTCTAACTCAATGAAACTAAGCCATGCCCGTGGGGCAACCCAAGAAGGGCGGGTCATGGTGGAGAGATTTGACAGAATGTGCTCCACTGGAGAAGGGAATGGCAAACCACTTCAGTATTGCCTTGAGAACCCCATGAACAGTATGAAAAGGCAAAATGATAGGATACTGAAAGAGAAACTCCCCAGGTCAGTAGGTGCCCAATATGCTACTGAAGATCAGTGGAGAAATAACTCCAGAAAGAATGAAGGGATGGAGACAAAGCAAAAACAATACCCAGCTGTGGATGTGACTGGTGATAGAAGCAAGGTCCGACGCTGTAAAGAGTAATATTGCATAGGAACCTGGAATGTCAGGTCCATGAATCAAGGCAAATTGGAAGTGGTCAAACAAGAGATAGCAAGAGTGAACGTCGACATTCTAGGAATCAGCGAACTCAAATGGACTGGAATGGGTGAATTTAACTCAAATGAGCATTATATATACTACTGCGGGCAGGAATTCCTCAGAAGAAATGGAGTAGCCATCATGGTCAACAAAAGAGTCTAAAATGCAGTACTTGGATGCAATCTCAAAAACGACAGAATGATCTCTGTTCGTTTCCAAGGCAAACCATTCAATATCACAGTAATCCAAGTCTATGCCCCAACCAGTAACACTGAAGAAGCTGAAGTTGAACGGTTCTATGAAGACCTACAAGACCTTTTAGAACTAACACCCAAAAAAGATGTCCTTTTCATTATAGGGGACTGGAATGCAAAAGTAGGAAGTCAAGAAACACCTGGAGTAACAGGCAAATTTGGCCTTGGAATACGGAATGAAGCAGGGCAAAGACTGATAGAGTTTTGCCAAGAAAATGCACTGGTCATAACAAACACCCTTTTCCAACAACACAAGAGAAGACTCTATACATGGACATCACCAGATGGTCAACACAGAAATCAGACTGATTATATTCTTTGCAGCCAAAGATGGAGAAGCTCTATACAGTCAGCAAAAACAAGACCAGGAACTGACTGTGGCTCAGACCATGAACTCCTTATTGCCAAATTCAGACTTAAATTGAAGAAAGTAGGGAAAACCACTAGACCATTCAGGTATGACCTAAATCAAATCCCTTACGATTATACAGTGGAAGTGAGAAACAGATTTAAGGGCCTAGATCTGATAGACAGAGTGCCTGATGAACTATGGAATGAGGTTTGTGACACTGTACAGGAGACAGGGATCAAGACCATCCCCACGGAAAAGAAATGCAAAAAAGCAAAATGGCTGTCTGGGGAGGCCTTCAAATAGCTGAGAAAAGAAGAGAAGTGAAAAACAAAGGAGAAAAGGAAAGATATAAACATCTGAATGCAGAGTTTCAAAGAATAGCAAGAGTTAAGAAAGCCTTCTTCGGCGATCAATGCAAAGAAATAGAGGAAAACAACAGAATGGGAAAGACTAGGGATTTCTTCAAGAAAATCAGAGATACCAAAGGAACATTTCCTGCAAAGATGAGCTCGATAAAGGACAGAAATGGTATGGACCTAACAGAAGCAGAAGATATTAAGAAGAGATGGCAAGAATACACAGAAGAACTGTACAAAAAAGAGCTTCACGATCCAGATAATCACGATGGTGTGATCACTGACCTAGAGCCAGACAACCTGGAATATGAAGTCAAGTGGGCCTTAGAAAGCATCACTACGAAAAAGCTAGTAGAGGTGATGGAATTCCAGTTGAGCTATTCCAAATCCTGAAAGATGATGCTGTGAAAGTGCTGCACTCAATATGCCAGCAAATTTGGAAAACTCAGCAGTGGCCACAGGACTGGAAAAGGTCAGTTTTCTTTCCAATCCCAAAGAAAGGCAATGCCAAAGAATGCTCAAACTACCGTACAATTGCACTCATCTCACACGCTAGTAAAGTAATGCTCAAAATTCTCCAAGCCAGGCTTCAGCAATATGTGAACCGTGAACTTCCAGATGTTCAAGCTGGTTTTAGAAAAGGCAGAGGAACCAGAGATCAAATTGCCAACATCTGCTGGATCATCGAAAAAGCAAGAGAGTTCCAGAAAAACATCTATTTCTGCTTTACTGACTATGCCAAAGGCTTTGACTGTGTAGATCACAATAAACTGTGGAAAATTCTTCAAGAGATGGGAATACCAGACCACCTGATCTGCCTCTTGAGAAATTTGTATGCAGGTCTGGAAGCAACAGTTAGAACTGGACATGGAACAACAGACTGGTTCCAAATAGGAAAAGGAGTTCATCAAGGCTGTATATCGTCACCCTGTTTATTTAACTTATATGCAGAGGACATCATGAGAAACGCTGGACTGGAAGAAATACAAGCTGGAGTCAAGATTGCTGGGAGAAATATCAATAACCTCAGATATGCAGATGACACCACTCTTATGGCAGAAAGTGAAGAGGAACTAAAAAGCCTCTTGATGAAAGTGAAAGTGGAGAGTGAAAAAGTTGGCTTAAAGCTCAACATTCAGAAAATGAAGATCATGGCATCCGGTCCCACCACTTCATGGGAAATAGATGGGGAAACAGTGGAAACAGTGTCAGACTTTATTTTTCTGGGCTCCAAAATCACTGCAGATGGTGACTGCAGCCATGAAATTAAAAGACACTTACTCCTTGGAAGGAAAGTTATGACCAACCTAGACAGCACATTCAAAAGCAGAGACATTACTTTGCCAACAAAGGTTCGTCTAGTCAAGTCTATGGTTTTTCCTGTGGTCATGTATGGATGTGAGAATTGGACTGTGAAGAAGGCTGAGCGCCGAAGAATTGATGCTTTTGAACTGTAGTGTTGGAGAAGACTCTGGAGAGTCCCTTGGACTCCAAGGAGATCCAACCAGTCCATTCTGAAGGAGATCAGCCCTGGGATTTCTTTGGAAGGAATGATGCTAAAGCTGAAACTCCAGTACTTTGGCCACCTCATGAGAAGAGCTGACTCATTGGAAAAGACTGATGCTGGGAGGGATTGGGGGCAGGAGGAGAAGGGGACGACAGAGGATGAGATGGCTGGATGGCATCACTGACTCGATGGACATGAGTGTGAGTGAACTCCGGGAGTTGGTGATGGACAGGGAGGCCTAGTGTGCTGCGATTCATGGGGTCGCAAAGAGTCGGACACGACTGAGCGACTTATCTGATCTCTCACCTTTTCAGTTCAGTTCAGTCGCTCAGTCGTGTCTGACTCTTTGAGACCCCATGAATCACAGCACGCCAGGCCTCCCTGTCCATCACCAACTCCCGGAGTTCACTCAGACTCACGTCCATCGAGTCAGTGATGCCATCCAGCCATCTCATCCTCTGTCGTCCCCTTCTCCTCCTGCCCCCAATCCCTCCCAGCATCAGAGTCTTTACCAATGAGTCAACTGTTCGCATGAGGTGACCAAAGTATTGGAGTTTCAGCTTTAGCATCAGTCCTTCCAATGAACACCTAGGACTGATCTCCTTTAGGATGGACTGGTTGGATTTCCTTGCAGTCCAAGGGACTCTCAAGAGTCTTCTCCAGCACCACAGTTCAAAAGCATCAACTCTTCGGCATTCAGCCTTCTTCACAGTCCAACTCTCACATCCATACATGACCACAGGAAAAACCACAGCCTTGACTAGATGGACCTTTGTTGGCAAAGTAATATCTCTGCTTTTCGATGTACTAAGTTGGTCATAACTTTCCTTCAAAGGAATAAGAGTCTTTTACTTTCATGGCTGCAGTGATTTTGGAGCCCCCCAAAATAAAGTCTGATGCTGTTTCCACTGTTTCCCCATCTATTTCCCATGAAGTGATGGGACCAGATGCCATGAACTTCGTTTTCTGAATGGTGAGATTTAAGCCAACTTTTTCTCTCCCCTCTTTCACTTTCATCAAGATGCTTTTTAGTTCCTCTTCACTTTCTGCCATAAGGGTGGTGTCATCTGCATATCTAAGGTATTGATATTTCTCCTGGCAATCTTGATTCCAACTTGTGCTTCTTCCAGTCCAGCGTTTCTCATGATGTACTCTGCATATAAGTTCCTCTCACCTTAACCTAACATTTTATATGGCTAATATTTGAATGATGTCAAACAAAGCTATAAAATGTATCACACACCTCAATTCCATTTGGATTCTCTGAAAATAAATGCTTAAACCAATTTAAGTGTTCTAGGCTTACAAAGTAGTTCAGTGGCTCCACTTTAGATTAGAAAGACTTCATATTAATAAGAAGCAAAAGAACAAAGAAGAAAGGAAGGTGCATCAACTCATTGATGTAAGGGAACAAAGTGGGAAAAACTGTTTCAGTGCTTCGGTACAAGAGAAGCTACTAAACATCACTGGACAAAAGAAAAATTCCTGGGGAATATTTTAAAAATACACATCTGTGGACCACACATCTGGAGACTCTGATTCAGAAAGACAGTGGTAGATGTTACTAAATTGCTTTTTCTCCTGATGTTCAATAGGTTTAAGAATCATTTGTTTTGATGCGGACACTACAAAACAACAAAACTTATTTTTTAGAAAAACATTTCTTTAATGTCCTTGGTGTGATTAAGTAAACAGTGAAAAAGAGAAACACATAAAGTCTCTACCAGTATATGCCAGGGTTGAGCAAGTATTTTAGATACTGGGGAATTTCTGCATATATAAATTAACATATACATGTCTCTCCTAAGTTTTAACCAGTGACCTTTTCTAGTTTTCTGGAAAATTCATATAACAAATACTTTTCATTTGATGAATCACAAATTTTTAATGAATCCATCTGAAATTTATCTTATAGAGTGGAAGGTTTACTATTATGTTTTAAGTATAACTTACCCACGGGTCACATGAATTTAACGCATTTTTAAATCTGTAAATGCAGCCATTCTGCAGTGACTGAACTCCTATTATTTCACTACCAGCAGACCACAGGAAAAGTGCAATTGCTGTTAGCATGCTTACTTCATCAGGCACAGGCACAGAATCTTCTGAAATAATAGCAGAAAATTAAAGAAAAAAAGAATTTTCTGAAATATATGAATAATGAAATATTTATATATATATAAATATATAGGATTCCCTGGTAGCTCAGCTGATAAAGAATCCACCTGCAATGCAGGAGACCCCGGTTAGATTCCTGAATTGGGACGATCCCCTGGAGAAGGGATAGGCTACCTACCCCAGTATTCATGGGCTTCCCTGGTGGCTCAGATGGTAAAGAACCCACCTGCAATGTGGGAGAGCTGGGTTCGATGTATGGGTTGGAAAGATCCCCTTGAGGACAGCATGGCAACCCACTGTAGTATTCTTGCCTAGAGAATTCCATGGACAGAGGAGCCTTGTGGGTTATAGTCCATGGGGTCTCAAAGAGTCGGACATGACTGAGCGACTAAGCATAGCACATATATAAATGAAAGCATATATAATTATGACATTTAATGTTTATCTTGTTAAAAATCTACCTTAAAAAGCAAAATATTAACTCCTGATAAAGTTAGAATAGTTTTAGTAACATTAATAAAACTAATTAAAGTTTTCCCCTCCAAATATTAATCTGAAAAAAATTCAGGTAATAAAAGTAGGATATAGTTTGTTTAAAATTCAACAAGGGTAAGGGAAAGAAAATAAAATGTAATATTTTGCCATCCACGGAGAGTTTAAGTTTAATTTCCAGGTTTTTGTTTAATTTCTTCTGGTCTGGGTTAGTCTTTTATATGTAATTATTTATAAACATGATTTTTAATAGATATAATGGACATATAATCCAAATGAGTATATATTTAATATCTTTCCTACTGCCGGATAGTTATATTTATCACTTTTGTATTTTCTTTATTATAAAACAGACTGTAATAAATAAACTTGGACAGAAGTTTTTGATCAAGGTCAGAGTATGAGATCTTAAAAGCTCTTCGTATATTTTTCAGAAATGACTCCCTGAAAGTCTTAACTGTTTTAAATTCCCTTTAGCAAAGTATGAAAATGTTCTCCTGGCATCGATTCCACCTGTACATACATTTTTTGTTAAATGAGTTTTACAAGTAAAAATTTGTATTATTTTGTTTTTATTTCTTTGCTTATATAATAATATGGCCAATTTTTTTATATGCTTGGTGGGCATTTCTATTTCTCTCTTACCATTGCCTGTTCTCTCCTCTTTCTTTGTTGTTGTTGTTTAGTTGCTAAATCATGTTCAACTCTTTTGTGACTCAATGGACTGTAGCTCATCAGGCTCCTTGGTCCATAGGATTTCCCAGGCAAGGACACTGGAGTGAGTTGCCATTTCCTTCTACAGGGCATCTTCCTAACCCAGGGATCTAACCCATATCTCCTGCATTGGCAGGCAGATACTTTACCACTGAACCACCCGAGAAGCTCTTTCTTTCTTATACTGGGTGTTAAATGTTTATAAGATTTTTTTGTACATAAATGATATTAACACTGACATTATTTTCAGTTTTTGATCTTTTTCAGCATTCATTTTGTAAAAAAATTTTTTTTCTAGTTTTATTGAGATTTAATTGAAACACAGTTCAGTTCAGTTAGGTTCAGTTGCTCAGTCGTGTCCGACTCTTTGGGACCCCATGAATCGCAGCACACCAGGCCTCCCTGTCCATCACCAACTCCCGAAATTTACCCAAACTCATGTCCACTGAGTCGGTGACGCCATCCAGCCATCTCATCCTCTGTCATCCCCTTCTCCTCCTGCCCCCAATCCCCTCCCAGCATCAGAGTCTTTTCCAATGAGTCAACTCTTCGCATGAGGTGGCCAAGGTACTGGAGTTTCAGCTTTAGCATCAGTCCTTCCAATGAACACTCAGGACTGGTCTCCTTTAGGATGGACTGGTTGGATCTCCTTGCAGTCCAAGGGACTCTCAAGAGTCTTCTCCAGCACCACACCACAGTTCAAAAGCATCAATTCTTCGGCACTCAGCTTTCTTCACAGTCCAACTCTTACATCCATACATGACCACTGGAAAAACCATAGCCTTGACTAGACGGACCTTTTTCGGCAAAGTAACATCTCTGCTTTTGAATATGCTATCTAGGTTGGTCATAACTTTCCTTCCAAGGAGTAAGCGTCTTTTAATTTCATGGCTGCAATCACCATCTACAGTGATTTTGGAGCCCCCAAAAATAAAGTCTGACAATGTTTCCTCATCTATTTCCCATGAAGTGATGGGACCAGATGCCATGATCTTAGTTTTCTGAATGTTGAGCTTACAGTACTATATATATATTTAAAATGTACAGCATAATAATTTGACTCACATACATTATGAAATGACTATCAAAATAAGTTTAGCACACATCCTCCATCTCATACAGATACAAAATTGAAGAAACAGAAAAAAATATTTTCCTTCTGATAAGAAACTTTAGGATTTATCACCTACTTTTAATGCATGTCATTTTTCACAGGCTTATGTTAAATTTTATAGTCCAATATGCAGATGGTGATTGCAGCCATGAAATTAAAAGACGCTTACTCCTTGGAAGGAAAGTTATGACCAACCTAGATAGCATATTCAAAAGCAGAGACATTACTTTGCCAACAAAGTTCCATCTAGTCAAGGCTATGGTTTTTCCTGTGGTCATGTATGGATGTTAAAGTTGGACTGTGAAGAAAGCTGAGCACCAAAGAACTGATGCTTTAGAACTGTGGTGTTGGAGAAGACTCTTGAGAGTCCCTTGGACTGCAAGGAGATCCAACCAGTCCATCCTAAAGGAGATCAGTCCTGGGTGTTCATTGGAAGGACTGATCCTAAAGCTGAAACTCCAATACTTTGGCCACCTCATGCGAAGAGTTGACTCATTGGAAAAGACTCTGATGCTGGGAGGGGATTGGGGGCAGGAAGAGAAGGGGACGACAGAGGATGAGATCACTGGATAGCATCACCAACTTGATGGACATGAGTGTGGGTAAACTCCGGGAGTTGGTGATGGACAGGGAGGCCTGGCGTGCTGCGATTCATGGGGTCGCAAAGAGTCAGACACGACTGAGTGACTGAACTGAACTGATATTGACATTTTCTTCTGTGATATTTACCATTGACTTAAACTTACACAGTTCAATTTTACTGCCC
Source organism: Bos taurus (assembly GCF_002263795.3). Classification (NCBI taxonomy): domain Eukaryota; kingdom Metazoa; phylum Chordata; class Mammalia; order Artiodactyla; family Bovidae; genus Bos; species Bos taurus. Next base: position 19,452,180 of record NC_037338.1, read on the forward strand.
TATCTGTTCATTCTTGGGCCTACTCCACAGTTTTAGATAGTGTGGAAATGTTTTAATAGGCAATATGACAAATTTTTAATTATTCTGTTTTCAATCTTTTCACATTTACAACAGAAGTAACATGAAAGAAAATGTCAAACACTGAAAAAAAAATGGACATAAATGTGAATAAGCATTCCCCCCCAAATTAAACACAAACATGAAAAATGCTTATACTTACTAGGCAAACGAGAAATGCAAGTATAAACAATAAAACAGCATGTTTTACTTACCAGATAATGAAATGTAAAAGTCTGAAATACCATGTATTGGTGGGAATCATGCACTGTTGGTGGTAGTGCAAATTCATAAAACTACTCTGCAGAGCAATTTGGCAATGTCTGATAAAATTAAAATGTGTCATCAATTCCACTTCTAGGGGTATGCTGTAGAAAATCTCATAGCACATGTGCATAAGGAATTTATAAGGTTGGTCACTGAGACAATTTTTATAACTAGGAAAAATAAAAAATAGTAAAAATGGCCATTGATAGGGGAACAATTAATAACTGATAAATATAAAATGATAGACAACTACCGAGGAGTTCAGAACAATTTACAATCTAAGAGTTTTATATATACATATTCTTTCTTTGGGGGGGAAACTCCCAAGATGTATGTAACTGGTAAGACAAGGGAAGAACCGAGGTCTGCTGCACTGCCGGCAGATTCTTCACCATTTGAGCTACCCAAGAAACCCAAAGCAAGGGCATCGAGTGTCAATACTCAAAATCGGAACTAAAAGTTCACATCTAAAAGATGGGACTAAAAACACTTCTCTGAGTTTATTCAGTGTTATATAGCAGTTTTCTGATGAGCTCATTCAGTTAGTCATTAAGGAACAAATATTGTAATAAATTAAAAAAATTAAAACTGACTAGATTACCTGGTTGGGAATATTCTAGGATGCATGCCAGAGTGCTACGAATTAGAGCTGTCCACTGTTTTTGAGTATCCTCAGTTTTGGCCATTGAAAGTGTCACAATACTTTTGATCCCTTGAAGAGCTGCACTGACTGGTGGAGGAACCTGATTATCTGCAGACTTTATTGCTGTGTCTTTCAATATTCTTGCAATTAAAAACAGAATTGTGGGCAAGATTGTCATACATCCTGAAATAAAAACAAATCAGATTATCTTGTACTACTTCAGTTCCTGTATTATAGTTGTTTCAATTGTTTGTATCTTTTTACAACTGACTATGGTTTAATATTACTTCTTTTCCTTGTATTTATACAAAATTTATTGCACTGCTATTACCATAATTCAATGTTTGAAAGATAAAAAGGATGTTGCAAGCTATTTCAAAGAAGTCAATATTTTCTTTTCCTAATTTGCCTTGTTTTTTTATATTACTTCTAGTGTTTCACACAGAAGGAAAACTTCTGTCGAATACTTTGAGAAGTAGTTGAGAAACTTGGTGAATCATGTAGCAATTCCAAGACAAGTAATCAATCTCACTGTACTAAGTGAGCATTAGTACTAAGTTAGTCAATGTACTAACCAAGTCAGGAAACTGATAAAAATGCTGATAAATAGGTAAGGCAAACTGAAAAATAGGTAAGGCAAAAAGAAATGAAAGAATCCTAGGATTTGTAGCTGAAAGAACTTTAAGGTAATCAAATTAACCACCCACTTAACGGTTAAGACTCCCTTCTCCACTGGGACATGCCTCCAGTGTAGACTGCCTATGAAGCTTCAATGGAGTAGTGTTTTCATATCTGTAGGCTTGTGCTGAGCTGAAAGATACCTTTGTATCTTCTGATACGATATCTATTTCCTAGATACAACAGAGGAAAAGTTTACTTTTCTTATTTTTTTTTTAACGTTTGTTTGGTTTTGTCGGGTCTTAGTTGCAGCATGTGAGATCTTTTAGTTTCAGCATGTAAACTCTCAGTTGCAGCATGAGGGATCTAGTTCCCTGACCGCAAATCAAACCCGGACCCCCTGTACTGAGACCAGGGCCTTAGCCACTAGACCACCAGGGAAGTATCAAGTGCCTACTTTTCTATCCACTAGTTCTTCAAGTATCTGCAGACAGCTATTATATTTTTCAGGTTTAATTTTTTAATTAACAGTTGCTCCTTAAAGTTGGTTGTCACTCTTCTCTGACATGTTTGTCAGTGTGGCTCAAGAGTAGCAACCAGATCAGAAAATAAAGTGCTTAGTAATTTCACTTTATGTCTATTTGCTAACATTCAATGTCTTCTCTCAAGCTGTGGGTCTGTCTCTTTGCTGAAGTTGCTTTGAAATGTACCTGAAAAAGGCATCTAGAGTTTTGGTTTTTTAAATCTTAAGTCTTTATAGGCTCCTAAAGCAAACAAACCCTTAAAAATAAGTCCTACTTTTCCTTTAAGACTTAATAGGAAAATAAATCATCATAGCACTTAAAATCAAAGGCAAGCTCATCTCTGTCTAATACTGTATAATACATTTACAAATAGTGAGCAACACCATACCAGCAGGTGAACAGAGAGACGGTAAGTCGGAGAGTATGGTAACTGTGGCTGCCACCAAACGAGCACTTTCTTCCGACAGTCGAGTTTTAGTGGCTATGTGACTTGGAGAGTCCGACATCTTGGTACTGAGATGTGGCATATGACGTACTAAAATGAACATCAACAGCTCCAGAGTTGCAAACACAAGAGATTTTCCAGGAATGAGACCACCACTGTCACCTCCTTCTCCTAATACAGGACAGGACTCTTTTTCTATATCATCCTCATCTTGGGTAAAAGAAAAGTGAAATTCTCAGCAAAAAGGATAACAAATAGTAGAGGTAACAACACAGTAAGTATGTTTAATAAATTCTTTCAAAAGAATTTAGAATTTACAACTAAATGTCTAACTGATGCAATGTCTTTCTCAGAATAATTCTCTGCCTTATAATTGTTTATTGACCTCTCCTTAAATGTAACAATTCATTTTCTACTTTACTTTACTAAAAATAAAATTATTAGGTATTTTTAATAGGAATGTATTTCATAATAGGAGTAACACATATGCTAGGCTTGAAACACATGAAGTTAACACTTTTTGTACGTGAAAATGGTTGAATATGAGCAATTTCATTTGAGTCATTCTAATGAAAGTAAAATCAACTGCAATCTTTTAAATGTATGGTTAAATTTTTTCATTAAAAACTTCCTGACATTAATATTCAAAAAATTAGAATAGAAATAAATCTACTTTAAAGTTAGTGTGATTTCTTGTGCTTACTTAGTGTGTTTCTTTTTTCTTGCAAATAATCCTGAGCAGCTCTTACTATCTGTTGTACAACTCCAGTCACCAGCAGCTGGACAGACGGTGGATTCCAGGTCAACAGGAGGCGGTGTAAAACACTCAGTAACTCAACACCAATCAGCTATTATAAATTAATAGAGAGAAATTAAATTAATTTAAAGGATATATTTATATTATTAAATCTAGGAAAATATACATATAAAAATACATAGATTTGGTAGCTAAAGTTAATACATAAAATATGCAGCAAATATTATAATAATCTTGAAAAATGGTCATATTTTATCCCAACGTATTTTCAGTCAAAAATTACTTCATTACATATTTAAATGATTTTTCCATTTAAAACATTTCTTTTCTCTTTTGGACTAAACAGCATTGCTAGTGTTTAGTGTCACTAAAATTTATGATTTCTAATCCGAGTATTCAAGAGTAGTCCACCAAAAATTTTAGGCAGGCTGGCAAGTTGCTCCAAGATTTGTCTCAGAACTATTACAAACTTTAACCACTCACTATTCACTTAGGCTTCTCACAATCTTCCACATCAACCCCATCCAATGAACCTACCTCAAATTTCAAAGAGGGAGAAAAAAAATTAAATTGCAACCAAAGCCACCTTTACCTCTTTCTTTAAGATCAAGATCAGCCCCTTGTCCGAGGCTGATAATTTTTTTCTCACATGCTTCCATGCCATCCTCTTTGACTTCCCAAGGATTCGTCAAGGACCTCAATTACACCCCATATATCACAGATAAACTAAGCTAAGGTTCTCTTCCCCAATATAAGTAGTTGCTCAAGTCTTTCCTATCTAATTTCCCTCCACGCCTCAGAAAACCCTCACCTCCTTCCATCTGCCCCCATGATCTCTTCTGTCTCTGTCCTGATGGAAAGATGCCACTCCCTTCACCCCCTCATTCACTCCTCAAAACTTCTCTAATCTGGCGCCATTCACCTGAGAAAATGCTCTGCCTGAGGTCACCAATAACCTCCTGGGACTCTCTTCTGTCCTGACTCACTGGATTCTGTTCCTCTGAGACTTGACTGTCCTTGACAATCTCTCTTGTCTTTGGTAACTCTGTTCTCTTTAGTTCTCCTACCTCTCCAGTAGTCTCCACTGCTGATTAATTTCCCTCATCTCCACCCTTATTTGTTATTTATCCCTAAAGTTCCAGTCTTGGCCCTGTTTCCTTCTCTTTTATTCAGTTTTCTGAGGCCAGTGAACTCACTGTCTCTCTGGAATTATGAAAACAGCCTCGTAATTGACCTCCTTTCTCCCTTCTCATGTCTTAAAAATTAACCACTATAGAACTGATGGAGAGGTCAAATTTATGTCTATTGTGGTTATGAAATACACATTTAACCATGTCGTTTAATCTACTGCACTTACAGTCAATTATTTCCATTTTAACATAATATGTCACACACCTTCATTCACAGATTAAACTTTATTGGTTTGACTATTTGAAAACGACCCTCAAGTTTCTTGTGGTAATGTGCAGTCTAGCTGAGGCCCAGCTTTAAGCTACAAGACTGGAGTACAAGATGAGTTCATCAGTAAGTGACGCTTATAATCACACACCACATACTTCATTTTGTTTCATGTGGGTTTTTTTTCTTTTTTATTGAGCAAATATCATGTACAAAACTAATTTTAAGAGAACACAATAAGAAGAACTTTGTTTTTTTTATTTTTTTGTGTTTTATAGAAGATTATCCCAAGAGGTACTATTTGGTAGTGATGGTGTCCAAAGAAATGGTTATTATGAAGATAAAAGACTTCCTAATTAAAACAAACAAACAAATCCAGTGGAAACTTGGTTCTGTAACATGAATAAAATCCTCTAAAAATTCCATACAAAAAATTAGAAAACACAATTCATTAAACTTCTTAAATGAATACTTGAGCCAGTGCAAAAACCGTATTAAATGAGATCAAGTTTAATCAAACATTTAAAAGTGACATAATTTATTTGGATTTTCCAGGCAAGAATACTGGAGTGGTTTGCCATTTCCTACTCCAGGGGATCTTTCCAACCCAGGGATCAAACCTGGGTCTCCCGCATTACAGCAGACTCTTTACTGAATGAGCCAACAGGAAATCCCAAATTTATTAATAGCCTTATGAATTAACTCAGCCCTTTACTAGCAGAACCATTAACTGGGACTGAGGGGATCCTTTACATTTTTAGTTATATCTGATTGCTGATGAACTCATCAAAGAAGGTATAGTGATGATTTCTAGTCCAGCATGTCTGGTCATCCAACATTCAATATAAGGTCTTAGATGAAGCCAAAATCCTGAACACTTATTATATAATATGTATCTCATATGTGAGAAAATTACCTTAAAATATGATGAATACAAAGCATTTATTATCTATTATAGAAATATACTGCACCTGATCTTCTGCAATATGGATTCGGGCATAAGGAGAATCTAGCAAGGTGTGCAAGGCCTGTAGACAAGCTGTAACATGTTCAACAGGTTCCTCAGGTCTTGGGGAACAAAGGAACTGTATACTCACACCTGTAATATACAAAATTAACACACAGGTTTCTTAATATAAAACACTTTGTTGCTTTGACACCATTTTTTTTTCTTTTACCTACTTATTTTATAGCTTACTTTAACATGTATTTATTAATGCCTTAAGTGAGTTCAAAATGATTGTCAAAATAAGTAGCCAAACTTAACATATGTTGTAGCCTTGGAATGAGACAAACAGTCACATTGGAAGCAAGTGAGGGAGTTCCAAAGTCACCAGGTTGATTAAGAAGCTACTTAAAGACATTTAAAAATAATACATTAAGAATAAATTTATGAAAATTATAAGATTATGATAAATGATCGCAAATTCTTAAATGTTACAAGAGAATCTACACAGCAATTATAAATAACAATTACTCAAATTTGCTTTAACTTTACATTTATATTTATATGCATATATACATTTATATATGTGTATATAGATATAAATTTATACCTATATACACAATTTATGTATATATTACATGTATAATGTAAATATAAATTTATATTTCCTCATAGAGTAATTTAAGTGTCAAGTAAAAAGAAAACATATTAAAAAAAGTTTAACTTTTCCCTTGAAAATTATTCAGTATTGCTCTGTGAGTGAACATGATAGAGAATTTTTAAGGAGTAATTTAATAATTAAATTTTTCTATTAAAAATTCAGTTAATTAAGAAAATGTGCTAAAAAACAAACACCTCTTTTTACTATTTCTTATCTGAACTATACTGTAAAATTTTTTTCCATAGCATTAAAATGAAAGATATGAAGGAGTTCAAAACATGCTGCACCAAAATATACCTTCTTGGCTGAACACATTTGAGAAATAGCAGATGCAGGCAGGGCTCTTTGACCCCCTTTCTACCCAAAAGCAGGTCATAAAATTTCTCATTAGAAGATGCCCTCCCTGTATCAGGCAAAGAATATTTTTACTCCTTGAGACTGGGAGTTGATGTTGAAATAGACCGATCAGAACAAACCTACTAAAATAAGCCTGATCTTCTACTGTTGCTGTTTAGTGGCTAAGCTGTGTCTGACTCTTGTGACCCCATGGACTGTAGCCCACCAGGCTCCACTGTCCATGGAATTTCCCAGGCAAGAATACTGGTGTGGGTTGCCATTTCTTTCCCTAGGGGATCTTCCCAGACCAGGAATCGAACTTGCATCTCCTGCACTGGCAAGCAGATTCTTTGTTGCTGAGCTATCAAGGAAGCCCCGATTTTCCATTTGTTTCCCCCATATACTTTTTAGTTCCTGCACAACTTATCATCCCTGGCCCCAGCCCTCTGTCTTATCAGATCCCCACAACTTATTCTTGTTCGTGTAAAACTGTATACAATCTTTAAGACCTAAAAGTTTCTTCAGGTCTTCATTTTCCTCCTATGTACATGTAAAAGTTTTAAATCAATTATATTCAAAAGCAGAGACATTACTTTGCCAACAAAGGTTCGTCTAGTCAAGGCTATGGTTTTTCCTGTGGTCATTGCATGGATGTGAGAGTTGGACTGTGAAGAAGGCTGAATGCCGAAGAATTGATGCTTTTGAACTGTGGTGTTGGAGAAGACTCTTGAGAGTCCCTTGGACTGCAAGGAGATCCAACCAGTCCATTCTGAAGGAGATCAGCCCTGGGATTTCTTTGGAAGGAATGATGCTGAAGCTGAAACTCCAGTACTTTGGCCACCTCATGCGAAGAGTTGACTCACTGGAAAAGACTCTGATGCTGGGAGGGATTGGGGGCAGGAGGAGAAGGGGACGACAGAGGATGAGATGGCTGGATGGCATCACTGACTCGATGGACGTGAGTCTGAGTGAACTCCGGGAGCTGGTGATGGACAGGGAGGCCTGGCGTGCTGCGATTCATGGGGTCGCAAAGAGTCAGACACGACTGAGCGACTGATCTGATCTGATCTGATATGCTTTTCTCCTATTAATGTGTCTTATATCAGTTTAATTCTTAAGCCAGTCACAGAACCTAAATGGTAGAAAGCAGTTTTTTCTCCCTTACAGATAAACATTTTCAGAAGTAATATATCTTGAGATACATTAAGATGGCTCACTTACCTAAAATCAGATGCATTCTGTCTTTGTTAATTTCTGCCAAAGATTTAGCACTAGGTATTGCTCCTGATGCTTGGCTTAAATTGACCGGTATGGAACGTTTTTGTAAAGCGGATATTGCTGCTGCTTCTGCTGACTCTGAACATGTAAATCCTGTGCTGTTTAACCAAAGTGCCACCGCGTGGAGAATTGGGGCCCAGGAATTCCGATAGTGCAGTCTAGCCGTATCAATAGTCTCAGGAGTATAAAATGCCCCACCTATAAAACAATCAAATCAATGAAAAACATTACTTCTATTATACATATTCACTCATTTATGAACAACTTCCTTTAAAAATACCTGGTACATACTGGCTTAGTCCATTTGACCTGCTTTAAGAAAATACCACAGACTGAGTGGCTACACAACAGAAATTCATTTCTCATGGTTCTGGAGGCTGTAAGTCGAGATCAAGATGCCAGCATGGTTGGGTGAGGGCCTTCTTCCTGACTGACAGCCTGTACCTTCTTGCTTTCTTCACAAGGTGGAAGGTAGAAAGGGTTGGGGGCTCTGTGGGTTCTCTTTTACAAGGGGACTACTCCCATTCCTAGGGACTCCACCCTCATGACCAAAGCACCTCCCAAAGGACCCATACCTCTTAACACCATCACAATAGGGATTAGGTTTCAACATAAACATTCTGAGGTGATACAAATATTCAGATCACAGCACACATAAAAGAGGAATCTGGCCAAAGAGTTTCTCCCAAGGGTCTCTAAAACTGACATCATTCCTACAACTGCTGACCTGGAGTGCCTATCACTTCCTTGTGATTTATGCCAGCATTTCCAGCCTTTCCTCTGCAAGTGCCCACGCCTCTGAGTGCCTTCTACCTTGCCCCACCCATGGTCACAGGCTTCCTCTTCACTGTCACCAGCAGCTCTTAAAACCCTCATCACCTTTCCTTTCTCTTATAGCCAGCGAACTCTGTCTCTTCTTTTTTCCCCCCCAACTCTTTTGCAAATTCTTCCCTTCTTCCTGCTTTCACTATCGAACTGAGGACTTCACATCTGCCCTGGCACACACACAGTGACCAACACGGCGGTATACCTCATCATGATTACGCATAATAACTCCTTACGCAGTTATTTAGAGTACCCCAGCTCAGATGGTTATTACTGTAACACTGAGAACATTTTTGCTTGGGCTGACAAGTAAAGTTTAATGCCGTATCTGAATTTATAAATTCAGTATGGACAGAATATCAAGTTTAAGTCCACAGAAATTTAAGATGTTATTATTACTATTGTGGCCAGTCTCCACCAATTCCATTTTGTTTAATTACTACTTTGAACCCCATTAAAAGCAAAACTCTGAACGCAGTACTTACCATCTGGAGGGAGTTGACTAGCGAATTCAGCTGGTAAAGTTAAAAGCGCGTAGTCTTTTAATGCTGCCAACCACAGGCGACTAAGTATTGGCAGTTCAGGCTGTACCAGTGTTATTAAACTATCTGGTGGTAGTTCATCTATGGTACTGTCATCATCATCATCGTCATCAGTATTTTTAACTGCTCTTTTTGGTTTTGACTCTGCTTCTTTTTTAATATTCATAGCAACCACATAGACCTAGTAAGATATTCAGGAGGAGAAAAGAACAAGATATAATATTAAGAAATGACATATCCTAAGCTGTTATGATTATACGGAGAAGAAAACGGCAACCCCACTCCAGTATTTTTGCCTGGGAAATCCCATGGACAGAGGAGTGTGGCAGGCCATCAGCCATGGGGTCGCAAGAGTCGGAAGCGACTTAGCGACTAAACCACCACCACTATGATTATACAGCTGAATCATCACAAGTAACCAAGTACTATTAGTAGAAAGTATGCAACTTCAGACTTTCCTGATATCCTCAAAAGAATAATCCCACGTATTTTGGAGGCAATCTTTTTTTTTTTTTTATAATAGATCTGACTACTACTCTCACAGCACATTCCTTGATTTTTTCTGGCTTCTCTTGTTCTACTTTACAAAGCCCCCCTTTATATGAGGTTTTCTTTTTTTTTTTTTTTTTGGCCATAGGGTATAACTTCCTGTTTACTGCATTTGCTTTCACAGGCTTATTAGACACAATCAGACGGCATTCAAAGAAAAAGCTAAGGGGTGGGGGAAGAGAAACCACAACCTGGATTTCCACTAATATCCTCCAAAACCCCTTCTTTTAGAGTGCTTAAGTCATATTTAGCAATCTAGTCCTTGTAACAGATAGCTCAGCCAAGAATAAGATAATTTACTGGCTATATATATCTGTATCTTTTCTCTCCACTTTTGTAAACCAAGAGGATATATAATAACAACTTCTGAAAATACAATCTTAAAGATTCTTTGCCAAAGTTATTTTTGTTTGTATTCTTTTGTAGTTGTACATATATTTTGGCTTTGGCAACCGGCACCTAGCTGAATTATACATCCACGAAAAAGCAAAAAAAAGGGGGGGAGCGGTCAAGGGAGTAAGATTATTGCAGTAGGTATCTTTAGAAAAATGTTTGCCATACACAGCTATTTTCATTGTACATAAGAAGAAGTCTATGTGTCTGAACCAGGGACACTTCTTGATGGTAGGGTCTTATCTCTATCCCTACAACAAGCAGACGGCTACGGTACAGTAATTGACTAAGTTTAGACAATGATGACAGGAAACAATGAATCTTCATTTCTGAGAAGAAGCATTTCTTAACACGGTGGTGGTCTTATACATATCACTTAATTATAGTCGGTTAGTTATACTAACACCTGACAATTTAGAAGCATAAACCATCTAACTTTTGGAATAGGGACTTTGAATCTCAAGTTATAAACATCATATTCATATTTTTTAGTGCTTTTAAGCTTGCTTTCTTCACTTAGATTTATTATAATGTTGATATTTTAAGAAAATGTCTCGCACAATAAACACTGTAAGTATACTCAGCCATTCACTCATCAAATTCTTCTTAGGTACCTACTCTTGCCTTGCATTTGCTACTGTGCTTGGATCTGAGGCAACAAAGACAAGTCACATGTGGTTTTCACTGCCATGAACTCACAGACTGATAAAATGATAGAAGGGTGAAAAAAGAGATGGGAGAAGGGACATTTTTTTAAAATTTGTTTTAAATGACCTATCTTCCCATCTCACTACGAGCTGTGACCACATCCACTGCCTGGCACCTAATGAACACTCGTGGTCTGTGTAATCAATGAATCACAGGGTACATGAAAGATAAAGAATCTTAATGGACGATGAAAAGGCGAGACACAATTCAAAGAAAAAAGTTCACCTGTTGACAGGCAAAGATGGAAGTAGGGATTCCAGGCAGACAGAGTATCAAGAGCAAGAGCATAAGAGATAGGAAACGGCAAGGCATTCTAAGGAAATTCCCAGTGTTCGGTATGAGACTGAGCATAGAATACAAGGCAGAAGGGAGCTGAAGATTTTACTCTGTTGGTAATGGGCAAGTGAAGTCAATGCAGGATTTAAAGGTCAGATGTATGTATTTTTCCTCAACTTTTATTTAAAAAATTATACTGTGGGCCTCCCTAGTGACTCAGTGGTAAAGAATCCACCTGTCAAAGCAGGAGATACTGGTTCAATCCCTCATCTGGAAAGATTCCACATGCCACGGAGCAACCAAGCCCGTGCCCACAACTATTGAAGCCTGCACACTCTAGAGCCTGTGCTCCACAACCAGAGAAACCACTGAGATGAGAAGCCCACGCATCACAACTCGGGAGTAGCCCCTGTTCGCTGCAATGGGAGAAAAGCCTGAGCAGCGATGAAGACTCAGCATGGCCATAAATAAAAATTTTAAAGTACACCATAAAAAGTTTAAAAATGAGTTAATAAAATTACTCATAATCCTAATTTCCAGGTTTTCACATTCCAACTAAGCTGTAATTTTGTTGTACAGAGAATTTTGTATTTAATCTTAACTGTTTATAAAAGGATTTCCATATAAATACTAGTCTTCATAACTATTATTTTTAATAGTGGTAATAGAAGACATTATACACCTAATAGTTTTCCTGTAGTTGACATTTTATATTTTTAAAAATTCTTTTCAGTCCTGGGAATCTTAGAAGATGAGGCATAGTTTCAACGACAAGGTGTTCAGTTCTTCACATTATGAATGTTCCAAACACTTTTGTCAACTTCTCTCTTTTTCGTATTTTGAATATTCTTCCCTAGGATAAAATCCCAGAAAGGGAATGACTGGGTCAGGGATTATAAATACTTCCATGGCTCTGAACAGACACTGTCAAATGCTTTCTAAAAGGGGTATATATTTTACATTGCTACCTGCAATATGAAAATATATTTTTTGACTTGTTTTTATAAAAAATTTGGGGTTTATTTTTCTTACGAGAAGGTACACAAGAAATATAGAAAAATCAGATGCACAATAAAGCCAGACACAATCCTACAACCCAGATGTAATACTGTTAACATGCTAGACCCGTTGTATATACATATTCACAGTCTTTTAAACAATAATATGTTTGTCTACAATTTTTAACTCAATTTTCTATTTCTTTAACACCATCATCTTTGGATCAAGAAATACATATATTTCCTTCTCTTTAGAATGATAAACAACATCACAACAAACATCCTCACAACAGAATTTGTGTATATTCTCGATATTCCTTAGAATAAACTGGTAAACCAATGGGTGTGGTTTTAAAAAGTGTTTGGCTATACTATGTTGACCCCTCAACAACATAGGTTTGAACTGTGTGGGTCCACTTATAAGCAGATTTTTTTCAACAGTAAATACTACAGTACTTACTACATGTCTAATAAATAGCTACAAGTATGGGACTGGAATTTAGGAGAGAGGTATGAGTAGGAAAGTAGATTTAGAATATTTCATACACAGGTAAAAGCTACAGGGTGTGGGTGTAGATGTGGTTACCCATAAAGTATGAAGAGCGAGAAAAACGACAAGAAAAATATCAACATTTAAAGGGTAGGCAGGCAAAGAGAAGCCAGCAGGTGATGCTAAGAATGAACAATGAAAAGATAACAGGAGAAGCAAGGGAGTAGGGTCAGGAAGTCAAGGAAAACAAAGAGTTTCCAGAGGAGACAATATCATAAGCTGCAGAAAGGCTAAGTCAGACAGAGACGGAAAAGTGTCCAGTGATTTGGAGCATTGTATCATTTGTAACTTTAGTAATTTCAGTGGAGTGGTGAGAATAAAGCTAGATTGCAGGGGACTGAGAAGTGGGTGACTCAACAGTCAAGGACGTGAAGAGGAGAGTGAGCGGAAGAGGAAGCTGAGTTGGGGACAACGAAGGGAAGGAGGGAGGAAGAGCATGCAGAGGGAGATGGAGAGATACAGAAGTGGGGGAAAACTGAATGCACTTAGCTTGAAACAGTCTCCTCCTCAGACTCATGCTTACTAACATCTGCTCTCATGCTCCAGGCCCCAGCCTAAGTGTTGCTCTCTCCAGGAAGCCTCCTCTGAATTCCCAGACTATTTTAGGTGCCTCTGCTGTGTGTTTACAACAGTCTGTACTTCTCCTGTAACACTCATTATTTTTGTCTCACATACTGGTCCACTAGTTTGTTTTCCTCAGTAAGTGTAGAACATCTGGCTTGTGCACTACGGTATTATCAACTGCTACCCTGGCACAGAGCTAATGCTCATTTAACACTTTGTTGAATGAATCAGAGTGGGAAAGAAAATCGAGAAAAGGGAATCCTAGATTAGAGGAAAACTTTAAAATAATAATAATAATTATACTAATAACAGCAGGCAACATTCACTGAGCTTATAAATAAGGTAGTTATTGAACAAAGTCCTTATTACTTCACAATGAAGTCTCATTTACTTCACAATGTAATTCTATGAAATGTGCATAATTATTATCCTGGAGAAGGCAATGGCACCCCACTCCAGTACTCTTGCCTAGAAAATCCCATGGATGGAGGAGCCTGGAAGGCTGCAGTCCATGGGGTTGCTAAGAGTCGGACACAACTGAGTGACTTCACTTTCACTTTTCACTTTCATGTATTAGAAAAGGAAATGGCAGCCCACTCCAGTGTTCTTGCCTGGAAAATCCTGGGGACGGGGAAGCCTGGTGGGCTGCCGTCTATGGGGTCGCACAGAGTCGGACACGACTGAAGCGACTTTGCAGCAGCAGCAGCAGCAGCATTATCCATGCTTTAGGGCTGAGAAATCAGGTTTAGAGAAGCAGGTAAATAATTCACCCAAGGTCACACAGGTAAAAGGACAGTTATCAACTCACATAGATCTCAAGACCTGAAGGTAACAATCTGAGAAGCTGGAAAACTAACATCCTGTTTTCTGAGTAAAAAGTAGAAGCAAAGATAGATCTTGAACAGAGAAAATCTAGAATATGTTGGGCCTTTGAGGTAAAAAGATGAAGGAAAGGAAGTTAAGCAAGGAAAAGATTTACTTGACAATACTATAGGCTGAGGGCTGAAGTGTAAATTATTTAATTATAGAACCAAGTCACCCCAAAATAAGAAAAGAGTTTCAAACAAAAATGTGCATTAATAAATTAGTTATATGAAGTTTTCATCTAACTTGTTAAAGTGAAAGCGAAGTCGCTCAGTCGTGTCCAACTCTTTGCGACCTGTGGACTGTAGCCCACCATGCTCCTCCGTCCATGGCAGGAATAGAATACTCCAGGCAAGAATACTGGAGTGGGTTGCCATTTCCTTCTCCAACTTGTTAAAAGTAATTATTTTCTATTCAGTGCCAGTTACAATGCTCGGTTTTTTTTTTAATAATGTCACTTTAGAAAATATTATTGTACTTCCATGTTATGATAAAGAAACTGAGTATCTGAGAGATCAACTCACTCGATCAAAGTACAAAAGATGGTGAATTAGAGAGACAGAACTTGCTGTACGGTCTGTGATTCAACATTTAATGCTTTTTATATTGAACTGTGCCAGACTACCTAGTAGGTAAATCAAGCACATTCATGCAAGTCAGCAGAGAACCAGCTAACTGGCAAATGGTCTTATCCAATTACATAACTGTCTCTATGTTTGGGAAATTAATGAATAGGGCTGGAGAATTAACAACAATTTTGAAAGATTTTTTAAAAATAAAAATCATTCAATCATTTGGAATGTAATTTCTACAGTAACTTTTAGTTAAAAATTAGATATGTGAAAATAACAAAGAATTTCTGTGAATCTTAAAGTGAGAAAATAATCACATTGTAAGTATCTTTCTAACACTACTTTCCACTTAAAATTATACATTTGCATTAATTTGATAAGATCTTATCAGTAAGAACAAACATTTTATCAATGCGAATGTTATTTTACTTGTCTAAGACAAAAGTTGGCAGCAGGGTGAAAATAAATGAACACTCAGGGATAGTCTATGAAAACAACTTGATCTAAACAACAGAAAGAAAACTAATTTCTACAATATCTTATTGCTCTAATTTACCCTTCTTTTTCTTCTGTGACAAAAAAAAAAAACACAAAACCCCAGAGGTCCTTTATCTAAACTGTATCATCTGGGTGTTGTATGCTTTGAGCCAGCAATTGCCTGCGGGGTGGTCACAGGCTGCTGATAACCATGGAAATAGGGAAGTAAGATACTGGGTTGGCAGGGGAAGGAATAGAGATACTTGAAATACCCAAATGCAGAAGATAAGAATTTGAAAGTAACTAGCAGAAGGGATTTAGAAAAGTGAAATTAAAACAGTATCATTATTTTTAAAAATAATGTGGGCATAAAAAGAGGTAAAAACAGCTGTTAAAAAAAACAAAATATACAACAAAATAAACTCCTACAGCCTAATCAATGAGTGGCAGCAAGTCTCCTGAAATTTAATCAAATAAAAGATTCTTGGCACAATTTTTTCTATTTCTTTATTATTTGTAGGTTTTCTCCACTTAATTTTTCCATAGTAAGTAAGAAGAGGTCTTCTTCAATATAGGTGTTTTAAAACCGATTCATGTCAACATATGGCTAAAACCACCACAAAATTGTAAAGTAATTAGCCTCCAATTAAAATAAATAAATTAAAAAAACACTAATTAGAAATACTAATTTTCAAAGGTTCAATATGAGCTCTTTTGAGACATAAATGTGTATGTATTTCAGTGAGAAAGCAAATAGCAAATTTTTTTCAAGCACTCTATACCAAAGGTCAGCTTAAAAAAAAACAAAAACCAAACAGAATTTTTTTACCTATTAGAGAAGGGAACATTTTCTCATGGATGGAGAAACAGTTAAAAACAATAGGCTGCCGTTACCTCTGCCCATGCTTTGAGAACAGCCAGTTTTTCCATGGTTGTAGCACTCTCTCGGTACAGTTGGCTGGAAGATCCTTTTCCGGCCTGAACTTTGTCCAGTGAAGAAACAAGCAGATTGTGTACTCGACGGAGATCATTGAGATCACTGACAACTCCACTTCCAATCCATGTACTACACACCTAGCCAAAGGGGGGGAGAAAAAAAAAAAAAAAGAACTCTTATTTTTATATTAAAAAGTTAAGATTAAACATATAAAAGGCTGGAGTTAATATGATTTTTTTCCTAGAGGGAACCAATATAGAACAAAACCAATGAACAAAACAAAATCCTTCAATGCTACGCTTTTTTTTTTTTTTTAATAAAAAATGAATAGCAAGTATGGAACTTATTATACTCCTATGTAGAAAACAAAACAATATTTACTTACCACGTTTCCACTATCTAAATTCCTAAAAATTTTAACAGAAAAAAATCTGCAGCCAAATCAGTTCAGTCACAAGTAATTCTTTAATTCAACATTTCTGTTTACTATAGTCAAAGGTTATTCTGAGCTATACAGAGAAGTTTAAAAGAAACAAAAAAGTAAAGGGAAAAAAAATCTAGTCCCTCTCCTCAAGTAAGTAAGTAAACACAGATTACACACAGATTAAATGAACACTTAAGAATATTTTATGACTGCCATACTACACTTAAAAAGAGAGAAAGAAGAGATCAATTCTAGCACAAGAAATGGGAATGTTTAGATATCAGGAAGTTTTGTGTATACAGATAGGAGTTTGGTGGAGGAAGAAAAAAGATTAGGAAAGTTAACTAGGATTAGGTTACAGTCCAATTTAAATTCCATGTGAACTGAATTTAGCAGACTTTTTCTGCAGGCAGTCATGAGTTTCTAAGGCTTCTGAGCAGGGGAATATTATTAGAATTGTGCCTTAGGAAAACTGCTCAAATACTATCATAAACACAGGAAAACATGAGTTTTGATAGTAAGCACTGTGTTCAGCTACATGACTATTATAACACCACTGGACAGAGATGATATGGAAGCAAATGACAAGGGAGAGGCATTTGAGAATGACTTGGAAGTAGAAATCACAAGGTTTGAAAACTAACTATGTACTTTTAGGGAGTGAAAGCAGGGACATGTAAACAGTGAGGTAATGATTACCAAATTTTGATTGTCAAAGCTTCTACCTTGGATGAATGGAAGATAGGTGATACCACTATTTAAGAATACAGAGGAGTGTGGTAGAGATGAGAAGTTTCAGAGCAGCATCATTTTGACTATGAACTAAATTATCACATGCTGAGTTTGTGGGCAGTTGAAAACTTGGGTCTGGATTTCAGGAGCAAAGACAAAGCTAACTAAGTAGATTTAGTAATTCTCCAGGCAAAAGTGATCGCTACAGTGCTAGGTAATTTTGTTCAAGGACAGGTATTAAAAAAAAGGATAAGGACAGATCAATAAGGATAAAACACAGGAAAAATAATTAAACTTAAGGGACAGAGAGAGTAAAAATAAACAATGAAAGAAATTGAGAAGAAAATGCCAGAAAAGCAATAGGAAAATAGGCAAGTGTGGTGATACTGAAAACAAAGGAAGAATGTCAAGAAAGAAGGGGTTGCCTGATAGTGCCAACTTTTTTTTAATTAAATGAAAGACTCTTTAAATTCTACTGTGCTTCACAATTTTCATCTATGATTTCACATAATCTCCTAATTACTAGGGTTTTTATTTTGCTCCTACCCCTAAATTGCCCCATCTTCCCTTCCCTCTCCCCACTGGTAACTACTAGTTTGTTCTGTGTCTAAAGGTCTGTTTCTTTTTTCTTTACATTCACTAGTTTGTTATATCTTTTAGATTCTACATATAAATGACAGCATACAGTATATGTCTTTCTCTGAATTTTTTCAGTTAGCATAAAGCCCTCCAAGTCCATCCAAGTTGCTGCAAATGGCAAAATCTCACTCCTTTTTACGGCTGAGTAGCATTCCATCTTCTCTATCTATTCATCTGCTGATAGACACTTAGACTGCTTGCAAATCTTGGCAACTGTAAATAATGCTGCTAGGAACACTGAGGTGCATGACTCTTTTCAGATTAGTATTTTTGTTCTTTTCAGATATAAACTCAGTTGGGTCACAAGGTAACTCTATTTTAAATTTTTTGAGGAACCTGTTTTCCACAGTGGTTGCACCAACTTACATTCTCACCAGCAGTGTGTGAGGATTCCCTTTTCTCCACATCTTCACCAATGTTTGCTATTTTTGTATTTTTCTTTTTTATGATAGTCATTCTGGCTGGTGTCAGGTGAAACCTAGTTGTGGCTTTGATTTTCATTTTCTGATGATAAGTGATGGTGAGCATCTTTTTATGTGCCTATTGGCCATCTGCATTTTCTCTCTGGAAAAATGTCTAGTCAATACTTCCATCCAGTTTTTAATGTGGTTGTTTGTTTTGGTGTTGAGTCGTATGAACTATTTATATATTTTGGATATTAACCTCTTATTGGTCATATCATTTGCAAATGGAAAAGGAAATGGCAACCCATTCCAGTATTCTTCCCTAGAGAATCCTGTGGACAGAGGAGCCTGGTGGACTGATGTCCATAGGGTTACATAGAGTCGGACACAACTGAAGTGACTTAGCATGCATGCATGCATTGGAGAAGGAAATGGCAACCCACTCCAGTATTCTTGCCTGGAGAATCACAAGGACGGAGCAGCCTGGTGGGCTGCCATCTATGGGGTCGCACAGAGTCAGACACGACTGAAGTGACACAGCAGCAGCATTTGCAATTATTTTCTCCCATTCAATAGGTTGTCTACCATTTGTTTTGTGTATGAGTTCTAAGTTATTAGCGTTTAAAATCTCTACTTTTTTTGTTGGCCATGCCACACAGTATATGAGATCTTAGTTCCCAGACCAGGGATCAACCCTGTGATCCCTGCACTGGAAGTGTGGAATCTTAACCACCAGACTGCCAAGGAAGTCCTCAAATCAGTATTTTTCAATGGAAACAACTTGACTAAAAATCTGTCATTTCCATACTCATTCCATGAGACCAGCATCACCCTGAAACCAAAACCAGACAAATATACCACAAAAAAAGAAAATTACAGGTCAATATAACTGATGAATGTAAATGCAAAAATCCTCAACAAAATATTATCAAACCAAATCCGACAACACATTAAAAAGGTCATAACACCATCATCAAGTGGGATTCATCCCAGGAATAACAAGGGTTTTTCAATATATACAAATCAATCAGTGTGATACACATTAACAAACGGAAGAATAAAAACTATGTGATCATCTCAATAGATAACAGAAAAAAACTTTTGATAAAGTTCAAAATCCATTTGTGATTAAAAAAAAAACTCTCTAGAAAGTGAACACAGTAGGAACAACTGTGTTCTAACACAGTAGGAACCTCAACTTAAAAAGGTCATATCTGACAAACTCACAGCTAACATCATATTCAACAGTGAAAAGTGAAAGAATTTCCTCTAAGATTAGGAACAAGACAAGTATATCTACTCTTGCCATTTTTATTCAACATAGTTTTGGAAGTCCTAGCCATAGCAATTAGAGAAGAAAAAGAAATAAAAGGAATTCAAATTAGAAAACAAGAAGTAAAGCTCTCCCTGCTTGCAGATGACATGATACTATATATAGAAGATTCTAAATATGCTACCAGGAAACTACTACAGGTCATCAGTGAATTCAGTAAAGTTGCAGGAAAGAAAATTAATATACAGAAATTTGTTGCATTTCTATATACTAACAAAGAACTATCAGAAAGAGAAACTGAAAACAACTCATTGACCACTGCATCAAAAAGAATAAAATACCTAGGAATAAACCTACATGAGGAGGTAAGAGACCTGTACTTGGAAAACTACAAGACACTGATGAAAGAAACTGAAGATGATACAAACAGATGGCATGATATACTGTGTTCCTGGTTTGGAAGAATTAACATTGTTAATATTACCATACTACTCAAAGCAATATACAGATTCAATGCAATCCCTATCGAAATACCAATGACATTTTTCACAGAACTAGAACAAATAATTTAAAAATTTATATGGAAACACAAAAGATCCAGAATAGCTAAAACAAACTTGACAAAGAAAAAGAGTACTGGAAGAATCACGCTCCCTGACTTTAGACCATTCTACAAAGCTACAGTCATCAAAATAGTATAGTATTGCCACAAAAACTGACACAGAGATCAATGGAACAGAACAGAGAGCCCGTAAATAAGCCACACTTACAGTCAATTAATCGATGATAAAGGGGGCAAGAATATATAATGGAGAAGAGACAGTCACTTCGATAAGTGGTGCTAGGAAAACTGGACAGCTAGATGTAGAAGAATGAAATCAGAACATCCTTTAACACCATATACAAAAATAACATATACAAAAACCATATACAAAAAAATAACCTTGTGCAAGTCAAGAAGAAACAGTTATAACTGGACATGGAACAACAGACTAGTTCCAAATCAGGAAAGGAGTACATCAAGGCTGTATACTGTCACCTTGTTTATTTAATTTACATGCAAAGTACATCATGCAAAATGCCAGGCTGGATGAAGCACAAGCTGGAATCAAGACTGCCTGGAGATTTATCAATAACCTTCAGATATGCAGATGATACCACCCTTATGGCAGAAAGCGAAGAAGAACTAAAGAGCCTCCTGATGAAAGTGAAAGAGGAGAGTGAAAAAGCTGGCTTAAAACTCAACATTCAATAAACAAAGATCGTGGCATCCAGTCCCATCACTTCATGGCAAATGGATGGGGAAACAATGGAAACGGTGAGAGACTTTATTTTTTGCGGTTCCAAAATCACTGCAGACAGTGCCTGCAGACGTGAAATTAAGACATTTGATTCTTGGAAGAAAAGCTATGACCAACCTAGACAGCATATTAAAAAACAGAGACATTACTTTGCCAATAAAGGTCCATCTAGTCAAAGATATGGTTTTTCTAGTAGTCACGTATGGATGCGAGAGTTGGACTATAAAGAAAGCAGAGCACTGAAGAATTGATGCTTTTGAACTGTGGTGCTGGAGAAGACTCTTGAGAGTCCCCTGGACTGCAAGGAGATCCAACTAGTCCATGGGGTTGCAAAGAGTCAGACACTACTGAGCTGAAATGAACTGAACTGAACAAAAATATACTCAAAATGGATGCACGATACTGGATGCTTGGGGCTGGTGCACTGGGACGACCCAGAGGGATGGTATGGAGAGGGAGGAGGGATGGTACGGGGAGGGAGGAGGGAGGAGGGTTCAGGATGGGGAACACGTGTATACCTGTGGTGGATTCATTTTGATATATGGCAAAACCAATATTGTAAAGTTAAAAAATAAAATTTAAAAAAAAAACAAAACCCTAAATGTAAAACCTGTTACTATAAAAGTCCTAGAGGAAAATACAGGCAGAATACTCTTTGACATAAACTGCAGCAATGTTTTTTTTTTGGATCTACCTCCTAAAGCAAAAGAAATAGAGCAAAAATAAACAAATGGGACCTAATTAAACTTAAAAGCTTTTGCATAGCAAAGGAGATCATCAACAAAACAAAAAGACAACCTACTGAATGAAAGAAGAGGTCTGACAGTGCCCACTTCACTCAGCAGGTATATGTCCTCATTTTCCCACCTGAAATCCTTAGGTGATGTTGCATAATTCACAACATTATACCCTAAAGAGTATTAAGGTACATGAACTTAATTAAGGGATTAAGCAAGATGTGTAGCAGCATCCCATTATTAACACACAGATACTTCCAGATGAAATGTACTACGAATCACACTAATTGAGATCAATCAGTACTATTATCTCACTCAACTTCATGTCAGGGCTGAGTGAATACAGTTAGCTCAGATTTTGTTACCAAATAAATTATGAAAAAGCTTCAGGTTTTCAGAGCATCTGGATATTCAACTGGGTTAATGGGTTGTATTCCTATATTTAAAACTTTTAAAAAGTTAAGAGTAAATAAATATATGTGTAAACTGTTTAATTCTCTTATAATCTTATTCTCTAAGAATTCAAAACTGAATTAAATAAAATTCAATAGGGACATTTAAAAACTGATTATTACCAATACAGATGGCAAAAAAAAAAAAAAAAGTCAGTCACACAATGCTCAAATACACTGAAATTTAAAGCAAAAAGTAATTACATATAAGTGTGAAAATAAAAGTTGTTATTCCTAAAGAAAATAACACTTTGGAGACACTTGATACTTTGAATTTTGGTAGAAATGTAAGTAAAGTTGAGGAAAATTATCAAAAATCAAGAATATGGCACTGTTTGCCTTGCAAAAACCTAAGTACTTTCTCCGCTTTAAAGAAAATGAAATCAGAAACTACAGACACTGCACTATGGATTTGGTTTATGAAGACAGACAAAGCCAACACTCAATCAACGAAATCATACTACAAGGAAAGACTCTGGCCTCGTATCAAAAGAGTAGAGAATGAAAAAGAGAGTAGTGAATGAACGCACACTTATAAACCTCAGGTTGAAATAAAATATCTAAAGTACGTATTATGCTTATTATTCCAACCCTGCTTTAAATGATATTTTTTCTTAACTTACTGATTACTGTCCTCAATTGTCCTTAATTGAAAACATTTGAGGGTTTTCCTATAATTTCTCTGAATTATTAATACTTGATTTTCAGGTTTAACATGATTTTACTCTAGTAAACCAGCAGAGATGCCAAGATTCATCACCTGCCCAAAGCCAATTCCTTCGGTAACCTTAATGAAAGGAGCTTGCAACCCAGGGCTCCAGCTATTTCAAAAAGCAGGTTTCTACCCAGAAACAGAAGGATACGTGGTCAAACTTTAAGCCTGCCACTAGAAAAGAAGACACTTCTTACAGAGAAAGCATGGTCATTTAAGAAATAAGTTTAAGGCAAATTCACTAACATGGCATTTTCATACTAATCATTCACAAGATGAAGTTCTAATCACCTTTGCTTTTCTGATCATCAGGAGCTTTGTAGGAGATTTTGTTGTGTTTAAACATCACAATCTGAAACGCTACCATGATACATTTATTTTATACACTGACTGCATTATTTCTGATGCTTGTGGGCCAATACCCCGATCCAAATGGCTTACCTACTCTACCTCCAAGGTTTGTACCATGACCCCCAAGCTTCCGTCTTAAACAACACTCCCTCATCTTCTCTCTCTGGTCTGCTGTTGGTGGGAGAAGTTCATGTCTCTGAAGACCACCATTAAGACAGCAGGTTTCAAAGAAATAAACACTAACAGGAGGAGGAGACAACTCATTTATCCACAGAGAGATTAAAGTCAGAATTTCAAACTTGTCATTGCAAACAGCAGGACATTCTCTGCACAGAGGCGACATGTCGCTTGACTATGAACTCTAAGCAATAAAGACGGATTACAGCCCTGTACTCCAGAAAACTGGCGAGGGCAGACTTGCTGCTCTTCTATCCTTAGGTTAGCAGATAAAGAATCAGATTTTCTGAAAGTTTAGAGCTTAGTGCACACAGCCTTTTTCAGGATGGAGCACGAAAAAGACAAACTTACTGAAGGGGTAGGAACATATGTACTTTTGTAACTCTCTTCAGATACAATAGTTTGAGAATAATCCCCTGGGATTAATTTTGCAATGAAATTGCCATATTGTAAAATTGTCCTTAGTATATTTAATACACAGAAACTTGTAGAATTTTTACAACCTGTGGTCAAAAAAAACCTTTTTACTACCTATTTACCATTACTATATACTCTTTAATTATTGTAGATTTTACTCTAGTCCATCTTAGGACTTTTACATCTCCATTTACTATAGAACAACATAAGAGCTATGTATTCCAAAGTTGTGACCTCAGCTACAGCAAAAAAAAATTTTTTTGAAGTTGTGATTAGTAGTTACTACTTCATCATTTCATAGAGGATAAAAAAGGAAACCGTCACTGCTGTATTTCTGAGATAAAACTTAATACTATTTGATTTTTCTCTCTTGGAAGTGAAGTTCTAAAGTATCTATAAATTTATAGAAGATGAATATAGAAAATTCTATTTTTCTTCTTACCTGGCAAGCTTTTGCTATTATGTCTGATGGGGTATCTTGTGAAAAGGCTGGTCTTAGAGCAGCTCCCACCTAGAAAAATGAGTACAAGCATTTTATTTTTAAAGATAAGTAGAGGATGAGATGGTTGGATGGCATCACCAACTCGATGGACATGAGTCTGAGTAACCTCCGGGAGTTGGTACTGGACAGGGAAGCCTGGCGTGCTGCAGTCCATGGGGTTGCAAAGAGTCGGACAGGACTGAAGGACTGAACTGAGGAAATCTCTTATGTCTCTGGAGATGAAAACACACAAAACATATCTTTGTTCCTTTCCTTTTTATCACATGTCTCTTATCTCTCTTTTTGATAACAATAAACTCAATCATACCATTCTTCTTTTGCTTTCCAGGAGATTATCATTATCTAATCTGTATGAATCTTATACCAAATAAGCAATTAATTTTGTTCTTTTTCATTTATTTTTAATAGTACATGGGATTTTCTAACAAAGCCACAAGTTCCCACAGATAAGAGAAAATTGCTATTTTTCTCCTGTCTACATATTCTTGAACATATTTCTAACAGTGTTTACCTCATGGGCAAATCTCATATAACTGAGGTTAAAGGCTCAATTTCCTTAAATAACTGAGTAGTACTAAAAATTCACATAGTCACTAAAGACCTTAAAAATCATTTCACTTCAAAACAAGATGTCTTAAAAGAAAGTTGCTTAAGAAATACTAATTTATGTACTGCTCTCAGAGTAATAAATGAAGGAATATAAGCTTTAGTTTTCCAGCCAAGTACTAACCAGGTCCACTCTACTTACTACTTTATTTTAATAAGCCAGTATCAGTCACAGATTCTTGGCTATATTAGATTTAGTATGTATGATGTGAATAAGGAATTAGATATAGTCAACTCCTAATTTGAGATTTCTCCCCTTACACTAGAGATTCAGTCACTAAGGCTTATCAACAGGAGTTTGGAAATCAAATAAGGGTCCCTCTCAGTGACTAAACACACATGGCAAGTAACCAGTATTTGCATTTGAATGATCAACTGTAGTAATCGCACTTCAGAGGTGCTAGTAGGTCTCACACTGAAGGAGAAAGAATATATTATAAAAGACATTATTGGGTTGACTGATAAACCTGGAATATGACAGATTATATAAAAGTAGTACATCAATTTGGAATTTCTTAAAGTTGATAACTGTTCTGTGGTTATGTAAGACAACTTTCTTGTCTTTTGGAAACGCAGACTAAAGTGCTCAAGGGTAAAGATACATGATTTTGATAATTTACTTTTAAACAACTCAGGAAAAAAAAAAAAAAGCTGAGAGAGTGCCTGTTGTGAGCAGAGAGAGAAAGAGAAAATGTTAAACCAAATGAGGCAAAATTCTCAATTGGCAAATGTGAATGAAGGATGAAGGGTATAAGGCAAGGTCTTTTTTTGTACTATTCTTGCAATTATTTCTGTAGGTTTTAATTATTTCTAAATAGGAAGATTAAAAAAAAAAAAAAGACCATTCTGATAGATTGGGTATTTGGGAGTAAACTGGAGAAGGAAATGGCAACCCACTCCAGTGTTCTTGCCTGGAGAATCCCATGGACGGAGAAGCCTGGTAGGCTGCAGTCCATGGGGTTGCACAGTGTCGGACATGACTGAAGCGACTTAGCAGCAGCAGCAGCTGCGACATTATATAAAAGCGTTCTACAGCCATTTGGACTAGAAAGTATAACTTCTTTACCTATACTTATAATGGAAAAAAATGGACTATACATTATCCACACTTTTTAATTCTGTGTATGTTTGAGCATAGATGTTAAATGAGGTACAATGTGACTGAAGCCACGATTTTGGTATAATCACAGAGGAAAAAAATAGTTTATTGTTTTCTTATTAACAAGTTTCTCTCTCCTTCACATAATCCACCATTTCTAGGATTACATCCATTGTGCATCCTTTTATTTGGGGGGCGGGGAGGGGGGACAATGCATGTGGCCCAGGGATGCAAACTGTACCCTCTGCAGTGGAAGTGTAGTATCTTAATTACCGGGTCACCAGGGAAGTCCCTATTGTGACTCCTTTGAAGAACATAAATACAGGTATAAATTTCAGGAGAAACAAGTATATCTATGTTTAGAGCATAAAAAAATCTTTTGAAATACACAGTTCTTTTGGTAACAGTTTTCATTGCTACTAAAAGTTAATTTATCCTTCAGCATACAAGAGACAATTGCTTTTTATTTTTAAAAATGCTTATCAAGTCTTGACATATAAAAACAATGGCAGTAAATCCACATCACTCTTTAAATGTTCCTTTTATCTTTAAAATGGCATGACTAAAAATCTAAACACAAGAATGGAAAGCCAGGCTGGAACATCTATTCTAGTTTTATCACTAATCACTACCTCATGACTTAAAAATAGTGACACGTTTTATATTATGATTTCTTCAGCTGTGAACTGATCCTAACTATGTAACGGACAAGGGGAAAAAAACATAAGCATGGTACATGAATAAACAGGTTACAGGTCCAGATACATTTCTCCAGGGGAGTTTCACTTTAGTGTTCACTCAAACGATCAATTTTAATTTTGAAACAAAAAATATCTCACATTAGCTTGATACTGCTCCAGAATCACATGACCTGGGAATTCTGGCTCAGGCACAGAGGCAAACTTCTTGATAATGTCTTCGAGGGCTTGGAGACCAGCCATCCGCAGCTGGTTACTATGATCGGTTGCAGCCATGAATGCCATGCGAATTAGGTCAGAGAGATGAAGTACCAAGAGGTCATCTAAAAATAAAAATAGAAGGCAAAAAGGAAAACATTTCCAAAATTAAGTGTAATAATAAAAAAAAAATACAAAATGAATTTGCTTTAAAAAGCATTTATAATCAACATGTTATACCAAGTTTAAAAATAAAAAAGATATACTTTCAAGAAAGTTTCCATATCATAATCTCTGAAGAATTGTGGTAAACCTTTATACAATATGATAACATGAATGATATTATAGGATGTATGATGACATTTGAAGCAAAATAACTGATTACCATAACTTTCTCCAATGGAGTCTGTAATTCTTTGGTCAACAAAGAAAGGCAATGCCAAAGAATGTTGAAACTACTGCACAATTGCACTCATCTCACATGCTAGCAAAGTAATGGTCAAAATTCTCCTAGCCAGGCTTCAACAGTATGTGAACCGTGAACCTCCAGATGTTCAAGTTGGTTTTAGAAAAGGCAGAGGAACCAGAGTCATATTGCCAACATCTGCTGGATCATGGAAAAAGCAAGAGAGTTCCAGAAAAACATCTATTTCTGCTTTATTGACTACGTCAAAGCCTTTGACTTTGTAGATCACAACAGGCGGTGGAAAATTCTTCAAGAGATGAGAATACCAGACCACCTGACCTGCCTCCTGAGAAATCTGTATGCAGGTCAGGAAGCAACAGTTAGAACTGGACATGGAACAACAGACTGGTTCCACATTGGGAAAGGAGTACGTCAAGGCTCTATATTGTCACCCTGATTATTTAACTTATATGCAGAGTACATCATGAGAAACACTGGGCTGGATGAAGCACAAGCTAGAATTAAGACTGCCAGGAGAAATATCAATAACCTCAGATATGCAGATGACACCACCCTTATGGCAGAAAGTGAAGAATAACTAAAGAGCCTCTTGATGAAAGTGAAAGAGGAGAGTGAAAAAGTTGGCTTAAAGCTCAACACTCAGAAAACTAATCATGGCATCCGGTCCCATCACTTCATAGCAAATAGATGGAGAAACAGTGGAAACAGTGTCAGACTTTATTTTGGAGGGCTCCAAAAATCACTGCAGATGGTGACTGCAGCCATGAAATAAAAAGATGCTTACTACTTGGGAGAAAAGTTATGACCAACCTAGACAGCATATTAAAAAGCAAAGATGTTACTTTGCCAACAAATGTCCATCTAGTCAAAGCTATGGTTTTTCCAGTAGTCATGTATGGATGTGAGAGTTGGACTGTGAAGACACCTGAGCACCGAAGAATTGATGCTTTTGAACTATGGTGTTGGAAAAGACTCTTGAGAGTCCCTTGGACTGCGAGGAGATCCAACCAGTCCATCCTAAAGGAAATCAGTCCTGAATATTCTTTGGAAGGACTGATGTTGAAGCTGAAACTCGAATACTTTGGCCACCTGATGAAAAGAGCTGACTCATTAGAAAAGACCCTGATGCTGGGAAAGATTGAGGGCAGAAGGAGAAGGGGACAACAGAGGATAAGATGGTTGGATGGCGTCACTGACTCAATGCACATGAGTTTGAGTAAACTCCAGGAGTTGGTGATGGACAGGGAGGCCTGGCATGCTAAAGTCCATGGGGTCACAGAGTCAGACACAACTGAGCGACTGAACTGAGCAACTAGTAAAAAATTACTACAGATGTAAAAAAGCAGGAAAATATATCCCATGACTAAGAAAATAAAAACAAAATGCAATGAATAGAAATTGGTCCAAAAATGAAAAGGATAACACAATTAGCAATAGGGACCTTTCAGTTCAGTTCAGTTAGGGACCTTTAAGCAGCTATTATAAACACATTGCCTAAACAAAAGATGAATAAAACCCAAATGGGATTTCTAGAGATATAAAAAGATATCTGAAGTAAAAAATACCCTGAATAAGATTAGCAATGATTAGATAATGAAGAAGAAAAGATCGGTGAACTTAATGACATAGCAACAGAAATTATATAAAGAATTTATCAGGTTCAAGAACTCTAAAATTCTTCAGGAGGCTGCAAGATCCTCAAACTTTTTGAAGCAGTGGCAACTCTGTGGCAATTCTGATCCCCAAACAACTTCTATTTTAAAAGGCTTTTATTATTTTTGCTATTGTGAAGGTTACTGGTATCTTCCAAATTTTTCATCTGCCTACCTAAAATTCTACCAATTTTAGAATTTTAAGTTTGAAAAAGAGTATCTATTGATTTGGGCAAGGGAAGTAAAGGGGAGAGAAAAAAATTTTTTGGCTCCCAATGCTTCCTCACCTAAGACAGGCAAAAAACACATCATCAATAAAAACTAGTATAATAAACTATTACCAGAATTTGGGAGGAAATTTCCAAGGCAGAAGAAACTGGACTGAAATGAGCCTATTCATATTATGCCAACTCAAAAGTAAATAAAAACTCATTACTCCTTCTGTATTCTGTCACCTAATTTACAATTTATATCAATCTGCCAATGAAAAACTAGGCAATTGATCCCAGAATGAAAGTGCTGTGGTTGCTTCTCTTCACAATCTCTACCTATAACTTTTCTCAAATCAAGACCTCTAACTTTTCCCCAAATCCAAGGAGATGAATGCCTAATGTGGGGAGAGAGGGAAGGACACTGGGCAGAAACCCCAAATGGGGAAAGAATTAGGGGACTGATAGAGGTTATTGATGACAAACCTCGACACTGTGTTGAAAAGCAGAGACATTACTCTGCCGACAGAAGTCTGTATAGTCAAGGCTATGGTTTTTTCCCAGTGGTCATGTATGGCTGTGAGAACTGGACCATAAAGAGGGCAGAATCCCAAAGAATTGATGCCTTCAAATAGTGGTGCTGGAGAAGACTCCTGAAAGTCCCTTGCACGGCAAGGAGATCAAACCAGTCAATCGTAAGAGATATCAACCCTGAATATTCACTGGAAGGACTGATGCTGAAGCTCCAGTATTCTGGTCATCTGATATGAACAGACAACTCATTGGAAAAGTACCTGATGCTGGGAAAGATTGAGGGCAGAAGGAGAAAAGGGCATTAGAGGATGAGAGGGCTGGACAGCATTATTGATGAAATGGACATGAACTTGGGCAAACTCCAGGAGATGGTGAGGGACAGGGAGGCCTGGAGTGCTGCAGTCCATGTGGTCGCAAAGAGTCAGACACGACTGGATGACTGAACAACAACAGAGGTTTATAACACCCTGGGATTTTCTGACCCACAGAACCATAACTTAATAAATTTCTGTTATTTTAAACCATTAAGTTTACAGTCATTTCTTACAATAACAACAGAAGACTAACACAACCAGCCTCTTCTACTTGGAAAACCCTCTCTCTTCCTATAAAATTCAGCTTCAATATGACCTCTTCTTTGAGGTTTTCCCTAGTTCTTCAGGAAATGAATAGCAATTTTTTATGTTCCCAAAGTACTCTATCCTTCCACTACTGGGAAATATAATTATTTGAGTGACAAATTTGTCTCTTTGTCTTCTAGACTAGAACATCTTCAAAAGCACAGACTGTTATTTTTTTCCTTCTGGATCCCCAATGGACAGCAAAGAGCAAGTTTTGATGACTATTTGATGAATGACATGATTAAAGACAATGTTCACAACATATTGTGCTTTACTGGTATCCTATATCAGATTCACATTTTATACACAGTGTAATACTGTTTTACTTTTTGTTTTTTAATCCATCACTGCTTCTTACACACAATAAAATAAACTAGAAGGCATTTTTAACATACAGACCTCAATACTGATAATACATACGATGTCTTCAGATATTTAAAAAAATGACAGGATGATGAAGAGACAACAAAGCATAAGATAAGAGAGTCTGTTACTCTACCACTTTCTCAGCTTCTCTGGGTTTCTTCATTTGTAAGTGAAAATACTAAATCTGATGATCTCTGTAAATTCCATTTAATATCTGATCCAGGGGATATATGGTATAAAAGCTTACAAACGATCAAAAAGTAAAAGGTTTCAGTGATAAACAATTTCATCTTTTCAAAAATATGCCATAGCATTTCTGAAATCTGAGTTTAAAATCTGCCATGGCATTCACAAACTCTGACATTCTCCATGGCTGGGGACTGCAAAATGCACTTTATTTATTCACCTTAAACTTTTGCTAAAAGTAGGATAAGGTACCAAGGAAACATACATTACTGTCATCATTATGCTTAGGGCCATCATTATTCTTAGGATAAATGATTAAGATGAATGTATCTTAAGGTAGACAGATACATAACTTTGGCCCACTTTCCTCAACTTACCTTCCTAACAGAGATCAGAAGAGAGACAGTATGTAGAGAGGACAAAAAACAAAGGCAAAAAGCAAGGAAACTTACAATAAATGAAGAGCACAGTCTAAAGCATGTTAAAGCAGTAAAATATTTCAAACCTATTAAAAAATACTCTGGGGAAAAGAAGTACTGGATTTACTTGTAGGGTTTCGTAGTTTAGCAGAACGTGCCATGGCAAGATCAAAGTGAGCTTGGTCTGCATTCTCACACAGATTGATGATTCGACACAGGCAATCAGCAGCAAATACTCGAGTGGCCCAGCGAGGTGCCACAAAGGGCTTTGATTTATCTTCTTCTCCGAGTGTGGTAAACATGGTATCATCATCCATCTCATCTTTCTTCTCAAATTCCTCATCTTTTCCACTGCTTAAGGGAGTTGCAGTACTCATATCTGTAACAAGAGTAAAAGCACATTATAACAACCTCACGTACAGCAAAAATGATGCTTTAGATATAGCACTGTTTGAAAGTATCTAATTTAAAAACAGTAGAATTGGCAAGGTTCTTTTTAGAGAATCAATTAAAAAACCAAAGAAGGGGACTGGGTACAAAGCATGTAAGACAGGCTCAAGGATGTGATGTACACCACAAAGAATACAGGCAATAATTTTGTAATACATGTAAATGAAAAGTAACCTTTAAAAACTGTATAAAAATTAAAATAAATAAATAATAAAAGCAGTTATCAGATATCACTTTGAAATTCAATAATACTGTTTTGTCTCCTTTGCATGTACTTTCACAATAATTATTTTTATGAAAGGTATGATTGTTGATCTATGGTAGTAAAATAAAATTTCTTGTTAAATATATTTAATTAAAAAAAATAAAAACAAATGAAAAACCAGGGAAAGAATAACAAAAATATTTACATATTTCACTACTTCTACATCTTATATTGAACAAGACAGTAATCTGGGATTTTAATACATGAAAATTAGTTTGAACTTAGTTATCTGCCAAAAAATAATCAGAGTTCATTAGTTGGTAATATAATTTAACCTTAATTAATCCCTTTATAGGGATTTATAGATTATAACTTATTAGTATTTAAAAATGTAGGCTCAAATTTAAATATATGTATGTATATCTCTATATGGTATATATCTATAGATATGTATCAAAAATAAATAATTTTCCTTATTTTAAGAATATATATATTAAATACATACCACTAGAAGCTGCTAGGACATCTTTACAAAGCATTAGCCAATGAGAAAGCTTTTCTACAGCCAGCGATGACAGCATATGTCCCAAAGTATCATGGATATCAGAACATAATTTTCTGTCTGTCTCCCGGTCTAGCATTCCAAAAAGAAGTCCCTCGAGACCAGTTTCTGTTATATTAACACCTTGATGCCGGCAATGGATATCACTTCGAGAACTTGCTCCGGGCGCAAAAGGACTAACATCTGAAAAGCAAATATTTCAAATGAACTTGTACAGGACTTTATTGTATACCAGTGGTAATAGTTATGTTAAAGACCATGATCTACATGTAAATTCACAACAACAACAAAACCAGTTAGCTATATACACAATTCAACTACGGTCTACAAATTACATGTTTTTAGAATTAGGACTTAATCTGACAATGAAAGTAAAAACCCTGCTCTTTAAGACAGATTAGCCTATGGTATTTTAAACAAATCTCCAGGGAATACTTGATAAATATATTTGATTTTAACAAGAAAAGTGTGGGAAAGATATATTTTTAAATAGATTTAATCATCTGAAAAAAATTATTGCTATATATGTTGGCTGAACAAATTGAAACTGAATCACTCCAAAGACATAATAAGGAGAGGCTTGCAGAAAACAGCCACAGTCAGGGGAATTCAAAGACAGGAGGAAATGGAAGGTTCTGAGGAAGTAACATTCTAGAGAGATGAAGCACAGAGGTCTATTTTTCACTTAGCAGCATAGCGTGAATATTTTCCCGTAGCAGGAATTAGACTTCCACAACATGAATTTACATGAACATAGCAAATCACTGACTTAGGAGTACATTTGATTAACCACTGAGCAGGAATTCCTGAAAGAGGCTAGGTCAAAGGGTTAGCACGGTTTGAAAACCTGGAGGATATACTGACAAAAAAATCCTCCAAGGAAATTTGTGTGACTTTACATTTCTACCAGCAGTTGTAAGAAATCTCTCTTTTATTCATACCTCTCCCAACACTGGTTAAAATCATAATTTTTAATCTTGATCAGTTTTATAGAAGAAAAATGCTATCTTAGGATTGTATTAACATGTAACTATTTAATCCTTAGAGGTTAAAGATATTTCATATGTTGGTATTGTTTCCTTGATAAAACACCTCTTTTGTGTACTCTTGTGATATTTACAGATGCATTGAAGACCTACCCTAGCAGGTCCCAGACTACCCTATGAAGGTCTGATATCACAGTTAGTCCTTGACTTGCATGTGGGGATTGGGTTTCAAGAGAGCCCCATCATTTCCTGATAAAAGTGGCTGAGAATGACTAAGTTATCTCTACCAACAATAGGGTTTATGCTGGACATCTGTTTAGGCTGAACAACAAACTTTCAGAAAATCTGAACTTCCAGTATATGCTAGGTAAATCATGCCTATTTGACTAGCCCCTAATAAAAACCTTAGGCACTGAGAGTCTAGCAAGCTTCAGGTCAGTTCAGTTCAGTTCAGTCACTCAGTTGTGTCCGACTCTTTGCGACCCCATGAATCCCAGCAAGCCAGGCCTCCCTGTCCATCACCAACACCCGGAGTTCACTCAGACTCACGTCCATCGAGTCGGTGATGCCATCCAGCCATCTCATCTTCTGTCGTCCCCTTCTCCTCCTGCCCCCAATCCCTCCCAGCATCAGAGTCTTTTCAATGAGTCAACTCTTCGCATCAGGTTACCAAAGTATTGGAGTTTCAGATTTAGCATTAGTCCTTCCAAAGAACACCCAGGACTGATCTCCTTTAGGATGGACTGGTTGGATCTCCTTGCAGTCCAAGGGACTCTGAAGAGTCTTCTCCAATACCACAGTTCAAAAGCATCAATTCTTCAGCACTCAGCTTTCTTCACAGTCCAACTCTCACATCCGTACATGACCACTGGAAAAACCATAGCCTTGATTGGAAGACAACATTTTACATGTGTTGTTGCAACTCCTTGCTGGGGAATTAAGCATATCCTGTGTGATTCCATGGGGAGTGAACTCTTAGAAGCTTGTGCCTGGTCTGCTCTGGACTTCACTCCATGTACCTTCTCCCTTTGCTGATTTTGCTTTGTATCCTTCTGCTGTTATAAATCATAGCCATAAATGTGACTATATGCTGAGTCCTAGTGAATCACCAAACCTGGTGGGGGGGGGGTGGTGTTTTAGGCCCCCTGGCACACGTTTGTAAAAGCTTTAAAAATATTAAAATACAAATGGACACATTTTAATAAACAAAGGATATTTTGTGAATATTTTTCCCATTCTTAGTTTATCTCAGAATATTGATTATGGTGACTGGCAGAAAAGTTTTGAAATTTTTATTCAAGAGAATTCTGCAACTACCTTTGGCACTATGTTTTCTCTCCAAAAAGCAGTAATGTTTACTGCTAGATTTTTTATAGTAAACTTCCTATACACTCTACAATACAGCATGTGCTTGCTAACAGAGTTCTTATTTACCTTATGCTAAAATTGAAGCTATTTTGGTATATTACTTCTTGGTACCCAAGAAACTACTATGCATTAGGAAGCTCTTAAAAGTAGAAATTTTCTCTCACTATAGGCGAAATATGTCTGTCAATTAAGCTCTTAAAGTTCCCAAACCACCTACCCCTAGAACCAGAGAAAAAGTGAAAGTGAAAGTCACTCAGTCGTGTCCGACTCTTTGTGACCCCATGGACTATAAACTCCACGGTATTCTCCAGGACAGAATACTGAAGTGGGTAGCCTTTCCCTTCTTCAGGGAGTCTTCCCAATCCAGGGATCGAACCCAGGTCTCCTGCATTGCAGGTGGATTCTTTACCAGCTGAGCCACAAGGGAAGCCCAAGAATACTGCATGGGTAGCCTATCCCTTCTCCAGGGGATCTTCCCGACCCAAGGATTGAACCAGAGTCTCCTGCATTGCAGGTGGATTTTTTACCAACGAAGGTATCAGGGAATCCCCAGAGGGCAATTACATACGCAAGCTATACTTAAAACTCTTGGAAAAGCAAAAAGAACTGAAGAAAGTAAAGATCTACTTTTCACTACCCAAACATCTACTGACATTTCATAGTTTAATTGGTCACTGTGGTCTTAACTTCTTCGAGGAAAAGTAACATCTCAAAAAATTAACTATTGTCAGACATCAGAAGCTTTCAAGTATCCTCAAAATAGATCATTTCTGTTTTCAGAATACATTATGGATATATACAAGAATATATTATGGATACAAGGCAATACCCCTTATACAGTTATAATATCCTTGAGGGATGGCAGAAGTGTTCTGACACTAAAAGCTACCCCCAAAATTTTAAGCTATGAAATTTTTAAAAGGTCAGTCAGTTCAGTTTCTCAGTCATGTCCGACTCTTTGCGAACCCATGGACTGCAGCATGCCAGACTTCACTGTCCATCACCAACTTCCAGAGCTTGCTCAAACTCATGTCCATCGAGTCAGTAATGCCATCCAACCATCTCATCCTCTGTTGTCCCCTTCTCTTCCTGCCTTCAATCTTTCTAAGCATCAGGGTCTTTTCCAAGGAGTTAGGTATTCATAACAGGTGGCTAAAGTATTGGAGCTTCAGCTTCAGCATCAGTCTTTCCAACGAATATTCAGGACTGATTTCCTTTAGGATTGACTGGTTTGAACTCCTTGCAGTCCAAAGGATTCTCAAGAGTATTCTCCAACACCACAGTTCAAAAGCATCAATTCTTTGGTGCTCAGATTTCTTTTGAGTCCAACTCTCACATCCATACATGACTACTGGAAAAACCATAGCTTTGAATAGATGAACCTCTGTCGGCAAAGTAATGTCTCTGCTTTTTAATATGCTCTCTAGGTTGGTCATAGCTTTTCTTCCAAGGAGCAACCGTCTTTTAATTTCATGGCTGCAGTCACCGTCTGCAGTGATTTTGGAGCCCCAGAAAATAAAGTCTGCCATTGTTTCCCCATCCATTTGCCATGAAGTGATGGGATCAGATGGCATGATCTTTGTTTTTTGAATGTTGAGTTCTAAGCCAGCTTTTTCCCTCTCTTCTCTCACTTTCATCAAGAGGCTCTTTAGTTCTTCTTCACTTTCTGCCGAATGGGTGGTTCATCTGCATATCTGAGGTTATTAATATTTCTTCTGGCAATCTTGACTCCAGCTTGTGCTTCATCCAGCCTTGCATTCTGCATAATGTACTCTACATATAAGTTAAATATGGAGGGTGACAATATATATAGCCTTGGCGTACTCCTTTCCCAATGTGGAACCAGTCTGTTGTTCCATGTCCAGTTCTAACTGTTGCTTCCTGACCTGCATACAGATTTCTCAGGAGGCAGATCAGGTGGTCTGGTATTCCCATCTCTTGAAGAATTTTCCACAGCCTGTTGTGATCTACACAGTCAAAGGCTTTGGTGTAGTCAATAAAGCAGAAATAGATGTTTCTGGGGAACTCTCTTGCTTTTTCGATGTTGGCAATTTGATCTCTGGTCCTCTGCCTTTTCTAAAACCAGCTTGAACATCTGGAAGTTCACGGTTCGTGTATTGTTGAAGCCTGGTTTGGAGAATTTTGAGCATTACTTTGCTAGCGTGTGAGATGAATGCAACTGTGCGGTAGTTTGAGCATTCTCTGGCATTGCCCTTCTTTGGGACTGGAATGAAAACTGACCTTTTCCAGTCCTGTGGCCACTGCTGAGTTTTCCAAATTTGCTGGCATATTTAGCGCAGTACTTTCACAGCATCATCTTTTAGGATTTGAAATAGCTCAACTGGAATTCCATCACTTCCACTAGCTTTGTTGGTAGTGATGCTTCCTAAGGCCCACTTGACTTCACATTCCAGAATGTCTGGCTCTAGGTGAGTGATCACACCACCATGATTATCTGGGTCATGAATATCTTTTTGTATAGTTCTTGTGTGTATTCTTGCCACCTCTTCTTAATATCTTCTGCTTCTGTTAGGCCCATACCATGTGTGTCCTTTATTGTGCCCATCTTTGCATGAAATGTTCCCTTGGTATCTCTAATTTTCTTGAAGAGATCTCTACTGTTTCTCACTTTATTATTTACCTCTATTTCTTTGCATTTGATCATTGAGGAAGGCTTTTTTATCTCTCCTTGCTAGTCTTTGGAACTCTTCATTCAAATGGGTATAGCTTTCCTTTTCTGCTTTGCCTTTAACTTCTCTTCTTTTCTCAGCTATTTGTTCCTCTTCAGACAACCATTTTCCCTTTTTGCATTTCTTTTTCTTGGGGATGGTCTTGACCACTACCTCCTGTACAATGTCACGAACCTCCTTCCATGGTTCTTCAGGGACTCTGTCTATCAGAGCTAACCCCTTGAATCTGTTTGTCACTCCCACTATATCATCGTAAGGGATTTGATTTAGGTCATACCTGGATGGTCTAGTGGTTTTCCCTACTTTCTTCAATTTATGTCTGAATTTCGCAATAATGAGTTCATGATCTGAGCCACAGTCAGCTCCTGGTCTTGTTTTTGCTGACTGTATGGAGCTTTTCCATCTTTGGCCGCAAACAATATAATCTATCAGATTTCAGTGTTGAGCATCTGGTGATGTCCGTGTGTAGTCTTTGT
Organism: Bos taurus; assembly: GCF_002263795.3. Classification (NCBI taxonomy): domain Eukaryota; kingdom Metazoa; phylum Chordata; class Mammalia; order Artiodactyla; family Bovidae; genus Bos; species Bos taurus. The sequence continues at coordinate 19,490,237 of NC_037338.1, forward strand.
GTTGTTGGAAGAGGGTGTTTCGAAAGTTAAAAATGTAAAACTACCAAGAAAACTATATGGGAATTTTAAAAGTAACAAGTTTTATTTAAAAGAGTAATAAAATTGATGATATTTCAATGCAAAAATGTTATTTAATAAGTAATAATCATTTTAAATATTAAAACACTTAAAAAGAATATTGACTGATAACAGGACTTACTGGTACCACTGCTCTCTTTGTCCCCTGAACTTTTTGCCAGGCTCATGGCGTATTCACATACTTCAGCTGCTTCTCTTTGAGCAAGTTGCCGGAGACAGGCCACAGCTGCTCGTCGAAGTAATAGATGGGAACTACACAGGTGAACCTGTAAACCATAATAATTTTAGACTTTTTTTAAAAAGCTGTAATCTCACGTGTCTGATGAACATATATCAACATCTAATTTCTGAAGAGGCTCTTCATTTAACACCCTTATTTGTTTCCAATAGAATCAAATGATGGAATTTTCAGAAACTAGTAATACCAATAAAATATATAGAGTATTTTCATAGGCTACAAAAGAACTGCCCCAACTCTTGGGTTAAAGATCATATAATATACATAGACTAAAACCCAGAAGGATCTTTTGCACATTTTATACACAGTCCTATTAAACTCTGTCACTGAAAATTTTTTTTTTTTTTGGACCTAAAGAGTGTCATATTGGATGAAGTCAGACAGAAGGAGAAATATCATATGAAAACTCTTACATGTGGAGTCTAAGAAGAAATAATACAAATGAACATAAAACAGAAAGAGACTCAGAGTTAGAAAACAAACTCATGGTTGCCAGGGGGAAGGGATAGTTAGGACTCTGGCAAGGTCATGTACACACTGCTATACTTAAAATGGATAACCAACAAAAACCTATTGTATAGCACACAGAACTCTGCTCAATGTTATGTGCTAGCCTGGATGGGCCTCAGAGGGGTTTGGGGGAGAATGGATATAGGCATATGCATGGCTGAGTCCCTTTACTGTTCTCCTGAAACTATTAAAACATTGTTAATTAACTATGAAGTCACTCAGTCATGTCCAACTCTTTGTGACCCCATGGATGACACAGCCCACCAGGCTCCTCTGTCCATGGAATTTTCTAGGCAAGAATACTGGAGTGGGTTGCCATTCTCTTCTCCATGTCACTGAAATATATAAAGTGCAGAGATCAAGTGTACCATATGAAAAGTCACAGGGTAGAGCATACAGTAAGAACTGAAAGTAAAGGAAGGTACATATTAAAATAAAAAATTAAAATTAAGCAAACATAAATATCTGAAAAGAACTGCAAAACCGATTCTTTTGGTATAGAATGTTTTTCATTTCAAAAGTTCCTGAAAGAATCACTATAGTACACTCTAATATATGATATAAACCATAAGACATACCACTGCATAATAATTAAGAGCTCAGGCTCCAGTTGCCAGACTGGGTTTAAATCACACACTTACTCCTGGGTGATCTTAGGGAAGTTACCTAACCTCTCTGTGCCTTGTTTGCTCATATATGAAATAAGGATAGCAATTTCCCACAGGAATATAGTGAAAATAAAATAAGTTAAAACAAATATTTTATTTAGAACAGTAGATGATACACAGTAAATCATATAATAGATAATAAATCTATTATCACTCAATCTATCAATCTGATTCATCAAGCAAATATTAAACTCTGATCCATATGTTGCTTTTTAAGCAAGGAAGCAAGACATTTTAGAAAGAATCTCATCCAGAAATGATGGAGGAGAAAATAATTATATGGAAGACATCACTCCTTCACAATGCTAGATAATGTATTTTTATGCTGTTAATATAGCATTTGTAGCTCATTTTTGCATAAAGCTCACAACCATTGAAATTATACCAAGTATTAAAATATATATATATAACTGAGGAGATAAAACCTAACAGATCAGATTTTTTTCAACATAATGTTTTCTTTTGTCTTCCTAGAAATAATGACATTTTAAAACTTTCAAATATCCCATAGGTAAGGTTAAGCATGGTCATATGACACGGAAGGAACAGATCTCTCAGAGTTTTGCTTTTTTATCGGTACAGACAGGTCCTACCTATCTTATGCAACTGTGGAAAGATCAAAGGATTAAACATATATGAAGCAGAACACCATATAATTTCCTTTAATTACAACTAAATAGAATTGTAGCTAAGAAAATACACTCAACAAATCCTGGGTTGAAGTGAAAGAAATAAAATATTTCAAGGTTTACATACTGTTTTCAAAAACTCAGTTTTAACAATCCTGAAGTCACTTCCCCACCCCTCCATTTCAACATCTCTGATATGCTGCTACTGCTGCTAAGTCACTTCAGTCGTGTCCGACTCTGTGCGACCCCACAGACGGCAGCCCACCAGGCTCCCCCGTCCCTGGGATTCTCCAGGCAAGAACACTGGAGTGGGTTGCCATTTCCTTCTCCAATGCATGAAAGTGGAAAGTGAAAGTGAAGTCGCTCAATTGTGTCCGACTCTTTGCGACCCCATGGACTGCAGCCCACCAGGCTCCTCCGCCCATGGGATTTTCCAGGCAAGAGTACTGGAGTGGGGTGCCACTGCCTTCTCTGTCTCTGATATGAGAGATGCAAATTATCACTGATGGTGTTTTGCAGCCACTGTTAACCAGGTAACAATTAAGTCGTATTTGTTTGGAAACTTTAACACTTTCTGGTAAAATCCACAAATATCAGGAAAAAAACATATTAAATTTGATAAAAAAAAATACGTGGATTCACGCAAACTTCTTAGCTACTCAGATATAATCAGAATTTACTGTGACATCTATCAGTAGAGCCTGGTGTAGCCTTATTCTTGAATTTTATACAAATGGAACCATGAAGTCTGTTCTCTTCTGTGTTTGGTTTCTTTTTAGCAATATGTCTGTTGAACTCATCCACATGATTCCATATAATAGGGGTTCATTCATTTTTATTGTTGCATAATATTTTATTGAAGAATTAAACCCTAATCCACTCTGCAGAATGGAGAACATTTTGGCTGTTTCTATTTTTTTTGGCTAGCACAAATAACCCAGGAATGAAAATTCCTGAGGATTTTTTTTTTGGCACACATGTGCATGCATTTCTCTCAGGTATTTACTTTAGAGGGGAGTTGCTGGATTATATTGTATGCATACTTTCAACTTTTGTAGATTATGCCTCACTGTTTTCCAAAGAAGCTTCTTTTTTCTTCCTTATATTCCACAAACCTTAGGAACACTGTGCTGCTTGCTCCTACATTAGGCCTCTAGTTAGTTAATGTTAATCACTCAGTCACGTCCAACTCTTTGTGATCCCATGGACAGTAGCCTGCCAGGCTCCTCTGTCCACGGAATTCTCCAGGGAAGAGTAATCGAGTGGGTTGCCATTCCCTTCATTAGGCCTCTGTGAAGGGAAGTTAAAGTCGCTCAGTCTTGTCTGACTCTTTTCGACCTCATGGACTATACGGTCCATGGAATTCTCTAGGCTAGAATACTGGAGTGGGTAGCCTTTCCCTTCTCTAAGGGATCTTCCAAACCCAGGGATCGAACCCCGGTCTCCCGCACTGCAGGAGGATTCTTTACCAGCTGCCACAAGGGAAGCCCAGAAAGTCCTGTTATTTAAACCATACGTCATCTTGCTAACCTATCCCTTCTTGTGCCTGCCATGTATTTATATTCTGGACAATGAGATATCCCTGCTCTGTCACTGACAACGTGGGCATTTAGCTCAAGTCTTTTTCTCACTGACATCTCCTACAATCATTCCAGGTAATGTATTTGCTGTGTGCAGATAAGATCTGGACAGGAGAATGATCACATGGTTATAAAAAGCACCTACTTGCCAGGAGGAAAATAAAAGTAATCCAGAGTGGTGGCTGTTCTTGAAAAAACATATTTGAACAGTTCTATCATACACATTTTAATATTTTTATATAATTTCATAAAGATTACTGTGGTGAAACTTACCTCTTAATAGATTTGCCGAAAAAAAAAAAAAAATCACCTCATTTGTGTTAGGTATTACACATGGTATCACATAGTATGGTATCTTCTGGTGGCAATGGCTGAATAGAGATGAACATGAAGTTTACAAAAATCAGCCCTGATTTCACTAATTTGTATGAATCCATGTGTGAACTATTTTTTAGAGAGTGTCAAAAGATTTGGTAATGAAGACAGCTCAAAGGGCATTTGGTAATGTGGAATCAAGAGAGCCACTGGAGTGGCCCTCTTTTTCATCTTTTATCTCCCATCCCATCTCCTTCCCAGATTTTTGGAAAAAATTCCGTAGAGTGCTTCAATATACCGTGTAACAAAACCCTTGATGCTCTGCTAAAAAAATCATTTTGGATACATTATTTTCCATTAACACACAGGACACTCAGTGTGTTCCCTGTGGCTTACTGATAACCTCCACTGAGCTAAAGAAATTCACATTATTACTTGACCAGATCCTCTTAAATATGTTCCATCTCATAAGGAAAACTTTCATAGTATAATTATATTTAAGGAGGAAAAAAATGCACAGAGGACCCAGACAACTGAGGAGTGTGTGTTTGAGTCTTCATCACATTTATCAGTTGCCTATCAGAGCTGCACTTCCCAAGTGGCTCAGCAGTAAAGCATCTGCCTGCAATGCAGGAGATGTGGGGTTTGAGCCATGGACCACGAAGAGTCTCTGGAGTAGGAAATAGCAACCCACTCCAGTATTCTGGCCTAGAAAATTCCATGGACAGAGGAGCCTGACCGGCTACAGTCCACAGGGCTGCAAGGACTCAGACACTACTGAACACACACACACACCAGAGCTGTATCATGTAACAAGTTCACCACGCTCAAGGGATGCCATCTGTGCCCTCAAAACTTGGGTGTTAAGCCATGGCTTTTGACAGGATGGCACATAGCTTGTTGCAGAATGCAATCTGGTGTATACTATTAATTGACTATTTTCTTTGTGGATGTTCTTTGTAAACATTTCACATGCACCTGGTTTCCACGAGTGGCACATTCAAACTCCCTGAAGGTGTGGGACTGATTCCCCCTAAATAATTGTCCAGCTTCATCCTGTGCCCTTATGACCCACCTCCCCCTTTTTCCTCTCAGCCTCTGACTAAACGATTCCTTAAATGCATTCCCTCCTTCCCATCTCAGGATCTTTCACATATTTTTCTTTCTGTGTAAAAATAAATGCTGTTACTCCAATATCACACTTTTCCCCAAACTAACACCTATTTATCCTACAGTTTGTATCTTATATATAATTTTTTCAAGGAAATCTTTTCTGAATGCCTGGGTTATGATAGGATCCTCTGTTTATATGCTTGCCTGTAGTCTTTTCTAGCATTTATTGTAAATAATCATTGTGGACCATGTTAACAACACTTTTCTTTAATATTTTCCTTTTGTGCTATGTATAATGATTTTTGTACATTTTTTTAAAAAAAGAAAAAAAATTTTATTCTTAAAGCTGCATCCAAGAGATTCTACTCTCTGTACAACATACTTGCCTAGCTTTGAGGTATGTCTGGTCCAGAGAAAGTCCTCTGGACCTTATTTAACAGTTCATTAAAATATTTCCTAAAAGGTGAAAAAGAAAATCAGTGAATAAAATGAACAGTCATAAAGTGATTACTGAAGCTGAAACTCTAGAACGCACAATCCAGGAAACTTACTTTTTTTGCTTTGCTCTAGTCTGAACTTTTGGAAAACAAATTTTGGGTTCCCTAAACAAACAGAAGAATGAAACAGCTTTATACTTACACAAAGGCTAGGAACAAGACTGGATAAATTGACATGTCGTGGTGCAAACATGTGAAGCTGCTGAAGGCAAGATATGGCAGCTGCCTGGACCAGAGAATCTGAATGGTCCTGGGTTATCGCACAACCCACCAAACAAGAAGAACGGATTGTGGAAATTGTTGCTCCATTCCCTAAGAGCAAAGTAAAAGACAACATAAAATACAATGATTTTATTATTAGTATCACCAAAAATATTCCTAGAAAACAACTACCTTCTAAATAACCCCTTTCCAAATAAACACACAAAAAAGTATACCCGAAACTAACACCACACTGTAAATCAACTGTACTTCAATTAAAAAAATAAATAACTATGTTGAATTAACATTAACTAGTACATTTGCTCTATCGTGGGTTTGATACTGCAACTATTAAAAATCACTGTAAGAAATGCCCTTACTTTTTTCCCCTTACATTTTAACAGCTTACATTTTACCAAGCAAATAAAATCTACAGAGTAAGAATCAGCAAACTTTTCTTAAGAGGGTCAGTATTTTTTATTTTGCTTGCCAGGAGGCAAAATCCACACTACTCTATGAGGGAAGTGCCTACATAACCACTTATAAACAATTCTCACCTCATGGGTTGTTTAAAAAAAAAAAAAAAAGACCAAACAACCAGGCATCTGACAGATTTGGCCCACAGATTGTAGTTAATTTGCCTAACCTGCCTGTCCCCTATTATAAGAAAGTCATCCCCTAAATTCCTCTCCTTGAAAGCCAACGTCAAAAAAGACATTACTTCTTAAATGATGTAATGTACAGCATAGCAATATTGTGATAACTATATGGTAACAGATAGTTACTAGACGTAACGTGGCAATCAATTCATAATATATATAAATGCTGAAATACCAAGTAGTACACCTGAAATGAATATAATAGTGTATATCAACTATGATTCAATCAAAATTTAAAAAGGAGTCACTTTTAAGGTAAATAACCCTCTTTCTGATGGTTTTGTAAACAAAAATTCTGTAAAATATATACAAATGATTTCAAAACACAACAGTTTATGAATGACAATAATGCATCTTAGATTTACCTAGCTTTATATTTATCCTCTGATAAACTATATTGTCTTTTAAGCCTACCATTGTTTCCTTTGGAAGAGCCAGAACATTCCTTATTCTCTGGTTCTTTTTCAAATAACCGTACCACTTCTATGATAAAATAATGTCAAATCCTATTTTGCTAATAAGATTAACGGCAATTTTTAGGACAGATAGGAAAAATAAATTGTGTAGTATTACACACTGTCTAGATAAAAATATCTTAGCTGCCAAATATAAGTGACTTAAAATTTTTACCAATGCAAAAAAAATTTTTTTATATAAAGACTAAACAGGGCTTCCCTAGTGGCTTAGTGGTAAAGAATCCACCTGCCAGCACAGGAGATACAGATTCAATCCCTGGGTCAGGAAGATACCCGGAGATGGAAACGGCAACCTACTTCAGTATTCTTGCCTGGGAAATCCCACAGAGGACCCCGAAAACTACAATCCACAGGGTCGCAAAGAGTTGGACATGCCTTACGAGACTGAGCACACACACTCACCCAGAGACCAAACAAGGAAATCACAGAGTTACACAAGAGTCATATTCTAGTTTGACGTACACAGGCCTTACCACCATATCAGAAAGCACTTGGTAGACACCTACACTTAATCAAGGGCACATATTTATTCTCTCCACATACCTGTGATATTCACTGGAAGAAAGAAATATCGACCTTATCAAAGAGGACAAGACAGAGACATGTATAAATCATATATTTTTCAATTCCTAGCATTCCTCAAGATCCTTTCTTTTTTCACTTCCCTCTTTTTTTTAAAGTAACTATCTGAATGGAGGCAATGAAGCATAGTAGTTAAGAATGCAGGCAAACAGGCAAAGGAAATTTACCTGAGCTTGACCTCTGATTCCAACCACTCATTGGCGGGTGTGTGTGTGTGTGTGTGTGTGTCTCTATGTGTGTGCTCAGTTATGCATGGACTACAGCCTGTCAGGCTCCTCTGTCTATGAAATTTTCCCAGCAAGAACACTGGAGTGGGTTGCCACTTCCTTCTCCAGGGGATCTTCCCGAACCAGGGACTGAAGCTGCGTCTCCTGTGTCTCCTGCACTGGCAGGCGGTTTCTCTACCACTGTGCCACCTGGGAAGCCCTCACTGGCTATATAATATATATAAAATCTTGGGAAAGTGCTTAACCTTTCTCAGCCCCAGTAATTCATCTGTAAATTGGAGAGATATACCTTTATCAGGATTGCTGTTAGAACCAAATGAGATAATATATATAAAAAGCTAGACTCACTGAAAGATTTAATAAACAGTAGGGGGAAAAGAGAAAGCTCTGAAAGTAGCTCATATATTTTGCATAAATTCACAATAATTTTCTGACCTGAGTGTTTAAGTTAACCATTTGTAGAATTATTTCAGTGGAAGTACATGGTAAGAATTTGGGCCTTAGGATCACAAATCTGCTACTCCTCAGTTGAATGACTCGAGGCAAGTTACTTAACTTCTCTGAGTTTAATTCCTGAGAGAAAATAATATATTTCTTAAGAGTTAAAAAAACAAAAAAGTGAAGCTAGAGTCGATGAAGACAAGTAGATGGCACCTCAGGCCAAAGGAACTCCACTTTCACCTTTGACTTCATAGGGCTCCAAGTAACATTTTAGGTGTTTTTTCTGCTCAAAAGTTCAAAAAGCATCTTCATATCACAGTTTTCTTAAGGGGAGTAAATTAAATAGCACACATAAAAAGGAGAGCTCCGGGTATTCAGTAAATTGCCAGTGTATAACACACAGAAATGATTATTATAAGATTTCTTTAGGCAATGTGAAGGTAATATTCAGGAAGCTGAAAGACAGTTATTATCTGTGTAATCCCTTTAGCTTAAGATGAAGTTACTCACCTTGTAGTTCCGGTCCAACAGTAGTTATTATAGCACCCAAGCATCTCCCCAAACACTGATGAACTTCTGTATGTGAGGGTGGAACTGTCAACAGCAAGGTAAGAACTAGAGATAACGTTGGCTCTACGTATCCACGATACATTGGGCCACTAGAATCCACTATCAAAGCAAGCGAGTGAAGGGACCAAGTCTGGAATAAAATATAAGTCTATCTTATGTAAACAGTATAGTCAACTGATATTTTAACTTGAATTTTCATAATACTAATAATTCATTTTTAATAAATAGAAATATTTTAAAATATATTCCTTAAATGAGTAAAGGTCAACACATAAGCTACTAGTAGCCATTGACCAAAGCAACCGATACACAAATGCTATGTTTAAAGTTCCTTTGCAGTGTGACTTTAAGTGTCAGGGAAAAAGTTTCATCGATGAACTCATTTCCTCTATTAAAATTACATGCATTTCACAACTCCCAAAAAGAGAAACTTATGTAATGAGAGTTTAATTTAGTGGATGCTAAAAGGACATCCGATATGGCTTTACAATTTTGCTAAGAAACTAGCCTGAAATAAAACCATGACCACACCAATGTTCTGTAGTACTCAGATCTATTTCTCAAGCAATGACATTCACATAACAGCTCTTCAAGTCACTGAATCTTTTCAAGCTCTAATTTATGTTTACTAAGCACAAATAATCTTAGTGGCTAACAGTATGTGCAAAATTAACCTGGAGCAATGTACTGTAATCAGCACAGGCTTAAGAAAATGAAAAATCCTTTAAACTGCCCACACCCACATGTTAAAGAAAGTACCTTTAAAAAACAAAAACAAAAAACCTCTCCGCTTTATTACCAAATACACACTTTCAGACACCTCATTCAGTTCTCAATTCTTAAGAGATTTTACCTATACATATTTTTGAAGCCACAATGGATTGACTGAAGAGCAGTTAAAGGTCCTGCTTCATACAGTTCACACCTTGGGGATCTGGCTAGGTTTGGGCTCTCATTTCCTTCCTGTTCTCAGTAAAATCACCCTCTTCACCAGGGCTGAAGCCTCACCTTTTCCATGAGGTCTGCTTAGGACCCCACCACAGCCCAGGCGTTCTGCTGACTGAAGTGCTTTGGCACCACTGCTGCCGTCTGCCTCCTTCTCCAGTTTCTGAGCACCTCATTTATAGAACTCTCTTCGTAGGTTTTAAAACTCGAGTGCCTTGCCTGTAATAGGTTTGGGCTTTGCTGCAGTGAAGGAGCATGTACCAGGTAAGTGCGGGAGAGATGGAGGGTGTTGTTGGTTGGCTTTCCTAACTCAACTGCAGCCTTACTAGAAGCCTCTCTGTGTCAAGGAGAAGGATGCGGGGAGGCACCATCTATGCTGGGAAGCCTGGGCTGCAGCGTCGGGAAGGTTCTGAGTGGGTGTGTGGGCTGCCAGTCCACTTACAGAAGAGATGTGAAGGCCGTCTCGGCACCCCTTCTCTGGTCCCATTCCATGTCTACTCTCTTGGTCTTCAGGACACAGACAGCACGAGAAGTACAGACCATATCCTAACAGATAGGGAAACTGCCTTCTCCCTTTTTCTTTTCGTAAGTTAAAATCATCTGGTCCAATTTTCTCATTCCTCTCAGCGGAGAGGGAAACCAGTACCTTTTATTTTTGCTATTGGCATCTCCAAAGGAAAGCTGCACTCCTGAGCTGAGGACACAGAGGTCTCAATAGAGAAGTTTCCCAACTTGACAACGTGGTAGGAAAAAAAAAATCCATACCTTACTTTCTACTACTTGTCAATCTACTCCAATCCTAGGGAATTAAGCAACCTGAGCTGGACAATTATGTATAGAAACCACACCTACTGAGAAAAGTAATCAGAATATAGCAGCTTGAGGGAGGAAGACCAGAAGACATATTTTGGAGAAAAAAATTAATAGAAGAAGAAAAGAGTATTTTAATAAAATTATTGCAAGGATTTTTAAGGCAATATAATTGAAGTACAAAGGAGAAGTGTTTTTAAAAAAAAAAAACACCCAGGATTTATATTAAATGTTCAGTAGAAAGCTAGAAAAAAAGAATAATTATTATTAAATACTGGAGAAGGGAAATGGCAACCCACTCCAGTCTTCTTGCCTGAGAAATCCCAAGGACAGAGGAGCCTGGCGAGCTACAGTCCATGGGGTCACGAAAGGGTTGGACATGACTGAGCAACTAAACAACAAATTATTAAATACAAAAATCATTACTTTGTCAATTAGAGGTTCAATTGGAAGATTATCTTGTAACACATAGTGAAAACACAAAAAATTTAAAATAATGAGGACAAAGACAAGAGGCTCAATATGCAAATAAGTACCAGAAACTGAAAAAGAAAAGATAAACTTATATGCAATTTGATGAAATTTCTAAGCTGCAAGGATAGAGGGAAAATGCTAGTAAACCAAAATGTAAGGTTATAAACATATAGACATAGTTCAGATAAGCTCCTCAGTAAAAGAAATAAAAAGCCAGGGGAAGAGACAGCTATGATGTCTATAAGCTCCATTATGTTAGAAATTTATTATCAATACATAAACCGAAGTCTTTTGGGAGTGGAAAATACATGCACAGCATAAAAGAAGAAAATGTACTTATCACTAAAGTTTTATATCTGGATATTCAAAGCCACACTGCAGAAAAACTTTACAGTATTTGTACATCAGTTAATTTGATAATTGGCTTATATGTTATCTTCTACATCTTAAAGAACATATTTGAAAGCTTTTATAGATAGCTGATAAAAAACTGAGATGTTAATATCTGTGGAAATTTAACTCAGAAAATTAAGCTACTATGAGACTCTCACATGCAACATAAAAAATACCAAAACATTTATGAATAATGAAAAAAAAAGGACTGTGTGCCAGGAATAGTATATCCAACCAAATATCATTCAAATTTGAAGATTAAATAGAGTTCTTTTATTTCAGTTATGCAAGGAATCAAAAAACACACCACTCAACAACCCTTCTCAAGATTATTATTGTTAAAGGAAGTTTTCCTATCAAGTAAAAACAAAGTAAGAACAGAGATCTCAACACAGGAGTTGAGGATACAAAAAAGAAACCACTATTCAACAATAAATCTCTAGTAATTACAGCTGAATACATGTATACAATAATTTGACCGTGAAGTATAATTTTTGAGTTAGGATTCTTAACACAGAAGAGACCTTACAGAAAACTGAAGAATGCTACCATACTATTCTTGTGCAGATAAGAACTGAAATAGCAGCTTTGAGGGAATGTATGTGATCTACATTATAGTAAAACGTCATGTCATAGGAATGAATCATGTGAAGCAGTCACTTACAGGAGTGTGGTTTTAAGAAATTAAAGCAAGAGAGGGCTGAGAAAAAAATGAAGACAAAGGAAAGAAAATTAGCACCGACTCTTTGACATAAAAGAAGAAAGCAGCATCTTCTTAGGTAAAATAATTTTATAGTTCTATTCTTTTCTTGCAGACTACTGTGGAAACAGTGTTTAAAAAAAAAAAAAAAAAACAGCATAGACCCTCTTAAGGGGCAAGATTATTTCATTTGTGCTTTTAGTTCTTTGGGGACGTTTGTGCTTTATAGCTGGAAACATTTTCCAAGAAGTCAAAGCAAACTAAGCCTGTAGACTAAGAAGCCTCTGGTGGATTCTGAATCCTTTTCTGATGGCGAAGGAACCCATCTATACACAGGCAATAATAGCAATCAAACTTGTCTCTTCTGTCATCATCTGAGTCCCAGTATGAAGCTGCCAAGTTGAAACCTACTGGATACTCGATATTTTTTGGTGCATTAGTGTGAAAATGGCAAATCAAGAATCTAGGATATCTTCACACACATGAAGTTTTTGCCTCTTACTGTATTTAAATCTATATTTGTATAAAATATTTGAAGAGAAAGAAAAAACGAAATTCAAGGAGTACACTTGAAGACTCAACCCATGACCCTGTACCTGGGTTAGGGTACTAGAGGAAGAGAGAAAGAAAGGTTATTAAAAGAAATTTGATCAATCTACCAAATGTAAGGAAATACAAAGAAGAGGAAACATGTACCAAGGATAATAAATAATACAAAGAAATGATGCTTCAAGGAATGTATGGAATGGGTCAAATTCCCAGAATAAGACAGACTTTAGGATTAGGTTCAAATACAAAATCCTGTTATACACTCATAAAACAAAATGAAAGAGAAAGACCCCAAGACATTTTCCCTAACAACTCATCAGAATCATTACCATTTTTTAGAAATAAATTTTCCTACAAGTAATATTTTCGTATTTCATAATAAAAAACTTGACATCCTACCTGGACTTCAGAGGATGTTCCATCCTGTGCCAGGGCCAACAAAATGCTGACACTGGTCTTCAGATGTTGTCCTGAGCCGATACCACCAACATAACGATGCAAACAGCCCAGAGCCAATGAGTGGCCGGTTCTGGACACAACGTCTCGAGCTGACTTCAACCTGGAAAAGAGTCATGCTTCAGGGATTGTTTCTTCTCTTTCCCTATGGCAACAACAAGCTTATGAATCACACAATAAAAGGGATCTATTCTGGAAATCAAAAAAGATTACAATCATGATTACTTCTTTCTCTACTCATTAACAAACGTTAGAGACTTAATTTAAAATGGCTAAAATCACACATTTCACTGAATAAAAGCCTATTTTCACTTCAGAGAAAACATGAAAAAGAAACTACAACTTCAGAGTTTTTAATATTAATTATTCCTCAAAAATACAAGAGCCATTTGAAATATATTTTAACCACTGGTGCTTTCAATAAAAGACAAATAAGACAAAAAGACTATGACATAATCATGCACCAACATAGTTACTGTTAGAGAAGATGAAAATCCCACTAAGAACAAAGCTCCTAAAATAGCAAAGGAACCTAGAAAGCAACTTTGATTACATTTTAAAAACTGTATTCCTAAAAAAAACCCCAAACAAACTGTATTATGACTCTCAATAAATCATCCATAATTAAACTAATAAAAGTGAAATAAAGTCAAGGGATAAAAAACCATCCCAAGACTCTGGCTGGTTAGTTTGCCTATGGCAAAGAAAAATACAAATGCTGTCATGATAGAATAGACATTAGGAAATGCAGCGATGAAAGACGTGAACTAAGTGCATCCAGAGCAGTACTTTTTTTTTTCGACCACATCACATGGCATGTAGGATCTTCCCTGACCAGAGATTGAACCTGATCCCTCCACATTGCGATTGTGGAGTCTTAGCCACTGGACTACCAGGGAAATACTTTAGCAATACTTCTAATATATTATATCCTTGGATAAGGGGTCTTTATCTCTCTATACCTCAGTTTCTCCATCTGTAAAACAAAACATTATCATTACTCCTATATAGCAGTTGTTTTGAGGAATGAAAGAAGAATGAATGACACTGTGCATTCTAAAGCATTATACAGATTAGAAAGCTTCCATCACAAAGTCACTTTTCAAAGTTCACGCCACTGAGCTAAAATGAAACTTGAGCCAATTTTGTCAGTAATAATTATCTATTCAATAAAGTACATTATCTAAGATATAAGAATATACATTTCCCAGAGGTGTCAAAGTGAGAATGCTGCCCAATAATTATAACACTTTATGGAGATTTTAAGACAAATCCCAGTTTCAGATAAATGAAAATGTGAAAAAAAATGGGTAACTTCAAATCTATGTAATAATTAACTTTAGATCATAATAAATTATTTGGAAAAGCTAATGAAACTAAGCATTGAGAACACCTGCACATCATTAACCGGACAGGTATGAATATGAATGAAATGTCCTTGTGTTTCACCAGATTACGTATGAAACAGATACTCTGATAGGTATTGAAGACACATAAATTAAAACCGCTGGTAACTAAAGAAAAATTAACCATTCAAGAGTTTTCCAAAGAAATACATTCCAATTTTACCTATTAATAACAGAACACAAACCACAAAACGGGTGGTTAAGATTGGTTCTTTTAAAATATCTTTAACAAAAGTTGATTTCAGGATCAATGAGAGACACTTGAAAAAGGTAAAGCTAATCTATCACTAGAAAATAACAGAAGCCATCCTGCAGAAGACTAAGTGGGAATATTTTGACTGTATTCTGCCCACTTGTATTATCCTTAGTGAGTCAAGCGGTAACACTGGGGCATTATCCTCAACCCACCTGAGTTCCAAAAACACTTCTTTAAAATTACTACTTCACAACCACTGCTTCTCCCAACCTCTCTCTTGTTGATAATCACAATGTAGTTTAGTATAATTAATACTCAAGATATACCATACTTAAGAATGATTAGTTTATACTAATCAAATGTTAATTCCTAACCACTCTTGATTTTCAACTACTCTACTTAAGTACTTGATTAACAACAAACGGTCACTAATAAACTGTATTTATCATCTTAATCACATTTATTTGGATCTCTGAGGTCACTCTTTTAAATGCCACAAAATTCTTTAAAGCTAATGCTAAATATATCCCATTTCAGAAATAATTTAAGTAATGATAAACTTACCAACCTAGATAGCATATTAAAAAGTAGAGACATTATTTTGCCAACAAAGGTCCATCTAGTCAAGGCTATGGTTTTTCCAGTGGTCATTATGGATGTCAGAGTTGGACTACAAAGAAAACTGAGCGCTGAAGAATTGATGCTTTTGAACTGTGGTGTTGGAGAAGACTCTTGAGAGTCCCTTGGACTGCAAGGAGATCCAACCAGTCCATTCTGAAGGAGATTAGCCCTGGGATTTCTTTGGAGGGAATGATGCTGAAGCTGAAACTCCAGTACTTTGGCCACCTCATGTGAAGAGTTGACTCATTGGAAAAGACTCTGATGCTGGGGGGGATTGGGGGCAGGAGGAGAAGGGGACGACAGAGGATGAGAAGGCTGGATGGCATCACCGACTCGATGGACATGAGTCTGAGTGAACTCCAGGAGTTGGTGATGGACAGGGAGGCCTGGTGTGCTGCGATTCATGGGGTCGCAAAGAGTCAGACACGACTGAGCAACTGAACTAAACTGAACGATAAACTTAGTAATAGTTAGAAAAAGAATGGCTTGTCCAAAAAGTGAAATATTAACAGAAAGAACAATGGCAATGGTGGGGTGGGGGAGCAGAAATGAGAGAAAAGAACTTCAAAGCACCTCTTTGAGAGCAAAGTACACATAATTTAGAGAAACGTTTACTAACAACCCTCTTGATTCCATTATATAACATTCAAGAGCTGAAAAA
Source organism: Bos taurus (assembly GCF_002263795.3). Classification (NCBI taxonomy): domain Eukaryota; kingdom Metazoa; phylum Chordata; class Mammalia; order Artiodactyla; family Bovidae; genus Bos; species Bos taurus. Next base: position 19,506,232 of record NC_037338.1, read on the forward strand.
GAAACCCACACCACATTGAAAGCATGTACCATGTAGAAAATACATGGTCCGGTTAATAATAATTATGGATTATCTAAATGACATCATTGACTATGAGAGAAAATTACTTGGTGATAGGGAGACTCACTTGTCAAAGCTATATTGGGCCATTCTAGCAATAAAAGTTGCTTCTCCGACCACCTGAGCCATTCTTCCAAGAGCTTCCCCTGCTGCACATCGTAAGATGGGGTTTGGATTGTCCAGGGCCCCCATAACCAGTGTCAGAGCAGATTTACGAACTTCCTCTGGTCCTAAAGTACTTTTGTTTTCAGCGAGGCCCTATGGTTATTAAAAAAAAAAAAAGGACTGCAATATTTGTAAATTAACATCTTCACACATTACTCTCTTCAGCCAGCTTTCCCATGCATATACTATGCTTAGAATTAACACCTTTTAAATTGACAGCAATCACTTTCCTAAACATGATTGTAGAACATGATACGTAACAAAGTTGCAGCTGAATCAGCCCTAAAACCAACAATCCCTAGGAGTGTCTCTACCAAGGAAACATACTTAAAAGTTGTTTTTATGTATAAAGGACACTGTATTATTAAAACAACTGTTATTAACTGACTGAAATTTATCATTAAACTTTAAGGAAGGAGAAAGGCCTGATGAACATGAAACCCTGATACTTTATTATAAAAATGCCAGAGACGATAATTATGTCACAAAGAGTATATCCAGTAGATACTTAAAGACAAAATGAGGTTAAGAATAATCAGTAAATGAACGTCGGTTGCTCAGATGGTAAAGAATCTGCCTGTAATGCTGGAGACCCAGGTTCGATCCCTGGGTCGGGAAGATCCCCTGGAGGAGGGCATGACAACCCACTCCATTATTCATGCCTGGAGAATCCCATGGACAGAGGAGCCTGGTAGGCTACAGTCCACAGGGGTTGCAAACAGTCAGACATGACTAAGTGACAAAACATGAATGCTGACAAAGTTTCTTCATCATACTAAAGGTTAATGTCTCTGGTTCTAGTTATACTTACTGTCCTGGAACTTAAATTTATTTATTTGCTATGCTATGCTATGCTAAGTCACTTCAGTCGTATCCGACTCTGTGTGACCCCATAGACGGCAGCCACCAGGCTCCCCCGTCCCTGGGATTCTCCAGGCAAGAACACTGGAGTGGGTTGCCATTTCCTTCTCCAATGCATGAAAGTGAAAAGTGAAAGCGAAGTCGCTCAGTCGTGTCCGACTCTTAGCGACCCCACGGATTGCAGCCTACCAGGCTCCTCCATCCATGGGATTTTCCAGGCAAGAGTACTGGAGTGGGGTGCCATTGCCTTCTCCGTAAATTTATTTATTTACTTGAGGCCAAAAATCTTTTAAGTCGTGCTGCCTAGGCAAAGTGTTAACTGCAGCAGAGCCTTTAGTGAGCACACCTATGAGTAAAAGTATACTGTACAGAAACATTATAGTTGTTTGCTAGCCTTCCAGCCACTGAGGGGAACCATGACCACCCCACTCCTTTTTAAAAAAACTCAGAGGTTGGTAGCTGACAGTCTCTAAAAAGGATGTATACTAATGATTATATAAATGGCACAAATCTTTTTTGCATAACTAATGCCTACATCCCTTTCCCTGAAGTTTACAAAATATGATTTAATTCATGCCCATTTAAACTCTTTACCTGTTGCCCTTTTATTTTAAAACAGTAATATCTTAATATTACCATATTATAGATTAACAACCTAATATTATAGATTATATAATAGTCTTGGTATGCCTGAATTACTATATTAAAGGTATGAGTTAAAATCTCAGTTTAGAACATTTACTATGTTTTAAAAGTAAATACCTTTAGTGCACTAAGTACAGCTGTAAAGATATTAAGCTGCACCGCCTGCTGGCGAACACCTTTGGCTTGTTTAACACATTCAGCAAAGTGATCCAACATCTGTAATCTATAATAGAATCAAGATTACATTAGCAATACTTTTTATTCAAATATGGCTCAAAAAACAGAGATAAGACACACTGTTTAACAAATAATGCCCCATTCTATCTCTTTTCTATTTTCATTCCCTGGTCTACAGTTCCCCCCTTCTTTGAATTAATAGACAAACATGAAACAACTAACTGGCACAACACAAGAGATTGATATTACGTTTCAATCAGCAAAATAAGGTCATAATCTGAGTCATCTTCAGTGTGCAACAAAGTAGATGCTCAAGGTTTCTTGAACAGAATAACCATCATTAGCTGTGCATCTCTGTGGAAGATTTTTAGGTTGGAAATTTAAAAATGTTCACACACAGAAGAAAATAGTACTTCATGCCCTGTTTTTGGAAGCTAATTGGGAGTTGTTTTTTTTTTTAAGATTTAGCTTGGTCACTTTTGTTAAATGTGAAAAATCAGAGGTGAATTGGTTGTTTCATTCTTTCATTTTTTAAAAATGAGACAGTTACCCCTCTTCCCCAAATCACAGCCATTTGAGACTATTCTGATTAAAGAGAATGAGGTCACACCAGATTCTCCTAAAAAGAAATGGAGTGGGGCAAAGGAATCTAGGGGAATTTCACTGGAAGGGTTTAAGCTCAATTATAAAAGGCCACAGGTCTCACGTCAAAGCATTCCTCAAAAACCCAATAGGAAGAAACCATCTTTCCTCCAGGAGGTAACCCAGTCAGATGTTCTTAGAGGACACCTGTTCGGGCTGACATGCGCACACCTCTCTGACACTGACCCACATCTCTGGTGAGGAAGCAGGGCACTGTCCACATTGCTATCAGGCACACACCTAAGAAGATGTACATGTGTTCCAACACAGCCATCAAACATCGTGTGCCTATAACTGATCTCAAACCTGCAACTTAAAAAAAAAGGTTTCCCCTTCTATAAAGTATTTATTTCTTTTAATTTGAAAAATATCAAGAAAAAGTTACTACCTAGGAATAACCACTGAACATTTTTACATATATTAAAATCGAAATTGCAACACTTCTTGCCTTTTACATTCTTCATTTAACATTATATAATGAGCATTTGCTGATATCAAAACATTGTCTCTGTAAAACATACTTCAGCCTATCAACTTTCCATAATGTATTCACTGATTCCTCCATCCCTGGATATTTATGTTATATATTATATTTTTGATAGAATTATCTATTTTTACTTCATCTTGTTTCACAAAAGTGATTTAATAAAGTTAAGATAATCCTGGATTCTAGTTACAGCTTTCACAACTAGCTGTATAATTTTTGGCAAACCACAAGCTCTCAGACCTAGATTTCTCTAGTTTTAAAACAAGAACATTAAAATAGATGCTTCATAAGATTCTTTCACTTTTAAGTCTTTAACATTCACGTGGCAACCAAATGCTCTTGAAGATATCTGGATAAAGTAAAATTCCATATTTAAAATTCTCCCCTCAAGTTAAAAATTAATCAAGGAACCTACATATGTAAAGACATGCTATCTTTTCTATACAAATACAACAATGTTCTTGAGGCATAGTTTTTAAAACCTGAACTATCTGTGAAGATTTTACATTAATTCATTTTTAGTCCTTCTTCTGGGAAAATCAGTAAAAAGAAACTTTTAAGTATAAAACACCTAAAAGTTAAGTACAGTGTCTGTGGACATAAAGCATAGCAAACTAAAATGCTCCCATTAAGAAAAGAATCAATTCCTTTAGTGTTCCAAATTCCAGATTTTAACATCTGAAAAATGTTACATTAGGGAGTAGACTTCTCATTCATTTACTATCTCAATAACAAAATCAAAAAATTTAGAAAACTGCTGTCCCTAATTAAAGATACAGGCAAACATACTATGCCTTATAAACTGGCAAACAAATTACTACAATGAAAATTTTGTTGTATAAGACCTGGTCCACAATACAATAGTTATTAGATGCCAGAACATGGGCTCAAAACTGAAAAACAGTTTCAAATTATGTGGAGTCTGCATGCAATTTATGTTATTATGTTTGTGAGACTATTGTGTGAACTTTTTTTTTTTTGCATCCAGAATATATTATGAAAACTTTTACATTGATACCAAAGACAGGCAGACACTACAAGAAAATTACAAATACAAATACTGACATAGAAATCTTGAACAAAATATAAGCAAACTATAGCAGAACATTAAAAGGTGTATATACTATGACCAAGTGGGATTTATTCCTGGAATTTGAGAATGGCTCAACAGACAAAAGTTAATCAATGTGATATATCACCTTAACAGAATGAAGGAAAAAACCCCCAAATCATCTCAATTGATGCAATAGAAGAATGACTAAATTCCACATCTTTTCATAGTAAAAAGACTTAATGAGAAATAGAAGGAAACTCATTGGCTGGGAAAATCTACTACTTAAAAATAATTTATATTTAACTATGACTTTATACTAACCGGTGTTTAAAAGAAACATGAGGAAACACTACACCAAAAAGAGCCACGGAAGCGTCAATGACCGAAACTCCAAGGGGAAGAGGCCCAGGCACAGCTTCTCCAGCAGGTATTCGTAAGTAAATGGAGGATGGGTCATGCTCCAAAGCCCCACTCCCAGATGCACTGTTTGGCTGGAGCTGCAAAAAGAGGACATAAAAATCATTCAAAATCTACTGTAGGAAATTCACTTACCAAGTACTGGGCATGAAGAGTAAAACAGAGGAGGAGAGAGAAAAGGTAATAATAAAACAACAGAATGATTAACTATGGAAATGTTTAAACAGAGAAAGATGTAATTTGGCTATCTAAAAAAGTCACAACAGTTGATATCATTTTTTTAAAAATCTTGTTCATTCTAAAACATTTTTATAGTACCCACCTTAAAATGTGTAAGCAAAATAACATCAGGAATAACTTAAACTCACAAAAAAAGTTTTTTAAAGTGACCTTTAGAAACTTTTTAAGAAGTACATATGAAATAATGTATTCAGTGGGCAAAAAAGGTTCTAAATCTTCAGTCTACTAAATTTTATTCCTCTCTAATCTGTCACAAAATAAACTAAACTGAAACAGAACACCAACAACCAAAAAGCTACTCAAAACCGATCTTTGCAAAAGCAGCCACAGGATACCTAAATACACAGACTATCAAATAAAGACAACTCACCCAATACTAACTATTGCTGCTTACCTTTTCTCCTTATTTATCCACCACTAAGAAGATATTTTTAAATGTCTTAAGAAAGACAAATGAAAAGTAAACCTTAGTCTACAATATTTTCTTTTTAAATGACAATGTATACTAGTACCATTGTTTATCAATCAAGCTAGTAATCATTTCAATGTATAGTTTACTACCTGGTCTTCAATTGATTTATGATCAGTTTCCTGAAGCCAGGACCCAAGTAGAACACTATCATCATAGTGGCAGAGGGATCTGAGGAGGGAAGTAGTTGTGTTGGCTGAGTTGTCAGTCAAAGTGAATTCTGCCACCAGTTCTCTAAGAAGTGCATTGAAAGAGCCTAAAAAACAGAACTTCAGATCAGATGAAAAATAATACTTTTTAAGAAGATGACAATCATTACCTACAAAGAGCAGCAGTATGTTCAACAGGAGTAAAATAATTAAATCCCCATTTCCTTTTTTTACAAATCAGTATTAAATGTTTCATTGCTAGTTTTAATACACAATAATGGCACTTCTTCATTATTGTATTGTGCCTTTTAGTCCAAATTATTTAAATAAACAACTCAAATTCAGGAAAAGTTCTTTATTTTAAATATGTTAAATATGATTATTATTTACTATTAATTACTCAATGATGTACAAACACTGAACCAGAGCATATAAAAATTCTCAGGCATGGTTGCACCGGGATATTAACATTTTATATGACATTTAACTTCTGCAACAGTACATTAATATTCTCCCTTCAGATTCCTAAATTATTGGCTATATCATAATAGTTAAGATAGTCATCAAAAGCACAGACTCTGAATATGAACCAGCTGGGTTTGAATCCAAGCTCTGCTACCACCTCCCAGACCCGTGCAAGCTACACAACCTCTAAGTACCCAAGATTCTTCACCTTTAAACAAAGCTATATTTTAGCCTCATAAGGTCTGTGGTTAGAGTCAAAGACACCAATACTTATAAAGGGCTTAGGCTGGGACCTGGAACACAGCAGTGCTCAACAAGTGTTAGCTACTCTGTATGATGAAAAGAAAAATGGTGGCCTTCCTTTGCACAGTGAGGCAGCGAGGTAGCCAGGGTCAGAACTCTACGATATTGTGAAGAGCTGGAAAGGCATAATGAAGAATTTTTATTAAACATCCACAAATTTTACTTACCTTCATAAGTTTTTGGAGGTAACAATGCCAAGATATCATAAAGCCTTAAACGGACCATGGCAGCACTAGCTTTCAGATGAGCTCCATGGGCTTTAATTACAGAGGGAATGCTAAAATGTCAAAAGTATAATTTGTATCAGCTTATTAGAATAAGCAGTATTTACAAACATTCTTTCCCAGTCAAATCAAAGTGATATCCAGATGACATTCAGACAATATCAATGTACTGTCAAAGTACACTGGTAATTAGTATGTTTTTGTTTTAGTTTATTTTGTGACTTTTAATGTTAGTAACAGAAACACTATAAAACACAATTCTATTTCAATCTATACTACTATAATTTTTAAAATCACTTTACATAAAGTTTAGTACATTTTCTATATGACAGTACAGGGAATTACAAAACATGGCAATTTTTAAATATACAAAATTGGATGTTAATGTGTTCTAATTGCCTACTTACTGTGACATCATAGTCATGGCACATTCAATAGGGGTCATCAATTTTCTAATCACATCTTCAGTTAGGAGTTCAGGGCAATGTGCAACAAAACTCCTCATTGCTAGATAAAAATTTTAAAAAGACTGATTTGAAACAGCTTTTGTGAAGATGAACAATTTATAAAGTTATATAAAGGCTCCTAAAATTTTTAATTATTACAAAACATCAGGTTCTAAAACAAGGTCAAACCAAAAGAAGAACCAACTGCAACGACAGAGAAAACTCATTAGAAAAGGCTAAGAGTGGACAACAGAAACAGAGGAAGGGAAGATGTCTCTTAAGATTTCCATGAGCAAGAATTCAGAGGTCTATGACTCCATGTGAATTCAGATGACTGAAAAAGAAAGCTGTTTCAGAAGAGAACCAGGAGTGGACATAATGCCCCAGTGAGCAGAAGTATCTTTGTTGGCTTAGTAGTAGAGCTACCATCTCTCAGATATATGGGAACAAAACTGACACTCTGCCCCCGTGTTTATGGTTAAGTGCATATCCATCTCCCACAGTTTGGAAAAAGAAGTACTTTTCATCTTCAAATAAAGTAAGAAAACATAAAAGGATAGTCACTCAATGTAATTTTAGTTCCCAAATAAAACAAAACTTGAGCCTTTCCTATAAGTTGCTGACTCCCAAACAAAAACAACTTTATTTCACACTTCTTGAAAATGCTGATATCTAAAAAATGTATCAACTTTTGCAGATCTGATAGGAGAAAACAGCTATTTGTATGAAAAGACTAACTGTAAACTCAGTAAACTTGGTAATCCTGAGTTTCTTTTTCCTTTAAATAAGCACTGGGTTTTTTTACATGATGACTCAGTGCTTCTTCAGGTGGAAGACTGCAGGAACTGGCAATTAAGAGGCCTGGATTCTAGCTCCTGTTTGATCACAAACTCTAACCTCCTTTTCAAAGACTTACCTTCATTTTTATTACAAAATTAGTAAACTGGTATAGATTATTTACAAAGTTTTTTTTCCTAAATGTAAAAGTCTACAAACTCATCATTATATATCAAAATAAAAAACTGAAGCAATGATTTACCTTCACTTCACAAATATTTTAGTAAGAAAATAATAGTGTGCAAGTGCAATCCCTTCAGTTCTTACCACATAAAGCTCCAGCACGACCTTCCAATGTTACCTGCCAGGTAAAAGAATCGCCTCGGGCCTTCTCAGCCTCCAATTCCTTTAAAGAACGAGGGAAAACGTTTCGCCACAATAACAACATCTTGGGTAGATGGTAACGAACAACAGACGGTCCTAAACAAGAAAATGGGAATACAAAACCATACTATATATAACACTACAAAAAAAAAAAAATCATAGAAAAGAGCCTCAAATAAGCTTTAACAATAATTCTTATCTCTATCTTAATCTCTAACATTTTCAAAATGTTTTTTATTCTGTAAGTGAAATATATACCTATTGAAGCACAGTAAAATTCATCTAGAAACTAACAATATTTATAGCATCCAACATAAAATAAATCCACAAAATGTCATCTAAAAGAAATTACTCAAATATATTTAGAATGACAGATTACATTCTATCAACAATAAAGTTATCTGGGGCTGCAGTCCAGGGGGTCGCTAGGAGTCGGACACGACTGAGCGACTTCACTTTCACTTTTCACTTTCATGCATTGAAGGCGGAAATGGCAACCCACTCCAGTGTTCTTGCCTGGAGAATCCCATGGACAGAGGAGCCTGGTGGGCTGCTGTCTATGGGGTCGCACAGAGTTGGACATGACTGAAGCGACTTAGCAGCAGCAGCAGCAGGGACATATTTCATGATATCTTTTCTATAAACACATATGTATATAAACATACACACCCGTTCCTAAACACATACATATAAATATTTACTACTCCATTTTAAGGGCAATGTATATGGTTAATTTTCATGGAGTAGTATATTTAAAAGTAGGAACCTATATTTATACTGCTAAGGAATTCATTTAATATACCACATAACATACTTAACATAATATTCTGGAAAAAAGTTACCACTTATTATCTTCTTTAGAAAACGAGATCAAGGTTCAATTCTCAAAAGGTAGATGAATCAAGCAGTTAGCAACTTTGTAGTTAGTACACACACATACTTTTTATAGTAGAAGTCGAAAATATGAAGTAAAACGTGGACACACCTTATTACAATGATAACATATTGATACCATATATTATCACAATGATAACAGGTACTTCTGTTCTATGTATAATGCTAAACTTTATCTGCATCTTAGATCTGTCATAACAATTAGGACTGCTGCTGCTGCTGCTGCTAAGTCGCTTCAGTCGTGTCCGACTCTGTGCGACCCCATAGACGGCAGCCTACCAGGCTCCCCGTCCCTGGGATTCTCCAGGCAAGAACACTGGAGTGGGTTGCCATTTCCTTCTCCAGTGCAGGAAAGTGAAAAGTGAAAGTGAAGCCGCTCAGTCGTGCCCGACTCTTAGCGACCCCATGGACTGCAGCCCACCAGGCTCCTCCATCCATGGGATTTTCCAGGCAAGAGTTCTAGAGTGGGGTGCCATCGCCTTCTCTGAACAATTAGGACAGTGAAGTGCAAAAGAATATCCCAAGGATGTAACGCCAACAAGAGATATTGTTTACTGTGTGACTTTATCATCCTACTAAAATCACGTCACTAGCCTTCACTTTGGGCACGGAATATCTCGTTTCTTTTAATAGGCTAATCAGTTAGACCATGGCTATTCTGATAGTAAAGGTGAAAGTGGCTCAGTTGGTAAAGAATCCATCTGCAATGTGTGAGACCTGGGTTCGATCCCTGGGTTGGGAAGATCCCCTGGAGAAGAGAAAGGATACCAACCCCAGCTCCAGTATTATGTCCTAGGGAATTCCATGGAATATACGACTGTATATGGGGTTGCAAAGAGTCAGACACAACAGAGTGACTTTCGCTTTCTCATTCAGTTCAGTTCAGTCGCTAAGTGTACATAAACAGATATTACCGAAAAATCTCATAGCAAATGATGAGAAAAACATCATTATCCTTTTATAGCCTCATTCAAAGTCTAGGATGTGAAGTTGAATACTTTTAAACTTTCTTTACAGTCTACTGACAGTTACAGAATAAGACAAAATCCTACTCAGTTATAGCTGTACCTAAAGTCATGAGTGCTCCAAGTAAGAGCCATCCAGCTTGGGTGCGCTGTAAAGACAGCCTGCTATTTTGGGCAGCAGTTCGTAAGAGATCTTCAGCAATACTAACAACCATCTGCAAGAGAGGTTTAGAACTGGATTTTAATTTAAACAAGTTAACAAGATCAAAAAAGAAAATACATAGCTAGTATGCTTTTATTAAAAAAGAATTTGTCCTTTTTTTGTTGTTGTTGCTGTTAACATGCTTTTAAAGAGGCAACATCAGTACCTAATCAATCCCAATTGCACTGCTGACTCAGAGAAGACCCACAACAGCACAGTGGTTAAGAATATGACTTCCAGAGCCAAGATGCCCGAGTTCATATCCCAGCTTTGTCATTTCCTAGCTTTCTGACCTAGAATAACTCCATCTCTATGCCTCATTGCTAAAATAGGAATAATAGGAGAACCAACGTCACTCACGTGCGGATTAAATAAGTTAATACAGGAAAGCACCCAGAGTGGTGCTGATCCATGTAGTCACTTAATAAATGCTATAAGTAGTGACACTGTAAACCTACACTTCAAGATTTGTGGAACTCTTATTATAAGTTTGTCATTAAGCTAATCTTAAGGTGCTTACAGTCTTAGAAAAGACACAGGAGAAAAGGGAAGTAACAAACAGCATACAATCAAACGACAGAATAATAGGACAGATGCAGTGGTCAGCAAAGAGAAAGGCTACCACAGACTGAGTAGCTCTGAAGGTATTTCATGGAAGAGATGAAACTTGAATTGGGCTTCTAAAAAAAGCAGCTAAGTCTGGTGCAGGTGAACAAGAGGAGGGATGAAATTCTAATGTAAGATGTTAGCATAAGCAAAGACAAGGAGGCTGAAGAAAAGCTTGGAAAGAAAGCAATGTGGCTAGTCTGACGAGTGCAATAAGAAACTAGAATGAAAGGAAAGAATTAAGGCAAATTATAAAGGTACAAGTTTAGCAGACAGAGGTGATTATATTTTATTCTCTGATCCTGCATAGTCTCTAAGGGTCTTTGAGCACATAAAAAATATGAAATATAAAATACGGAAGAGATGGGAGAAAAAGACTCCAAAGAAGGAAAATCAGTAGGAGACAAGCATTTGGCAAAGGGAGATGGAAGCCCAGGTTTGAGTAGTAGCTATCCAAGTCACAAAAATGAATGGACATGGGCCGAGTAACCCAGAGAAAAAAAAAATTAAAAATTTAGCCCAATATAAAATTGCAAATAATACTTATATAAACACTTATATTCCTAACAAGAAAATCTTCATAATAGTATACAGTATAGCAGAAAGAAAGGTGAAAAAAAGGTAAGTGATTCACAACAGCTATTCAATTTTACTAAGTATTACCAAAATGCTAACTATGGCAACAGCACATTCTCTTGACATTTTGAATATAGCAGCGTGAATTATATTTCTAAAACTCCAAAGAAAAGCTCTGATTTCTAAAGAATCAGTATAAGGTTTTTTAAATATCTAAAATAAATCATAAAATGATATTACACCCAGACAAAACCTATTATTCCTGTAACAGAAGTAAGTATCAAATTTTAATTAGGGTCTGTCAACTCCATATGGGCTTCCCTGGTAGCTCAACTGGTAAAGAATCCACCTGCAATGCAGGAGGCCCCGGTTCAATTCGTGGTCGGGAAGATCCCCTGGAGAAGTGATAGGCTACCCACTCCAGTATTCACTGACTTCCCGGGTGGCTCAGATGATAAAGAATCTGCCTGCAATGTGGGAGACCTGGGCTCAATCCCTGGGTTGGGAAGATCCTCTGGAGGAGGGTATGGCAATCCACTCCAGTATTCTTGCCTGGAGAATCCCCATGGACAGAGGAGCCTGGCGGGCTACAGTCCACGGGGTCACAAAGAGTCGGACACGACTGAGCGACTAAGGACAGTACAGCATGGCATAACTCCATATAAGCAGAATACTATGTCACTCATTATCACAGTAAAACTGTTTTTGTTTGATCATCCAGTTCAACATCAAACACAGAGGTATTCCAATGAAGACTAAATAAAGCCCATGGGTTAGCACTTAGTATTCTAGGATCTTTGTCATACCTTTCCCTTGGCATGAGGAATGCCCAAAGGACACTGATGAACTCCACCTAACAAAGCAGCCATTGCAAAACTGTATCCACTAACAGCTTCTGGCGAGGTTTTTAAGCTGTTGAGCCGTTCTGCACATCTGTCTAGAAATGGCGTCAGCTGGAAAGGTAATGCCACAGCCACACAGCGCAAACACCAGGCAGCAGCCAGGCGAGCTGCCATGCTTGGATGGAGAAGCACTGAGGTCACAGTCTCCAAAAGGCCTAAAAAAACACTCAAAATTACTCTTTAATGAAGTCACACAATTTAATGAGTTAAAAGACTATGTATAACACCACCATTAATATTGTGTTACAATTTTACACAGATACGTTGAGAACTGCTGCCAAAAAACACACACATCTCAACTCATAAACAGGTAAGTACTTTAAAGGAAAGTTTTCTACAAAGAACATAGTACAATTATATCCAATGAATTATAAAATGCTGATGTATTCAATAAAGTTTAGAAACAAAACTATCATGACTGTTTGTCTCTCAAAGCATTATTTTAATATTTAATTCAAGATTCATTATCACAGTGAATCCTAAATAAAACCCAACTTTTAATGGATGATTTAAACTGCTAATTACCATGTTAAGCAACCAATTGGGAGTGTATCAATCACTCCTATGACTTTTAAAAATATTGAAAAAAATATTCCAGCCTATAAGTGAACAGCACACCTATAGATGCTTCCTGAATAAGAGGGGATGCGGTGGCATTCAGGCTCTGCACCAGGCTCCCGAGCTCCTGCAGGGCACAGACCATCACATGCTGGCTTGCTGCAATGTCTGCTGCTCCAGACTTGTTCTCCCCACTAGTGTCATTCACTACCGCTTCTGGAAGCACAAAATCAGGTACGGAATGTAGGTGAATTAAACCATGATATAATTTTTTGATCTAAACAAGTTTATGTTTTTAAATTATACAAGCTGGATGCCTGTTAAGAACTGTGTTTGTATCCCTAACAATTCAGTTCAGTTCAGTTGCTCAGTCGTGTCCAACTCTTTGCGACCCCATGAATCGCAGCATGACAGGCCTCCCTGTCCATCATCAACTCCTGGAGTTCACTCAGACTCACGTCCATCGAGTCAATGATGCCATCCAGCCATCTCATCCTCTGCCGCCCCCTTCTCCTCCTGCCCCCAATCCCTCCCAGCATCAGAGTCTTTTCCAGTGAGTCAACTCTTCACATGAAGTGGCCAAAGTATTGGAGTTTCAGCTTTTCCATCATTCCTTCCAAAGAAATCCCAGGGCTGATCTCCTTCAGAATGGACTGGTTGGATCTCCTTGCAGTCCAAGGGACTCTCAAGAGTCTTCTCCAACACCACAGTTCAAAAGCATCAATTCTCTGGCGCTCAGCTTTCTTCACAGTCCAACTCTCACATCCATACACGACTACTGGAAAAACCATAGCCTTGACTAGACGGACCTTTGTTGGCAAAGTAAAGTCTCTGCTTTTGAATATGCTATCTAGGTTGGTCATAACTTTCCTTCCAAGGAGTAAGCGTCTTTTAATTTCATGGCTGCAGTCACCATCTGCAGTGATTTTGGAGCCCAAAAAAATAAAGCCTGACACTGTTTCCACATCTATTTCCCATGAAGTGATGGGACCAGATGCCATGATCTTCAGCAAAACGTGAACCGTGAACTTCCTGATGTTCACACTGGATTTAGAAAAGGCAGAGGAACCAGAGATCAAATTGCCAACATCCGCTGGATCATCGAAAAAGCAAGAGAGTTCCAGAAAAACATCTATTTCTGCTTTATTGACTATGCCAAAGCCTTTGTGTGGATCACAATAAACTGTGGAAAATTCTGAAAGAGATGGGAATACCAGACCACCTGACCTGCCTCTTGAAAAACCTATATGCAGGTCAGGAAGCAACAGTTAGAACTGGACATGGAAGAACAGACTGGTTCCAAATAGGAAAAGGAGTATGTCAAGGCTGTATATTGTCACCCTGCTTATTTAACTTATATGCAGAGTACATCATATAAGTTAAATATATGGGCTGGAAGAAGCACAAGCTGGAATCAAGATTGCCGGGAGAAATATCAATAACCTCACATACCCAGATGACACTACCCTTATGGCAGAAAGTGAAGAGGAACTAAAAAGCCTCTTGATGAAAGTGAGAGGAGAGTGAAAAAGTTGGCTTAAAGCTCAACATTCAGAAAACTAAGATCTCTAATAATTAGGGAAACACAAATCAAAATTACATTGATTTTTAATGATCAATGATGCCCCTAGTACACATTCAGTAAACATTAGGAGCTATTATTGTTACTTTATCATTATCACCGCTATTTTAAGAGCTGCAATGTGTTGGTAGCATCATTGTCAAATTACAGACGAGAAAGAGTATCTATAAAGAGGGTGACTTTAGAATTTCTTACTGGATGTTCCTCAAAGTTTCCATTAATGTTGTTGAGCCTTTCCCCCATCTTTTAGCTTCCAATACAATTGATATGTATTTAATCATGAAACAACTAAAAACTCCTTGTCAAATTACTAATTAAGACTATATCCTGGCCCATAAATTCCAGATACATAGCACTGTGTTTAATTTTTTTGCCATTTTAAAAATCAAGTGACTGATCAATCTATGACCTTAAGATTCTAAAATGACAGTAACAAACTTTCTTATCTTATTTACATTCATTATGAATTAACAGGCTATAAAATATAGAATAATAGGAAATAACAGATTAATACATTATGGACTAAAATTAAACATCTCTTTTCTCCTTAGATACTTCTGGACTTGGAAACGCATGGACTCTTTCTTTTGGTTACTAAATTAGAAGTTCCCTAAACAAGTGTTATCTGTGTGGCTTGCTATTTTACTCCCACCATTTGGCAGTGTTTTTGGCACTCAAACATTTCTTCAATGAATCAACAAACAAATATCTTCAAAGTTGTGAATCTAGGACAGATTACTACTTTAACATATCTAACAATACCTCATTTGAACATCTTTTAATTCCTAACTTTCAGTTAGTCCATTTAAAATATGATTTACCTAGTAAGCTACTAACTATAACAAAAAAATTCACTTTCATTAATTTTATAGGAATTAATTTTCTAAATATAAAGTCCTAGATATTATAGTCATTAAATTCTTATTTCTAAAGATATCTGTTAGGCAATATAATTTTCTTGATTAATGTATATATTCTGTAATGTATAATCACTGCAGATGGTGATTGCAGCCATGAAATTAAAAGACGCTTACTCCTTGGAAGGAAAGTTATGACCAACCTAGATAGCATATTCAAAAGCAAAGACCTTACTTTGCCAACAAAGGTCCGTCTAGTCAAGGCTATGGTTTTTCCAGTAGTCATGTATGGATGTGAGAGTTGGACTGTGAAGAAAGCTGAGCGCCAAAGAATTGATGCTTTTGAACTGTGGTGTTGGAGAAGACTCTTGAGAGTCCCTTGGACTGCAAGGAGATCCAACCAGTCCATTCTGAAGGAGGTCAGCCCTGGGATTTCTTTGGAAGGAATGATGCTAAAGCTGAAACTCCAGTACTTTGGCCACTTCATGTGAAGACTTGACTCACTGGAAAAGACTCTGATGCTGGGGGTGATTGGGGGCAGGAGGAGAAGGGGACGTCAGAGGATGAAATGGCTGGATGGCATCACTGACTCGATAGACATGAGTTTGCATGAACTCCGGGTGTTGGTGATGGACAGGGAGGCCTAGTGTGCTGCAATTCATGGGGTCACAAAGAGTCAGACACAACTGAGCGACTGAACTGAACTGAACTGAGTGAATATTCGCAACAGTGATAAAATAAACTATCTCACAGAATTTATATTTTACCTTGCATTAGTTCCCTGACTGTATTATAAGCACCAAGAAGACAGTAACTTTATCCTACTTACTGTTCAAAACCTGAATTACTGCTTTGCAATCTCAAATACTCCATAACTATTTGTTAATCTGAAAAAGTTATAAAATTGATATTGCCTAGAAGAGGGTTTCTTTTAATTACGAATTACTGAGGCTTCACAGTATACTCTGTAATGGGTTAAAAATCACCTGTAACTGTTTTTAAGTCTTCATATTAACCTAATAAGGGTGAGGAAAACAACATGTATTTATAAAACAACAGGCTCCAAGAAGAAAAACCATAATAGGTTATCCCTCAAAGATTCCTCAATATGCTACTGCATACCAGGAGAGCTATAAAATCAGTAAAGGTACTAGAAATAAAACAGAAAAAACCTAATCTTACAAACACACTACCCAAATATTAAAAAACTCCAATTTACTGTAATTATATGTTGTTTTAATATCAAGTAAGAGTACAATAAAAATGACTATTAAAACACAGTCAGGGACTTCCTTGGTAGTCCAGTGGCTAAGACTCCTTACTTCTAGTGCATGGGGTGCAGGTTCAATCCCTGATTGGGAAATTAAAATTCCACATGCTGCATGGCGTGTTGGAAAAAAAGAAGAAAAAAAAAAAAGACACATTCCAGAAAGAGATATGAACTAATCAGATCTATCAGTATTTATTAAGGATAGCAATAAAGAACTAAATGACTAAATAATCAACAACACATACCATGACATCAATTCTTACCTACTGCTTTCATTTGTTTTCCAATCGCCTGGCATATTTCTTTGGCAGCTGCAATCTGGGCTTTTTCACCTAGCAAACTGCCCACGGTAGCTCTTAAAATAAAGGAGACACATCGTCTGGAATACACAGCCTCCACATGTGTTTGTGTTGCCCGAGGATGGGAAACCAGATCAAGTACATGAGACAAGAATGTAGCAAAACTACGCTCCAACCACTGGCCACCCAATGTTGTTACAAAAACAACATATGCCTGTAAATAGATTAAGATACAACTTCAGGTAAATTTATATACACGAACTGAAATTACAGATAAAACAACTACGTAAATAACTGATGACAGCATGCAAAATAACTTATCTTTGAGATTACAATTGAGAAAATTTAAAACTTGAGACCTTTTTAGTACTTGTAGTATAGGATTTACTGGTTGAAGTATCTTTAACTAAACACAGTTGTTGGGATAATAGCTTCACGAAGAACATAAAGAGAGTGGTGTGAGTGGGAAGAAAAGGTGAAATCACCCTGGGGATGACGGTGATGGAGGTGATGTATTTGTGTTGGTGTGTGCACTCAGTCGTGGCCAACTCTCTGCGACCCCATGGACTGTAGCTCATCAGGCTCCTCTGTCCATAGGATTTTCCCAGCAAGAATACTGCAGTGGGTTGCCATTTCCTACTTCAAGGGATCTTCCCAACCCAGGGATCAAACCCATGTCTCTTGCAACTCCTGCATTGACAAGTGGATTCTTTACCACCGAGCCACCTGGGAAGCCCTGATGAAGATGATATAGTAATAAGCCCCAACATGCTAAATAAATGCTGACCTAGAACTGTAAAACATTTGCTTATGACTACTAGATTGAAATGATTTACTGCTATTTTACATTTGTTTCTGGAACAAGGTATAATTGGATGATTTTGACTAAGATCACAAAAAAATCATTTCATTTTAATGTGTGTGTGCTCAGTTGTGTCCAACTCTTTGTATTAGATGTTAACTATTATTATTATATTATTAACTGCAATATCTTATTTGGTATTAATTATTATTCTGAAATTATCTCACATAAGGTTTAACTTCATAAGCACATTGGTGATTAAGCAATGATGATAAATCCAAAGAACCAACCAATATGTTTAGCTACAAGGGTTGTTGAAAACATTAAAATCTAAATTCTTCAAGCTACTTGAATAAAATTTCAATTAAAACTAACCTATTCTACATCTGATTTTCTACCAAGTAAAATTTGGGAAAATTTTGTTACAGATAGATGTAGCAGATGCAGGTTTATTCACACATCATTAAGCATCTAATGTTCCATATAAGCATGTAATTTACAATTTGAATATAATTCATTCATTTAGTAAGAGAAATGCTTTGAAAGACATTTTTTAATTATTAAATTACAGATAGCATTAAAAATCTCTGTATGTGCTATTACTTAGTACAAGTCTTCGATGAAATTTCACAAGTGATATGAACAGAATTCTTTTATACATACATATATATCACAAACCTGGGTAACTCCAACTCTCACTTCACGATTAACAGACCCTCCAACTTTTAACATTTCTCCACCACTCTTTAAGAAACCTGACCCTCCACGCAGAAATCCTGTGGCCATGAGTTCTAAGACTTCATCAAAGGTTGCTCGCTTCACATTCTGGCGCATTACTTTCAGGAAAAAAAAGCAAATTTATAAAGCAAATATGTTTTGCTATTTAAATGTTTTCTAATAATCTAGCTTTAAAACGCAAGCAATTATTTTTAAGGATACTTAAACTACTACAAAGGAGACAGAGTTATTTATTTTCTTATAATCTTACAATTTACAAAGTACTTGTAAAAATAAAAAATTTTAAGCAAAAAATGCTAAAAAAAAAAAAAAAAGGAAGGTGCTACAAATTAAAAACAATTCAATACTATGCCATAACAGTCTCACAATTATGCTAACTTCATATGAGGAATACAACATCCATAGCAGGTAATGCTAATTGATCACAGCCCTCACTCCCAATTGAGATGGACACAATGAAACTTTGTCAAGACCATGCTTTCTGTACAACAGTTAACCTATGGGTTGAAATGTCACTGGACTGCAACCAACTTGCCACCCCTGGTACAGAGCTGTCCTACTTCATAAAGTCCTTTCATATAGAGTAGCAAATACAATCCTCACAAAAATTCTGCCGAACAGGCATAAAGCTCATAATTAGGTACGTAGACTTTAGAATTTGATGCCTGGGTTTTGATTTCACTTAATAGAACACTCATTATACCACAAATGACACCATCTCTCTAAGCCTCAATTTCCTTGTTTATAAAATGAGAATAACAGCAATACTTAGGATTAATAGGGCTTTTGAGAGGATTAAATAAAGTAACTCTGCTATAATTCAGTGCCTTATACACAGTTAGCACTTAATGAATGTTACCTATCATCATTATCACTGTTACCTAATTCAAAGATTGAAATAATTATCATTAAAGATTAAAAGACCAAAGCTCAAAGGGTTTCACAGCAAATAAACGTAAGAGCTAGGACTTGAACCTGTAATCTGAATCTTTTTCTACAATACAGAGATGGAGGAGGCGTGGGGACAACAGCAGAGCAGGGTTCACTCCACATCTACTCAGAGTTGTCCCTGAAGCATCTCCATGGAACGATGAGGCACAGGGGGGGAAATCAACACTGCCTCTGATTCTGCTTATAATAATGGTCAAGAAAAGAAAAATAATACTTTGCTATGAATGGAGATCTACTCTGCCCAGATTCTAGTCCCTGTACATTTGGACAGATACAAAACCACTCCATAAATCTTATTTGCTTAAATGTTCAACATACTTGCTACATGTAATCTTGTTCAGTATTATCATAAAAAACGTCCTGACCGTATCAAGGAAAAAGCCATGTGGGAACTTCTATTTTATGAAAATGCAGATAAGCATGTTTAACAATTTAAACTCTTTAAATTGACTTGCCTAGAAGTAGTACGTCATCTAGAAGGAAGCATTCCATATATCTTCAAATACCTGTTACAGTCTAGATTGGGGGCTGGAAAATAATACCTGTTGCTTGTTTTGGCATCAGTGCTGTAGCCATGACTGTTCCTAAGAGCTTAGACACTGCCACTCGTACCCCATAGTTAGAGTTTTCCAAAGCCTTGAAGCAGAGAGTGGCTATATTTTCCAGTTCAGCAGTCCACATGAACACAGCTTCATTCTGTAGTTCTAGGAGACACTGGAATTTTAAAAAATAAATAAATAAATGTATTAGAACTTCCACTTCCAGAGACAAAGGTAAGAAAAACCAGAATTATTCTCTCTTCTGAAATAACAACAACAACAAAACATGGACAAAATACATGAAACAACAGTTCTGAAGACACTGGACATCAGGCAATGAAGAATGCTAATCCTTAAGAGATTAAAAACACAAATTGAACCCTACAGTTGTCCCAGCATACTCCCTTGAGATTCCAGCAGTGAGGAGGAAATACATAACCCTAAAGTCCTGTGTTAGAAAGAAGAGTCTCAGATCAATAATCTCAGCTTCTAACTAAGACACTAGATGACACAGAGCAAATTCAACACAAAGTAAGCAGGAAAATAGGAAACAATACAGTTAAGAGAGGAAGTCAATCAACCAGAAAACTGAAAAGCAGAAATGAAACCAAAAGCTGCTTCTTTGAAACAACCGACACATCTGCTAAATCTCTAGCCAGACAGATGAGAAAAAAGAAAGACAAGACACAGATTATCAAAATTAGGAATGAGGAAGTCACATAACTGCAGATTCAATATATATTAAAAGGACAATATATTTAACAACTTAGATGAAACAGACAACTCACTCAAGAAGAAACAGATAACCTGAATAGCCCAATATCTATTTTAAAAACTGAATTTGTAGTTTAAAATCTTTCCCCAAAGAAAACTGGAGACCCAGAGAGTTGTACTGATGAATTCAACCAAATGATTAAGTAAGAAATAATACCAATCCTATATAAACTCTTCCAGCAATTTGAAGAGAAGTGTATACTTTCCAACTCAACATACTGACCCTGATACTGAAATCTGACAAAGACACTACAAGGGAAGAAAACTACATACCAATACCTCCCATGGATGCAAAACTTGTACACAAACTTTTAATAACTCTAATCCAACAACATATAAAATGGATAATATATCATGACCCAGCAGGGTTTATCATAGGAATGAAAGACTGATTAAAATTCTAAAACTAATCAGTGAAATTCATTAGCAAGTTGGAAAGAATTCATTTTATTCATCTCATTAATGCTAAAGAAACATTTAACAGATTATAAATAAAACTGGGGAAAACTGAACAAGATCAGTGGACTGTGTCAACGTCACTATTGTATTATGCCGCGTGTAATGCTATATGCTTTTTCAAGATATTACTGTTGGGGGGAACTGGGTATAAGTTTATAAAGATCTCTCTACTTTATTTCTTACAATTGCATGAAAACCTGCACACTATGCACTTAGTTACTCAGTCATGTCGGACTCTTTGTGACCCCATGGACTACAGCCACCAGGCTCCTCTGTCCATGGGGTTATCCAGGCAAGAATACTGAAGTGGGCTGCCATTCCTCCTCCAGGGGATCTTCTTGACTCAGGGATCAAACCTGTGCCACCTGCTCTGGCAGATGGTTTCTTTACCACTGAGCCGCTTGGGAAGCCCCTGCATGTAAAGCTACAATTATTTTACAATTATCCTAAAATAAAAAACTTAGAAAACAGAAACAACACTAGAAATAAAAATAATAATAAAAAAAAAAAACGCATTTGACAAAATCTAAAATTCATTCTTAACAAAAACTTCTTGGAAGGCTAGGAATATAAGGGTATTTCCTCAACCTGATAATGGTCATCAAAGAAAACTGACAGTTAACATCATACTTAATGGTGAAGGACTGAATATTTCCCCTTTAAGGATCAAGAACAAGAAAAGAATGTTGGCTCTCATGTTTTCTATTCAACACAGAACTGAAAGATCTGGTCAGGAAGTGCAGTAAGAAAGAAAAATATATAAAAGACATCCAGATTGGAAAAGAAGTAAAACTGTCTCTGTGCACAGACAACACGATTGTCTACATAGAACACGTGATAGAATCCATTTAAAAAGCTGACATAGGGACTTCCCTGGTGGTCCACTGGCTAAGACTCTGTACTTCCAATGCAGGGGGCCTGGGTTTGATCCCTGATCAGGGAACTAGATCCCACATGCCACAACTACAATCTGACACAGCCAAATAAATAAAACATTAAAAAAAAAAAAAAAAAAAGCTGACATAGAATTAGTCACAGTTTAGGAAGGTTGGTTCATACAAGGTCAATGTACAAAACAACTGTATTTCTCTATGTCAGCAATGAACAATTAGAAATTTAAAAAAATTTTTCATCAGTACTATTTGAAATAGTGCAAAAATATGAAATAGTTAACAATAAATCTCACAGAAGATATGCAAGATCTCTGCATCTGAAAACCACAAAATGCTGCTAAGAGTGATCAAAGAAGAGCTAAATGAATGCGAGATAGAGATATCATATTTATGAGTTGGACTTAATGATAAGCTGTCAACTCTCCCCAAACTGATTTATAGACTTGGTGCAACCTGAATAAAAATTTCAGCATGCTATTTTTGTAGAAATTTATAAGCTAAAATTTATATGGAAATGCAAAGGACTGAAAATACCCAAAACTATTTTGAAAAAGAAAATGTTGAAGGGCTGACACTACTTGATTTTAAGGCACTATAAAGTTGAGCTTCCCTGATAGCTCAGTTGGTAAAGAATCCACCTGCAATGCAGAAGACCCCGCTTTGATTCCTGGGTCGGAAGATCCGCTGGAGAAAGGATACACTACCCACTCCGGTATTCTTGGGCTTCCCTTGTGGCTCAGCTGGTAAAGAATCCGCCAGAATGCATGAGACCTGGGTTTGATCCCTGGGTTGGGAAGATCCCCTGATGAAGGGAAAGGCTACCCACTCCAGTATTCTGACCTGGAGAATTCCATGGACCATATAGTCCATGGGGTCACAAAGAGTTGGACAGGACTGAGCGACTTTCACTTTCACCTTCAAAGTTACAGTAATCAAGAAAGGTACATCAAGATGGACGAACAGTTCAATGAAACTATTCAGAGATTTCAAAAACAGACTCACAAGTATATGGACAACTGATTTTCAACAAAGGTGCAAAGGCAATTTACTGAAGAAAAGACAGCCTTTTCAACATGGCACTAGAATGAGTAAATATTCATGTGGAAAGCAAAACAAAAAATCTTTGATGTATACCTTGCACTATATACAAAAAGTAACTCAAAGTGAATCATATACCCAAGTGTAAAATTATAAAACTCATTTGGAAAGAAACACAGGAGAAAGCTTGGGCTAGGAAACGTTTTCTCAGATACAATGCTGTGCTGTGCTTAGTTGCTCAGTCGTGTCTGACTCTTTGCTACTGCATGGACTGTAGCCTGCCAGACTCCCTGGACTGTAGCCCACTAGGCTCCTCTGTCCATGGGGATTCTCCAGGCAAGCTAGAGGGTTGTCATGCTCTCCTCCAGGGGATCTTCCCAACCAAGGGATCAAACCCAGGTCTCCCGAAGTGCAGGAGGATTCTTTACCGTCTGACCCACCAGAGAAGCCCATGAGTACCAGAGTGGGTAACCTATCCCTTCTCCAGGGGAAATTCCCAACCGAGGAATAAAACTGGGGTCTCCTGCACTGCAGGTGGAATTTTTTTTATCAGCTGAGCTTTGCGGGAAGCCCCTTACATACAACACTAGAAGCATAATTAACATAATAAAAATTGATCAATTGGACTTTGACAAAATTCAAAACTCCTCTTCTTAGAAAGGAACGACTTAGGGAATGAAAGACCATGGGGTGCAAGAAAATATTTGCAAATCACCTATGTGATAAAGAAATATATAAAGAACCTACAAAGTACTCTCAAAACTCAGTAATAAGAAAACAAATAACTCAATGCAAAAATTTTTTAATAGATTCATTATCAAAGATATGAATGGAAATAGGCACCTAAAATATGACCATCATTAGTCTAGAAATGCAAATTAAAGCCACAATGAGATACCTGTACATATCTATAAGAATGGTTAAAAGTTAAAAGACTGGCAATACTCAATGTTGATAAGGGTCATGGAGAAAGAGGAAATTTCACAATACTTTGGAAAAGGTGGGAACTTCTCCAAAAATTAAATGTAAATCTAGAATATGATCCAATCATACCACTCCCAGCTATTTATCCATGTGAAAGAAAAGCAGTGTCTATACAAAAACTAGTACACAGATGTTCACAGTAGCTTTTTTGGTAATAGCCAAAATTGGAAGCAACCTGAATACTTATAAGAGGTGAAGGAATACACCAATTGTGGTATATCCATACAATGAAATACTACTCAGCAATAAAAAGGAATGAACTATCGATACATGTAACAACACTGATAAATCTCAAAATAATTATGCTAAGTGAAAAAAGCCAGGCCAAAAAAAGGCACATACAACATTATTCCCTCCTATATATGACTCTAGAAAGAAATGAAACTAATCCATAGGAACAAAAATCATACCATATTTTAAAACAAAAAAAAAATCATCGATTATTTAAGAGCAAGCAGGTTAAGAAGCAATGTTATAAACCAGCTGAGAACTAACCTTGGCAACTGCACATCGAACAGCCATTGACCTGTCAGTTAAGAGGGACCTGGCATTCTTGTAAATATCACGATGACAGGAAGCTGCGGCACCACCCAGTCCATTCAGAACTTTCTGTAGACTCATTAAGATTTCACTTCGCCCCTGAGACTACACATAAACATAAAGAAAATTCCACATTTAAATAAGAACACACCAATACACAAAACTTCTCTGGACCTAATGGCGTTAATTCTAAACATAAATAGTAAGTAATGAAAAATAAAAAAGTATTCTAAAATGTAAAAATAATTATTAATTTCAACAAAACAATACCTGAGAAATTATGTTACAGTACGTAAATATATTCTAATGTAACCAGGACCTGATGAAATGCAAATAATGAGAACATGACAGATTCAAAAGCTTCAAAATAATAATTTCTCAAGGATCCCAACTTTTAGAATGCAAAAAGTTACAAAAAGTACCTAAGTAATACAAAGCTTCTAAAAGAGGAATAAAATATCCAACACAGTTTTAAAACTTCTCAGATCCATTCCAAACTATGAAATTATTGGGACTAATTTAAACTGTTGTTTTTATACTTACAGTGTTTGATTCATATTTCTGATAGTATACTGATTTAAATATAGATCTCTTTCATTAGATCGTAAGCTTTTTGAGGTCAAGTGGTAGATCTTATCCATCTTTACAAGCCTAATGCCTGAGAATATGTCCTCAACTCTTGTTTAATAAATGAATAGACAAAGAGTTCTTAGAAGAGGTGCTGTCCAAGAAACCTTTAGTTTTCCTAGATAAAGAATAAGACTATGAGACCAGTGCTTGGTCTATTTTCAGTTAACCCCAACTGAACAAAGAATTTTCAGAAGTAATAACAAATTGAAATGACAAAACAGAACTGTCTTTATATCATATTAGCTGCTGTGGATTGAATACTGTCCTGCCAAAAGACAAGATCAGTCCTATACCCTGTTACCTGTAAACATGACTTTATTTCAAAGTAAGGTTCCCAGATAACCTTAGGAAGCATCACTATGAACAAAGCTAGTGGAGGTGATGGAATTCTAGCTGAGCTGTCTCAAATCCTAAAGGATGATGCTGTGAAAGTGCTGCACCCAATATGCCAGCAAATTTGGAAAACTCAGCAGTGGCCACAGGACTGGAAAAGGTCAGTTTTCATTCCAATCCCAAAGAAAGGCAAAGCCAAAGAATGCTCAAACTACCGCACAATTGCACTCATCTCACACGCTAACAAAGTAATGCTCAAAATCCTCCAAGCCAGGCTTCAACAGTACGTGAACCATGAACTTCCAGATGTAAGCTGGATTTAGAAAAGGCAGAGGAACCAGAGATCAAATTGCCAACATCCACTGGATCATCGAAAAAGCAAGAGATAAATATCTGTTTCTACTTTATTGACTACGCCAAAGCCTTTGACTCTGTGGATCACAACAAACTGTGGAAAATTCTGAAAGAGATGGGAATATCAGACCACCTGACCTGCCTCCTGAGAAATCTGTATTCAGGTCAGGAAGCAACAGTTAGAACTGGTCATGGAACAATACACTGGTTCCAAATAGGAAAAGGAGTACCTCAAGGCTGTATATTGTCACCCTGCTTATTTAACTTCTATGCAGAGTACACCATGAGAAATGCTGGAGTAGATGAAGCACAAGCTGGAATCAAGATTGCCAGGAGAAATATCAATAACCTCAGATATGCAGATGACACCACCCTTATTGCAGAAAGCGAAGAAAAACTTAAGAGCCTCTTGATGAAAGTGAAAGAGGAGAGTGAAAAAGTTGGCTTAAAGCTAAACATTCAGAAAACTAAGATCATGGCATCTGGTCCCATCACTTCATGGCAAATAGATGGGAAACAGTGGAAACAGTTGCAGACTTTATTTTTTGGGGCTCCAAAATCACTGCAGATGGTGACTGCAGCCATAAAATTAAAAGATGCTTACTCCTTGGAAGGAACGTTATCACCAACCTAGAAAGCATATTAAAAAGCAGAGACATTACTTTGCCAACAAAAGTCCATGTAGTCAAAGCTATGGTTTTTCCAGTGGTCATGTATGGATGTGAGAGGTGGACTATAAAGAAAACTGAGCACCAAATAATTGATGCTTTTGAACTGTGGTATTGGAGAAGACTCTTGAGAGTCCCTTGGACTGCAAGGAGATCCAACCAGTTCATCCTAAAGGAAATCAGTCCTGAATATTCGCTGGAAGGACTGATGTTGAAGCTGAAATTCCAATAGTATGGCCACCTGATGCAAAGAACTGACTCATCTGAAAAATCCCTGATACTGGGAAAGATTGAAGGCAAGACGAGAAGGGGATGAGAGAGGATGAGACGGTTGGATGGCACCACTGACCCAATGGACATGAGTTTGAGTGAACTCCGGGAGTTGGTGATGGACAGGGAAGCCTGGCGTGCTACAGTCCATGGGGTTGCAAAGAGTCAAACACAACTGAGCAACTGAACTGAACTGAGAGAGAAACGAAATCAAGTAAAGATCAGGGCGAACCCTAATTCAATGACTGGAACCCTTATCCTATGAGAATTTGGACACAGAACCAGATGCATAGGTAGACCACCATATGACAGCAGAGACAGAGACACGAGAGCTGTATCTGCACACTCAGGGATACCACCAAATGCCCAGGACTGCCAGTAGCAATGAGAAACTAAGAAGGCAAGGAAGCATCATTCCCAAGAGGCATCAGAGGAAAAATGGCCCTGCTCATAACTTGACTTCATACATAAACCTCCAGAATTGGGACCCAATAAATTTCTGTTAAGCCATCCATTCTGTGGTAATTTATTCAGGCAGCCCTAGAAAACTAATACATTAGCTACGGTACAAAAAACCAATATGGCACTACAAAAATATCCCTGGGATTAATGTAAACCTCTTCTTTGTTAAGGAAAAGCATTATTTCCTTTCTCCTTGAAATATGAGGAACTATGCATCAAAACAAGGGGCAAGTAATATTCTTTACAAGTAATAATTTTAAATTACCCTCTTGCTAAGCCATATGAGTAATGCACTTAACAGAAAAAAGGAAAACATAGGTTCTAACTAACACCGAACTCCCACCACAAGCAAAACATTGAATACTTGTAAAACTTACCTCTGCACTCTTCAGAGATTTCAAAAGATTATTCACTGTTTCTGGAAATGCACTGCCTAACATTCTCCCCATTTTTTCATAAAATGCTCCAACACAAGCCACTGCAGCCCTGTAAGAAGTGACATTTTCATCAGTCACTGTTCAGATTAATAATTTTGTCATTTTTTTAATTTTCAGAAATCAACTTGTATTTGTGCAGGATATTTTTGTCCACAAATTTTAAACTTTCAATAACACCTTGTTGATCACTGACTAGCATAAAAAAATCTATAAATAATAAATGCTGGAGAGGATATAAGGAAAAGGGAACCTTCCTACATTGGTGAGAATGTAAACTGGTATAGCCACTATGAAAAACAGCACTGATATGGAGGTTCCTCAAAAAACTGAAAATATCGCCACCATATGATTCAGTAATCCCATTTCTGGGCATATATTCACAAAAAACAAAAACTCTTTTCAAAAATACACATGCACCCACCCCAATGTTCATAGCAGCACAACAGCCAAAACATGGAAACAACCCAATGACCATCAACAGATGGCACAATGGCAACAGAACAGATGACAGCTTAAGAAGATGTGGTGTATATATACACAATTGAATATTACTTAGCCATAAAAAAGAATGAAATACTGCCATTTACAGCAACATGGATGGACCCAGAGAATATCATAGCAAGTAAAATAAGCCAGTCTGAGAAAAACAAGTAGTATTTGATATCACTTATTTGTGGGATCTAAAAGATAATACAAATGAATCTACATACAAAACAAAAAGAGACTCAGAGATATAGAAAACAAACTTATGTTTACTGAAGGGGACAAGGAGGGCAGGGATAAATTAGAGGAGTATGGGATTAGCAGATACAAACTACTATACATAAAATAGATAAGCAATAAGGATTTACTGTTCAACAAAGGAAACTATATTCAATATCTTATAATAACCTATAATGGAAGATAATCTAAAATATATATATATAAAACTGAATCACTTTGCTATACACCTGAAACTAACAGAATATTGTAAACCAAGTATATTTCAATTAAAAATATTTTAGAAAAAAATGCCTTTATTCTTTATAATTGTTAACAAATACTATGGTTAAACTGTATTCTTGTCAGAAAAGTAAGAGAATAAACATATTCATATAATAAATCATACCCGTCCTCTGGAAAGAAACCCAAGCTTTCCTTTTGTTGTTGTTATTTAGTTGCTAAGTCCTGTCTGACTGTTTTGCAACCCCATGGACTGTAGCCTGCCAGGCTCCTCTGTCCAAGGGATTTCCCAGGCAAGAATACTGAAGTAGGTTGCCATATCCTTCTCCAGGGGATCTTCCCAACCCAGGGATCCAACCTGCGTCTCCTGCATTGCAGGCGAATCTGCATGTATCCTTTGGAGTCTGGCAAATCTGTGTCTAAATCCTAGGACCTGCCATACAAAAGCTATGTGTCCTGAACAAATTACTCTGAGGCTGAGAGTGATTAAATAAATTTAGTTTACTATCCTACAAGCAACAAACAATAGAATCAGAGACTCGATCTTCACCTCTTTGACTCCAAATTTCATGCTTTTTCAATACTCTATAGGCTGAAAACAAAGTTAAAAATGTCTGTCATTTGCCAGCATATATTACAGACTTTCTAAATATAATCCATGAATCCACTGGAAATACATATGAGTAATAAGTAACATGCAATAAATTCTGCTTTATCAGAACTATAAAATCATGTGTGGATTTGCTAAGTAATGGAGAAATGAATCACAAAACTATGAACATACCTCCCAACTCCAGAATAAACTGGAAAGCACTTTTAAGATCCATATCCATCCCAAAAAACACAAAATTTAGCCACAGCATACCTATGTAGTTGAAAACAGACCTAAACACCAGTGTCCAAGTTCACAATAGTTTCACCATTTCCTCTGTAAGCTGTTATACTGGTCCTGGCTCCTTAAATGTTGGTGTTGTGAAGGTGTATCCTTGGCACCTTCTCCTCTCAAAACAGTAATACACTCTTCCTAGGTAACTTTATCCAGACCGCAGGTTCAGCCTACTCCCAAATCTCCATTCTCTCTCTACTCACCAAAACAACATTCTCAGCTCAGGTCTCTGAAACCCAGACCAGGATTTCCAACTGCCTGCTATACACTGTCACGTGGACTCAAACTCAGCACATCCAGAACTGGATTCATCATCTTCTCCTGAACTTATCCCCTCCACTATTCTGTACTGGAAATAAGGTATAAATAAGCCAGCTCTGTTTCCAGTTATGTTTCCTTTGTCCAGAAAACAGGTTGGGAAACAGTCTGCAGGCCAAATCTGGCCCATCATGCAGCCTTTCACCTGTTGCTGTAAATAGTTTTATTGGTATACAGCTGTACTCATTTATTTACACACTGACTATGGCAGAGTTGAGTGGCTGCAACAAAGATATTCAACAAACTCAAACCATTTACTACCTGGCCCTTTCCACAATACTTGCTGGTCCCTAACCCATCACATCCATCTTCTCCTTTTCCCATCTTAACCCCTTACTTGACTCATTTCCATATGGCCTTCCTTGATGGTTCTTCTTTGCTGATGCCTTTTTGAGAAGCCTTCACTGACACTGCTCTTCCCTTACACCACAGCGAAGTTTATTCAGGTGTTATTTTCCCTCCCAGAGCACTCCTCATTGTACTATAACTGCTGGCTTTCTTAATGGACTCTTTCACAAGGTGCATCCCTAAGGCCATTATCCTCAAGACTTCCTCTGAAAATATCTGCCCTAGATCCAAACCACAAGTATGTGCTTGGAGTGGGGTTAAGTCCTTAACTTGCTGCTGCTACTGCTGCTGCGTCGCTTCAGTCGTGTCTGACTCTGTGCGACCCCATAGACGGCAGCCCACCAGGCTCCCCCCTCCCTGGGATTCTCCACGCAAGAACACTGGAGTGGGTTGCCATTTCCTTCTCCAATGCATGAAAGTGAAAAGTGAAAGTGAAGTCGCTCAGTTGTGTCCAACTCTAGCAACCCCATGGACTGGAGCCTACCAGGCTCCTCCGTCCATGTGATTTTCCAGGCGAGAGTACTGGAGTGGGGTGCCATTGCCTTCTCCAAAGTCCTTAACTTAGAAGTCAATAAAGTGAAACTGAAAGTTGCTCACAGACTGCAGCCTGCCAGGCTCCTCTGTCCATGGAATTCTCCATGCAAGAATACTGGGGCGGGTAGCCAGCCCTTCCCTTCTCCAGGGGACCCTCCTGACCCAGGAATTGAACCCAGGTCTCCCTCATTGCAGGCGGATTCTTTACTGTCATGAGGGAAGCCCAAGAATACTGGAGTGGGTAGTCTATCCCTTCTCCAGTGGATCCTCCCAACCCAGGAATTGAACCAGGGTCTCCTGCATTCCCTAGTGGTTCAGTTGGTAAAGAATCTGCCTGCAGTGTAGGAGACCCGAGTTCGATCCCTGGGTTGGGACAATCCCTTGGAGAAGGAAATGGCAACCCACTCCAGTACTCTTGCCTGGAGAATTCCATGGACAGAGGAGCAGGACAGGCTGCAGTCCATGGAAATGCAAAAAGTCAGATACAATTTTGTAACTAACTCACTTTTTCACTCCTGCATTGCAGGTAGATTCTTTATCAGCTGAGCTCCCAGGGAATCGGCCTCTGTCTCAGGTACTCAACTCTGCCATTTTGGCATGAAAACAGCTATTAAATGAAGGAGCATGTCCTTATTCTAATAAAACTTTATTTACAAAATAGGTGGCAAGCTGGATTTGACCTGGGGGCTATAGTTTGCCTGTTCCTGCATCAATCTCATCACCTAGAAAATCTTTTCTTTGCATCCCAGCCAAGAATATTATCTCCTTCAAAATTATCAGAAACCCCTGTACAAATTGCTGACATCAAACCAATTCTCTGTATTTTGCTACAAGTCCCAGGGACAATGGAGCATATGTTGAAACAGAACTCCTTCCCCAGACCTACTTAGAGCTTTTACTATCAACAGTATGCCCCAGGCTCCATCTACCTGGGAATCTTTACGATCAGCAGCCCTTCATTAAGATAATGTGTAAGTATTAGTCGCTCAGTCATGTCTGACTCTTTTGCGACCCTATTACAGCCCACCAGGTTCCTCTATCCATAGAATTCTCCGGGCAACAATACTGGAGTGGGTTGCCATTCCCTTATTGAGATAAATTACTCTGGGAAAAAAACAAGTTTCAAGGGTTAATTTCAAAGTGAGTACTTACAATTTTGTTGGTAAGTAGGCTGCAGTGTCATCTTTATTTCTGATAATGTCATTGCATTTATCAAGTGTTTGAAAAACAGTGAAAGTATCCCCAATGCTATAAAGGGCTGCAAGGTTTTTAGCTAACAATTTTCGTGTAGGTGGTCCAGGTGAACTACTTATTAATCCAGTTAATTGTTCAACAAGTTTTTTCTGTTTTTCCTTTACATCAGTCTGTTAAAAAAAAAAAAAAAAAGTCAGTTTTTTTCTTATACATAATTTTATCTTTTAGTCAAAAAGGTTGTTCTGTTCAAATTTAAAGGAGATTATTCTCCTTCATTCTTCTCCAATTCCATAAAGTTAGCTATCAGTAAAAGTGACTACTCTATATCCAAAAAGTTTCCACATTGCCTTATTAAAAAATATAACAATCAAAGGATGTAAAATTTGAGTGTATGGACAATTAATGTCTTAGAACTCAGCTAGGGTCCCCTGTAAAGCAAAGCAGGTAGCTCACAAAGCTATATAGCTCAGTAAAGGAAACCAAAAGAAACTCTGAAGAGCCCTAGGCAACAGAAAAAATATTCAGATTTACTCATAATCAATGCTGAGAATTCATCCATTCATTAAAGGAATATTTATTTGCACGTACATGCCATGCACTATTCCAGGCACTGGGAGGCATGAGTGACCATAATAGACAAAGCCTCTGCAGTCAAGAAGTTTACATTCTAGTGGGGAGAGTGTTTACAAATAAACATGAACAGTGTAAGTTCTTACTGTTTTATAGAGACTAGTAAGAAAAAGGCAACCTGAAGAGAAATCAAGATGTGAGTTATACAGATATCTGGGAGAAGAACATTCCTGGCAGGAAACAAATGCAAAGGCCTTGCTCAGCATGCTTGAGGACAGAGAAGTCAGTGTGGCTAGAGCAGAATAAGACAGAGGAAGCAACAGGAAATGAAGTCAGAATGGTAGAAGGGACCAGGTCATGCAGTGCCTCAGACACCACTGCAAGAACTCTATTTTATTCTGAGAGTTTGAAGCAGAAGAGGAACATGATTAAATGTTCTAACAGGCTCGTTTTGACTACTGAGCTGAGGATACTCTACAAACGTACATGGTTAGAGGCATGGTGAACACTTAAAAAGTCGTGGCAAAAATTCAATGAGAAATGAGGGCAGTAGCAATGGAAATAATGAAAAATAATTGAATTCTGGACATATATAGGGGATAGAACCAATATGAATTGCTGAGAAACATGATATGAAGTTTGAGAAAAAAAGGGAAGTGAAGAATGACTCTAAAGGTTTATGATTTGAGCAACCAGAAGGATGAAATGGTCATTTCCTGATAGAAAGTACTGGCGAAAGGACAGGTTTGGAGGGTTAAATCAAGAATTTGGTTTTAACTTTTGAGATGCCATTTAGATATCCAAGAGGTAGAAGTGGAGCAGGTAGTTAGATATCTGAGAATCATTACTATGTAGATGGTAGTAAAAGTCATGACATTCGATGGTGTCACTGAAGGAGTAAGATGTATTTAAAAAACAAACAACTGTGCCCAGGACTGAGAAACAGCCAGCAAAAGAGGAGGAGTAACTAGGGAAGTTGGATGAGAACTAAAAGCAAATAGTTTCTTAGGAACCACAAATAGGAAAAGCTTCACACCAACAGTGCATCAACAGTATTGTTAACAATTTATTTTTTAATGTGAGTGAAGGGAGCACAGATGTTCATATTATTATGCTTCACAATTTGGATAACTTTTTACATACTCCTTTTATTTTTCAATTTCACAACAAAATAAAAATTTTTTTAAGTATTTCAAGATAGAGGATCAGCTAGGTGAAAAGCTGCTGATGGGTCCATTAAGACAGAATACTGACCATTGGTTTGGGCAAAACAAGATCTATTTCAGTGAAATGGAGGCAACACGTACTCAGATGGAGTGAGTTTAAGAGAAAATAGGAACTTTCAGTTAAAGACTGTAATGAATCCATGTGTTAATTCGGTCTCTACAGAAACTAAAATATACTCCAGGGCAATCAAAGAAATAAATAAGTAACTAAAAAGCACAAGTACATAAGGGCAAAGAAAACAAAGAATGAGCTATACTCAATAGGA
The DNA here is from genome assembly GCF_002263795.3 of Bos taurus. Lineage (NCBI taxonomy): Eukaryota > Metazoa > Chordata > Mammalia > Artiodactyla > Bovidae > Bos > Bos taurus. The sequence continues at coordinate 19,540,064 of NC_037338.1, forward strand.
AAGCTACAAGATCCCCAACTTCCAACACAGAACCCCCTAAAAGCTCATATATGTTGTGGCTTTTGTTTTGAGGCATCAAAGTTCTCATGGAGGAGAGAGTAAAGTTGCACCTAGAAGTGAAGGGAATGACTGAGAGTCTATTTAAGAAGCTCTAAGACTCTCATATCTCTCTCCTTCATTCTGGACTTTGCAAGCTCAGGCACAATTGTGGGCTGGGAAAACTACACTGACAACAGGGGGACTAAGTAAACGTTAACATACTTAATGTTGAAGTCCCCAGCCTTCTCCACAAAATCCTAGAATCTACGCAGCTAGTCATATACCTTAGGACACTTTAAAGTAAAAAAGGCAAAAAAAAAAAAAGTAAAAAAGGCTCTTATGGGGAATGACTAGCCAAGAGAAACCTATAAAGAGTTCCTCAAAGAACGACAAAGCAGTTAACAAACATCACTCTGCCCGGCAAACTTTTACTACTCCCTCTTAAATTTTATTTTTAAAATTTATTTATTTTTAAATTGAAGGATAATTGCTTTACAGAATTTTGTTTGTTTTCTGTCAAACCTCAACATGAATCAGCTATGAAGTGAAGTGAAGTCGCTCAGTCGTGTCCGACTCTTTGCGACCCCATGGACTGTAGCCTATCAGGTTCCTCCGTCCATGGGATTTTCCAGGCAAGAGTGCTGGAGTGGATTGCCACTTCCTTCTCCAGGGGATCTTCCCAACCCAGGAGTCGAACCTGGGTCTCCCACATTGCAGGCAGACACTTTACCGTCTGAGCCACCAGGAAGATCCTGGTGAATCAGCTATAGGTATACATATATCCCCTTCCCTCTTACATTTGAGCAGATGGTAAAAGATCATCAGATGTTTGATTTCCTAATTTTAAACACAGCATCTAATTTTAAAAACGGAAAGTAAAACACACAAATATTGAAAAGTAATTTGGATGAAAAGACTGTGAAGGAAGGAAAAAAAAAGGCTAACTCTTCAGACAGACAAGTGAAGATAACTGAAACTGCTACATAGCACTAAGGGACCACTTGATGTTGGAGATAATGAATTTACAGTGATAGCAGTCACATAATCTTCTTTTTCTCCACTCACATTTAGATGTCCAGGAAGAAATATGAAGCCTCTACCCAAGCAATAAGCTAGATTTAAATGAGGTTTCAGTTTTGCCACAGAATAGAAAAAGGACAGACAAGAAATTTTTACTACCGTGTAATATTCTCAAGTGACCCACAACCTCCAAAACATAATGTGCCTTCTTACAAAGCATGTACACATAATATTCTTTACATATGTTAACTAGATAAAAAGCAATACCATACCTTGTTGGCAGCAACCAAGACTTTATCAAGAAATCGCAACCATTCAAAGATAAAAACTGGTCTCTTTGCTTCAGTGATTTGAGCCAAAGCTTCTTCATTGAGCAATAAACTGTGGGCTAACTCCATGACTGAAGTTTTAAATTCACACCTTAAATAAACAATTTTAAAATTCTTGTAAGGACTTGTTCATGTTAAAAGTCAAGCTTCATGAATATAATCACTAAGAAAAGAAATACAAGGCTTTACTTCTCATCTGTCTTGGAGGACACGTACATAACTTCGAAGCAAAACCTGAGAAACTGATTTTAAAGGATAAGGGTGCAAACAAAAACAAATGAAAGTCATGCTTGTTGAGGAAGAATGGATAATGGGGTCAAAGGAAAATTAAAATAAACAGTGCAAAAAAGACATAGTTCCAGAAGAAAAACAGATGTCCTTTACCCATTTCATAAACGGAAAACCGAAACACCAATATCAAACATCAGCCGAGCATGACAACCCACCCTCCTTTTTTCTCTCCTTCTGCTCGATGCACAGCACCCTCCCGCTGCTGCACCTGCCCCAGGAGAACTTCAAGGCGTCCCAGCAGAAAGATGCCACCTTGGAAGTCTCTGAGAGTCTTCCTTGGGGGGATGAGGTGGCGGCGGGAGGCCAGATACGCGCGGCCGAAGCTTCAGCTGCAACGCCGGGGGTGGTGGGGGGTGGGGTGGGGGCAGGAACGCAGCTGGCAGAGGACGCGCGCGCAGCTGGTCCGGGTAAACCCGACTACTGTGAGAACTGAAGCGCTGCGCTGGGACGGGGGGAAATGCAGGAGGCGCCGCAGGCCTGGGCGCCGGTCACCCGGGCTGTCAACCCTGGAGTCGGCGGCTGAAAAGTGAAAGTGTTCATTACGAACTGGAATTCCGTCCCCAGCCCTCTGACAACGTGGTGGCGGGAGCTTTGGGGAAGGGGATGTGTCAACGCCCAGGCTCTAGCTGCAGACTCGGCGGCCTCACCTCCTATTTCTGGCAGGGGCGCCTCAGCAGAGCTCCAGGGCCTGAAGCAGCCGCCGAGGGACCCGGATGCCCCGCCTCCCACACTCCCGCCGGCAGGAAGCGCAGGGAGAGCGCGTGCGCGGAAGGCTGAGCCTGCGCAAGCGCACTTAGCCGCGCCCGCCAAGCCCCGCCTGCTGTAGGTTTCCAACTGGTCCTGTTTTCGGAAACTCAGAAGCGAGCCGAGGCCCGGAGGTCCTTAGGTTGGTGGGTGTCTGCGCTGCAAGCGCTCTCTAGAGCTGGCCTGGGGCGAGTAGAGCTTCCAGGTAAGGGGCTGTGGGCGCCTGTCGAATGATAAAGAGTGGTGATCTGTACACTGGCTGTAACTAGCCATCACACCATCTCCTATGTTCCCACCCACGAGTGATCAAGTTTGTGGGACGATTGCAGCTAGGAGGGGCGCCAGGAGGGAAGGGATCGGCGGTCCCTGCAGGGAGTGTTTGAGACTGAGGCGTTTCTTGTCATCTTTCTTCTGTGCATCCAGCTACTTAGTCCATCTCTTCACTTGGATGTGTAATGAGACTCTACATACGAAGCATCAGTTTTTTTTAAAGTATGTTTGAATTACAATGTTGTGTATTGTAAGGTACAACCACTGCTGTACAGCAAAATGGCTCATTTATACATACATATATATATTTCCATATTCTTTTCCATTATGGCTTACCACAAAATATTGACTGTAATTCCCTGTGCTATACAGTGAGGTGGTGTTGTTTATACATTCTCTTTAAATCTACTACTCCCAAACTACCAATCTATCTGTCTTCCTACCTCCTCCCTTTGGCAACCACCAGTATATTTTCTCTATGTCCATGATTCTGTCTCTATTTCATAAATAGGTTCTTTTGTGTCATATTTTAGGTCCCACATATATTATATGGTATTTGTCTTTCTCCTTCTGACTTGCTTCACTTAGTATGGTTATTTCTAGTTGCATCCATGTTGCTGCAAATGGCATTGTTTTGTTCTTTATCCATTTCTCTATCCATTCATCTGTCAGCAGGCATTTAGGTTATTTCCATGTCTTGGCTGTTGTGAAGAGCTGCTATGAACACAGGGGTGAAGCAGCACTCTTGTTGACACCTCCCGCCTGCTCTCTGCCAGAAAACAAACAAAAACAAAACCTGATACTGTAATCTGACCATTTCCAAGAACTGGTAACTCCATTCTTCCAGATATTCAAACTAAAAGCCTTAGGGTCACCCTTGGCATCAATCTTTCACATGCCACCTCCAATCCCATTATCCCTATCTTCAGAATATACCCAGAATCCGATGATTTCTCATCACTTCCATTGCTGTCTTCCATCGAACCTGGGTCTCCCACATTGTAGGCAGACACTTTACCATCTGAGCTACCAGGGAAATCCATTGCTGTCTAGCCACTGTCATTCTGTCTGTATTATCACCTTGTGAAGTTTATCCTTATGCTTCATGGGAATAGATGATGCTGGGAAACATATTGTACCCATAAAAAGGGGGCTTAAATGACCTATAACCCCTGTGTTCTTGTCTGCATAGCCCTTTAGAGCTAAATAGGTCCCTTAAAAATAATCTAATCCTATTTTCAGTAGAAACAGCTCTGAGACATGGTTTGTGTGTGTGTGTGTGGTATTAAGCAAATTATTTACCTATACTGAGTCTTAATTAAAGCAGGGCTAACTGTACCTGGCAGGCTACAGTTCATGGGGTCACAGAGAGTTGGACATGACTGAGCAACTAAGCACAGCACAATTGTACCTATCTTACAGAGCTGTTAATGGTAATTAATATTTCTTGTTATTTTTATCTATTTATTTGTAGGGCTGCACTACTTAGTTGTAGCATGGGGGATCTAGTTCCTTGACAAGGATTTAACCCATACCCCTGCATTGGGAGCACAGAGGCTTAACTACTAGACCACCAGGGAAGTCGTTAATGGTAATGAAATAGAATGAAAATGTTTGATATATTAGGTAGGTGTTTTATTGACTACACTGCCTTTGACTGTGTGGGTCACAACAAACTGTGGAAAATTCTTCAAGAGATGGGAATACCAGACCATCTGACCTGCCTCCTGAGAAATGTGTATACAGGTCAAGAAGCAACAGTTAGAACTGGACATGGAACAACACACTGGTTCCAAATTGGGAAAGGAGTATGTAAAGGCTGTATATTGTCATCCTGCTTATTTAGCTTATAAGCAGAGTACATGATGCGAAATGTCGGGCTAGATGAACCACAAGCTGGAATTTAGATTTCCAGGAGAAATATTAATAACCTCAGATACACAGATTGGCCACCTGATGCAAACAGCTGACTCATTTGAAAAGACCCTAATGCTTCGAAAGATTGAAGGCAGGAGGAGAAGGGGACGACAGAGGGTGAGATGGTTGGATGGCATCACCAACTCAATGGGCGTGAGTTTGAGTAAACTCCAGGAGTTGGTGATGAACAGGGAGGCTTGGTGTGCTGCAGTCCATGGGGTCGCAAAGAGTCGGACTTGACTGGCGACTGAACTAAATGCAGATGACACCACCACCATTATGGCAGAAAGCGAAGAAAAACTTAAGAGCCTCTTGATGAAAGTGAAAGAGGAGAATGAAAAAGTTGGCTTAAAACTCAACATTCAGAAAACTAAGATTATGGCATCTGGTCCCATCACTTCATGGCAAATATATGGGGAAACAATGGAAACAGAGATTATTTGGGGAGGCACCAAAATCACTGCAGATGGTGACTGTATCCATGAAATTAAAAAATGCTTTCTCCTTGGAAGAAAAACTATGACCAAGCTAGACAGCATATTCAAAAGCAGAGACATTACTTTACCAACAAAGGTCTGTGTAGTTAAAGCTATGGTTCTTCCAGTAGTCATGTATGGATGTGAGAGTCAGACTATAAGGAAAGCTGAGTGCTGAAGAACTGATGCTTTTTGAACTGTGGTGTTGGAGAAGACTCTTGAGAGTCCCTTGGACTGCAAGGAGATCCAGTCCATCCTAAAAGAAATCAGACCTGAATATTCACTGGAAGGACTGATGTTGAAGCTGAAACTCCAATACTCTGGCCACCTGATGTGAAGAACTGACTCATTGGAAAAGACCCTGATGCTGGGAAAGATTGAAGGCAGGAGGAGAAGGGGACCACAGAAGATGAGATGATTGGATGGCATCACTGACACAATGGACATGAGTTTGAGTAAACTCTGGGAGTTGGTGATGGACAGGGAAGCCTGGCATGCTGCAGTCCATGGGGTCGCAAAGAGTTGGACACAACTGAGCGACTGAACTGAACTGAACTGAAATCGTTATGTGTAAAAATACTATTACTATCAATGAAGAATCTGAGCTTTAGAAACACTGGGTGAATTACCACAAATGCAGTATATAATATATAAAGACAGCCATCCACAGCCCAGCTTCACATACTTCCAGTTCAGAAATCCCAACAAAGAGAACTCTTTCCCACCACAATCCATGTATAAGTATCATTAAGGAAAGAGTGAAAAAGCTGGTTTAAACCTATATTCAAAAAACTAAGATCATGACATCTAGTCCCATCACTTCCTGGCAAATAGATGGGGAAACAATGGAAACAGTGACAGATTTCATTTTCTTGGGCTCTAAAATCACTGTGGACAGTGACTGCAGCCTGAAATTAAAAGACACTTGCTCCTTAGAAGAAAAGCTATGACAAATCTGCTGCTGCTACTGCTAAGTCACTTCAGTCGTGTCCGACTCTGTGTGACCCCATAGACGACAGCTCCCGCATCCCTCAATGGACATGAGTTTGAGCAAACTCCGGGAGATGGTGAAGGACGGGGAAGCCTGGTGTGCTGCAGTCCATGGAGTCTTAAAGAGTCAGACACAACTGAGCAACTGAATAACAACAGGGAAAGAGATGCTTATTTGCCCTGTTTAGGTCATCTCCTCCCCTCTTACTAGGATAGGGTACTATAACTGGCCACCTTATGCCTCAGGGAGTACTAATTGCTACCCTCCAGTAGAACCACAAGGAAGGCAGAGGGCTGAGTTCCAAAAGGAAGGATGATGAACAGGCCGAAACAGCATGTGTGCACTGTAGCAAGTGACTCCCTTTTGCATCCAGCAACTGCACCAGAAGCATTGACAGCACCTGGGAGCCTGCTAGAAATGCAGAGCCTTGGACTCGAGCTCAGGATCAGACTCTGCATTTTGAGAAACATGTCGACTCTTTGCAACTCTTTGCGACCCTGTGGACTGACTGTAGCCTACCAGGCTCTTCTCTTCGTGGGGATTCTCCAGGCAAGAATACTGGAGTGAGTTGCCATGCCCTTCTCCAGGGTATCTTTCCAACCCAGGGATTGAACCCATGTCTCCCTGTGGCTCCTGGCGTTGCAGGCAGACTGTTTACTGCTGAGCTACTAGGGAAGCCCTGAGAAAATCCCAGGGCAATTCATATACACAGGAAAGTTTAAAGTACACTTTTCTGGATAATTATTTTATCCCTTTAAGGGCTAATTATTACATGATTTTAACTATTTTGGCTAAAACGGTCCTCAAAAGTGTTTCCATATAAGTGAAGTGTTAACTATATCTAGTTACCAATGAACAGCTTGAACATGAAGTGCTGTGGAGAGAGACCTGGAGTGGTCAAGACAGGCCTTTGTAAAGGCGGGTAGCCTAGGCCTAGGAGGAATGAATTGTCTGCAGTGTGTTCAGAGGACAAATGAGACCATGTGGCATGAGTAATGAATCCTGAAAAAGAGTCAGAGGTCAGATTATGGGGGATCTCTCCTGCCAACATGTGAAAGTGATGGTTCCTCCACTGCCCACAGGGGAAAGTCTGCTGAAGGATTTGAAACCAGCAAGTAACATGCCCTGACTTATATATATTTTTAAAAAAAAAACCACTTTGGAGAGGTCATAGAGAACCTCTGTGGATTGGAAGAGGAGAGGCCAAAGGCAACAAGACCAATTAGGAAGCAGTTGTGACAGTTCAGGTGAGAAAGAAATGCCTGAACTAAAGTAGTGGTCACAACTATAAGGAAAAAAATGCCCATGAGGGATAATGTGGAAGAAGAGTGGACAGAGGTTTATAAGAGGTCAGGAACGGGGAGATAGTGGCAACATTAATTTGCAAATACAGAGATAAAGGCAATCGGGGTTGGGAAGAGAATGAGTTGTTTGGATTGTTGAGTTTGAGAGCTCAACCCAGAAAGATGTCAAAAGAGCACTTGAATACGGAGTAGGGTTCTAGAGAAAGGTCACAGCTGAGGATGCATGCAAGTTTATTTCCATTTTGGTAAGCTGAAAATTAGTAGTTGTTACCATATGTAAAGGATTTCCCAGGTAGGGCTAGTGGTAGAGAACCCACCCGCCAATGCAGGGAACGTAAGAGAAGCAGGTTCTATTCCTGGGTCGGGAAGATCCCCTGGAGGAGGGCATGGCAACCCACTCCAGTGTTCTTGCCTGGAGAATCCCATGGACAGAGGAGCCTGGCGGGCTGCAATCCATAGGTTCACAAAGAGTCTGACACAACTGAAGTGACTTAGCATTCATGCATACACACCACATGTGAAATAGGTAGCTAGTAGGAAGCTGCTATATAACACGGGGAGCTCAACACAGTGCTCTCTGACAACCTGGAGGGATAGAGTGAGAGCAGTTGGGAGGGAGGTTCAAGAAGGAGGGGACATATGTACACTTATGGCTGATTCATGTTGTCGTATGGCAGAAACCAACACAACATTGTAAGGCAGTTATCCTTCAATTAAAAATAAATTTTAAAAATAGATGGTAGAAGAAGGTGCAGTAATGTTTTCAAGATTGCACACATCTAGTAGGTGGTCATGTTGGGGTTTAAAATAAAACCTTGAATCTGCCTCTTAAAAAAAAATTGTTACTTCATCCTGTTTGCTTTGTAGATACTTTTGCCGCCATATGAAGTTGAACATGGCAGAAGAGGAGGACTATATGTCTGATTCCTTCATTAATGTCCAGTAAGTAAATGTGCATGCCCCATATAATGATATGTGTAAGACATTAAGGAATTGGAGATTTTTAAGCAATGCCATTGATTTTAAAGGCGAGGTTTGAAATTTCATCTTACTGCTTCATGAGAACATTTCCTACATGTCTATGATACAAAGATATTTCTAATACTAAGCATTTTACTTCGGCACTCAATTCTTTTTCTTCTATACTACCAAGGACATTTTACTCTTTTCCTTTATTTCATTTTTTCACCTCTTGTATCTACTTTTGAGAGTTGCCTTTTATTATTGCCAACCTCCTAGAAAAATTGGTCTTACTATTTCTTATTTTTTCAACTACATTTTGTTTCTTTTGAGAGTTGCCTTTTATTATTGCCAACCTCCTAGAAAAATTGGTCTTACTATTTCTTATTTTTTCAACTACATTTTGTTTCTTACCATGTAATACCAGCCCTCATCGTTTTTACCAAAACAGCCATTCTCACAGGACATTGGTTATGTTCTAATAGTGGTGATAACAGAGATGCTCCTAAAGGTGGCACTGAAATATTAAGTAGTTTCAAGTGAGTAAGTGGCAAAGTTATGAGAAACTTTCATGTATTAGTCTAAAATAACCTTTTCCCTCATTCTTCAGAGAAGACATCAGACCAGGCTTGCCAATGCTGAGGCAGATCCGGGAAGCCCGTCGAAAAGAAGAAAAGAGACAGGAAGCGAATCTGAAAAACAGACAGAAGAGTATAAAAGAAGAAGAACAAGAGAGACGTGACATGGGGTTGAAGAACGCACTCGGCTGTGAAAACAAAGGGTTTGCTCTACTTCAGAAAATGGGGTATAAAAGTGGTCAGGCCCTCGGCAAGAGCGGTGAGTCAGAGCCAGAAATGAACAGCTGTTCTTAACCACCAAATGGTAACTTATTGATGGCGACCAGTGATGACTCTTTCCTCTCTGTCCATCTACGCAGAAATTCAAACAACTTAAGCTTCCTGGTCTCTTGTGTGCTGGCAAGCTTATGGAGAACTTCCATCTTCTCATAGCCACTTCAGACTTATGCCATCCAGAGCTGCTTAGCAGCCCAACTTGGCCCTGAAGGAGTGGGATGGATGAGGCTTGCCTTAGAAGCAGCAGCTAAGAATGATGACAAGAGAAGGGTTAAGAAGTGCAGTGGCCCTGGGCATTCTCTGGTGGTTCAGTGGCTAACACTCTGCTCCCGATGCATGGGGCCCAGCTTCAATCCCCAGTCAGGGAACTAGATCACTGCATGCTGCAACTAAAACCTAGCACAGCCAAATAGATAAATCAGTGTTTCTTTAAAAAAGAAAGGGAGGCTTCCCTAGTGGTCCGGTAGTTGGGACTTCACCTTCCAGTGCGGAGTGGGGTGGGTTCAATCCCTGTTCAGAAAGCTGAGATCCCACATGCCGAGTGGCAAAAACACCAAAACAAAGACTTTAGAAAATGACCCACATCAAAAATATCTTAAAGAAAGCAAAGTTCAGTGGCCCAAAGGACAGGGGAGCAGCCCTAGAGATGATGGCAGGACTCCAGCCTGCTTGCTCTGTACGTGCGGCAGCTGCCTGGGTGACCCCTCAGCTGGAGAAGCTCAGTTCTCACCTCTGTTTTCGGAATGAGATTGCTTATTAAGAGATAGAGGTCATATACATAGTATCTTCTGTAAGCTGTTTTTCTCTTCTTCTCTCCTTTATTGTCATTGCTTTGACTTCCCTAGCAAGGCTTTGCTCTCTCTTAAGGCTGCCACCCTCTTGTATATATATCAATGAAAATTCCTACGTTTAGGTGGCACCGGAGGCTGTCCATCAGCTTTATTGAGGACGTAGTATTTGAAGGCCAAGGGAAGTAGTTGATTATAGAGTATTGATGTTCAGTTCCAATTTTGAGTATCACTGAAACTGGAAGGGATATGTATAGAACATTGTAAAGTTGCATACTGCATCTACCAATAGTTTGAGGAAGAATTTCTAAAGTAATTTGTGTCTCGTTCTCTTTTTTTTTAGGAGATGGTATTGTTGAACCAATTCCTCTCAATGTCAAAACAGGTGTGTAATTACTGTTGCAGCTGTTTGCTGGTAATAGCAACTTATTCTTAAATATAGCACATATACTTGTTTAATAAATAGTTTTTTATGGTGATAGTATTACAGTTCTTATAATGTAAAATGTTTCTTAACCTCCTAGACCTTTTAAACTAAAAATAAAAGTAAATTTTAATGAGTATAAAATAAAATTTAAATCATAAAAGTAACGGGAAAATTGTTGTAACCATTAAAAATACAAAGCTATTTTTATCTGTTGAATGTCCTAAAAGTGTCCTGATTTATCCACTAAATGTTTTTCTTAATAATTGGACAAATCAAAGAGAAAAATATATATTTTTTATTTGTTCATCATATTTGTATAAAAGCATGACTCTTGATACTTATTTCCCAATTTGAAAAAAATGTGTATAGTATTGACATCTTTTTAGATCAGACTGATAATCTTTGTGAAAATCAAATTGTGAATTTGGATTAAAAAAAACTCCAATGTTTTCTCCTGTCCTTCTTATCAAATGATTTTGAGTGATTTTACTAAAGTTAGAATTGCATTTAATTTGTAAGTATTTATGTAATTCCCTGGCAGTCCAGTGGTTAGGACTCCATGTTTTCACTGCCAAGGACCTGGGTTAAATTCCCGGTTGGGAAACTGAGATCCTGCCAGCTGCAAGGCATGGCCAGAAAAAAAAAAATTTAAGTTGTCACATTTTGACATACAAAGTCAGTAAGTTTCTCATCAGTGTTTCCTGTTTGAGCAGGGAAAAGTGGCATTGGTCATGAGACATTATTAAAACGGAAAGCAGAGGAAAAATTGGAAAGCTATAGAAGAAAGATTCACATGAAAAGCCAAGCTGAAGAAAGAGCAGCAGAACAGTTTCGGTAATTGAGCTGTTTGTAGTTTCATCGTTCCTTTATTGTGGTATGTTTCCTGGCATTTGGGCATTTAACATGGATAAAGAGAGCACAGACCTCTAGTGTGCTATTTTTTTCTTTGAATTAGAATTCGACTTAAAAATAAGCAAGATGAAATGAAGCTAGAAGGAGATCTTAGAAGAAGTCAGAGAGCCTGTCAACAATTGGATACTCAGAAGGTAAGCCTTTTACGTGCTTTCAGTTTGGTGAAGTGTTTTGGCACCCAGTATGATTTACTGTATTTTTTTTTTTGGCCTCGCCACACAGCATCTGTGACCAGGGATCAAACTAGTGCCCTCTACATTGGAAGTGTGGAGTCTTAACCACTGGACCACCAGGAATGTCCCATACTTTTATTTTTAAAGAGAGAGAGAGAACTCCAAGCTTAGTGTATCTGCCTGTTAAAACTTTCAGATGCACTGTTGATCTGTAATAACTGGTATGCACAATAACAACTTGTTCACTGCAGGAACATAGTCTGAATGATCGTTAAGCATTGAATACCATTTTTCACTTAACTCTTCTCCATTTATTTGAATATTGATTACTCATAACTATTACGTGTGGAAATTCTGTGCACCTGAATGTTTGGGCAATCAGAATAGCCTATTTTCAGTCCATATTCAGTAACTTCCATGTCTGTAACTAGTAACATCATGTAGAATGCTATTTCAGATTTCAGTAGTTCTCAAAATTCAATTTTTGATTTGATTTTTCTTTAATTTTTTTATTTTGATGGTTCACCTACCAGCAAAATAAAGTGACTTCATTTAAAGTCTCAAAAATGTTTCTAAAATTTCCCTTATATGTAAATAGGTCGCTGGAAGCAATCTCTCACTTTTCAGTATTTCCATAGCACGTTATTTTGAATATATGTCATGATACTTAAGATTTCTTAGCTATATGTATCATTTTATATGCATTAAGATACTTATCCCCATAGCTTCTTTTCCCTACTAGATTGTCAGCAGTTGGGAGGCAGTATTCTAACTGGGCTTTGCATCCCTATAGTTTCATAGTACAGGGCTTCCCAGGTGGTTCAGTGGTAAAGAATCCGCCAATGTAGGAGACACAGGAGACTCAGGTTTGATTCCTGGGTCAGGAAGATCTGCTGGAGAAGGAAATGGTAACCCACTTTAGTATTCTAAGCTGGAAAATACTACGGACAGAAGAGCCTGGGGTCAGAGTCAGACACAACTGAGCAACTGAACTCACATGCACTGTTCCATGGTGTGGAACTTAAAGCAGTAAATATTTAGTTGAAAGAGTGAATTCATGTTGACATGAACAAACTTGTGATAATCTTTATGTTTAGCTTTGTTTAATTGGGAATAATTCTACATTTTCAGAATATTCAAGTTCCCAGGGAGGCATGGTACTGGTTGAGGCCTGAAGAGGAAACTGAAGAAGAGACAGAGGAAGAAAAAGAACAAGATGAAGATGAATATAAGAGTGAAGATTTAAGTGTATGGTTTGTTTGGTTTTTTTTTTTTTTTGGAGGATAATTGCTTTATAATATTGTATTAGCCTGTGCCAGGCACCAGCATGAATCAGCCACATTAAATGTATGTTTTGGCACCAGTTCCTTAAGCTGGGTGTCTCAGCCTTGGCACAATTAATATTTTGAACTGAGTAATTGTTTGTTGTGGGGCTGTTCTGTACATTGTAAGTAATTTCAGAGCATCTGTGGCACATCCCCCTTGTGACAACCAAAAAGTCTCCAGTTCAGTTCAGTTGCTCAGTCATGTCTGACTCTTTGCGACCCCATGGACTGCAGTACACCAGGCTTCCCTGTCCATCACTAACTCTCAGAGTTTACTCAAACTCATGTCCATAGCGTTGGTGATGCCATCCAACCATCTCATCCTCCGTCGTCCCCTTCTCCTCCTGCCCTCAATCTTTCCCAGCATCAGGGTCTTTTCAAATGAGTCAGTTCTTTGCATCAGGTGGCCAGAGTATTGGAGTTTCAGCTTCAGCATCAGTCCCTCCAATGAATATTCAGGACTGATTTCCTTTAGGATGGACTGGTTGTATCTCTTTGGAGTCCAAGGGACTCTCAAGAGTCTTCTCCAACACCACAGTTCAAAAGCACCAATTTTTCGGCGCTCAGCTTTCTTTATAGTCCGACTCTCACATCCATACACAGCTACTGGAAAAACCACATCTTTGACTAGACGGACCTTAGTTGGCAAAGTAATGTCTCTGCTTTTTAATATGCTATCTAGAAAAGAAAAAAAAAATATGCTATCTAGGTTAGTCATAGCTTTTCTTCCAAGGAGCAAGCGTCTTTTAATTTCATGGCTGCAGTCACCATCTGCAGTGATTTTGGAGCCCCCAAAAATAAAGTCTCTCACTGTTTCCATTGTTTCCCCATCTATTTGCCATGAAGTGATGGGACCACATGCCATGATCTTAGTTTTCTGAATGTTGAATTTTAAGCCAGCTTTTCCACTCTCTTCTTTCACTTTCATCAACAGGCTCTTTAGTTTTTCTTTGCTTTCTGCCATAAGGGTAGTGTCCTCTGCATATCTGAGGTTATTGATATTTCTCCTGGCAATCTTGATTCCAGCTTGTGCATCCTGTCCAGCCTTTCTCGTGATGTACTCTGCATAGAAGTTAAATAAGCAGTGTGACAATATACAGCCTTGACATACTCCTTTCCTGATTTGGAACCAGTCTGTAGTTCCATGTCCAATTCTAACTGTTGCTTCTTGGCCTGCATAAATATTTCTCAGGAGGCAGGTCAGGTGATCTGGTATTCCCATCTCTTTCAGAATTTTCCACAGTTTATTGTGATCCACACAGTCTAAGGCTTTGGCATAGTCAGTAAAGCAGAAATAGATGTTTTTCTGGAACTCTCTTCCTTTTTCAATGATCCAGCGGATGTTGGCAATTTGATCTCTGGTTCCTCTGCCTTTTCTAAATCTGGCTTGAACATCTGGAAGTTCATGGTTCATGTACTGTTGAAGCCTGGCTTGGAGAATTTTGAGCATTACTTTGCTAGCATGTGAGATGAGTGCAATTGTGCAGTAGTTTGAATATTCTTTGGCATTGCCTTTCTTTGGGATTGGAATGAAAACCGACATTTTCCAGTCCTATGGCCACTGCCAAGTTTTCCAAATTTGCTGGCATATGGAGTGGAGCACTTTTACAGAATCATCTTTTAGGATTTGAAAGAGCTCAACTGGAATTCTATCACCTTCACTGGCTTTGTTTGTAGTGATGCTTCCTAAGGCCCACTTGACTTCACATTCCAGGATGTCCGGCTCTAGGTGAGTGATCACACCATTGTGGTTATCTGGGTCACAAAGATCTTTTTTGTATAGTTCTGTGTATTCTTGCCACCTCTTCTTAATATCTTCTGCTTCTGTTAGGTCCATACTGTTTCTGTCCTTTATTGTGCCCACCTTTGTGTGAAATGTTCCCTTGGTATCTCTAATTTTCTTCAAGAGATGTCTAGTCTTTGCCATTCTATTGTTTTTCTCTATTTCTTTGCTTTGATCACTGAAGAAGGCTTTCTTATGTCTCCAGATATTGCTAAATTTTCACCTGAGGGAAAAAAAATCGCTCCTAGTTGAGAACTACTACATTAACCCCAAATCAAAACTTCATGTAAATGGCCCTTTTAGCTTCAGTTTACCCCTCTCACCTCAGTTTGGATGATGTATAAGCTGCAAATGTAAATTATGTTGATTTCTACCTTGTTTCCTGTTGACCCTCTGGAAGTAATTCTGAGTACCTCCTCCCCCCAACTCACCCACAAACAAAAGAAAGTCAAAAAACACAATTCGGAGTAAATAGAGAGTTTTCAAGAAAAGAATACACATTTCTATGGTTACTTGTATAAAAGAGGGTGTAGGAAACATTCACAATTTGAAAAATCTATGTTCCACCTAACTGGGAAACCATTGATGAGAACTCTCATGGCAGAGTGAGACACTTTCACCCAGATTCTTTGGAACCATTAATAGGAGGGGTCTTTAAAGGATGCAGATTTTAATAGAGCCAGCCACGATCTATTGTTGAAATGTTAACAAGTGGCCTGTGTTGTGTCTGACAGAAGTGAAGTGGGGCAGCTAGTAAAATGGGGCATGTTCTCATATATTCCACCCTTGACGCCTCTCCTAACTGAGAGTATAGCAGAAGATTTATGGCCTTGGGGTAATTCAGCATAATCTAAGAGACCTAAAAACAAAAATTCTGTTCAATGTGAACCATTAATGTGCTTGTATCCTACCTATACCTAGGTACTGGAAAAATTACAAATACTGACTAGTTATTTAAGAGAAGAACATCTGTATTGTATTTGGTGTGGAACAGCCTATGAAGGTAAGAAAATACTTTATACTTTTAAAAACTATTGGATACAAATGCTCTTTGATTTCAGCTTTGATTTTTTTTTTTTTATGAAAGTCATAATTCCCATAGACAATGGAAACTTTTTATTCCATCCAAAGGGCAATGTTGGATGAATGCTTTAAAGAAATAGTGGGTAGAGAAAGAAGTGAGGGTTAATTAAAGGTGCTTTTAACTTTTCAGAAACTGAATGTGCAGAAGGGAATTTTTCAGTCTTCTATTTCATAAAAAAGAATTTTTTAATCAGTTGAAGATGATAAATTTTTTTCATGCTTTATTTTTCCACAATTCTTCAGCTACTAGAAAGATATAGTAAATTTTTAGAACTAATTTTTTTGTACTTAGGTAGAATATTGTCTGTGAACCATAAAAATCAGAATGTTGAAATCCACTCCATTTTTTTTTCATTGTAAGGAAAGAAACAGTTAAAACATGTCAGATGTCTTAAAGACACAAGTGCTTTCTTTTCTAGCACTTGCCCAAGCCAGCTTTGTTAACTTGAACCTAAGGACTTTGTACTTGAGAGTGAAGAATTTGGGGTTATTATTGTATCTTTTCCTGGTTTGTTTAGCAGAATAAGGAAGCAGACACAACTACAAAATACATGTTACGCTGAAATAATTTTCTAAAACAGTTTACTGTGCAATTTGTATTAACTGTTTCTTTTCCTCACATAAATTACAGATAAAGAAGACCTGTCTTCAAATTGTCCGGGACCAACTTCTGCAGATCATGACTAAGATTATTCTCAATAAAGTGGAAGCTTGGCAAATGTTCTTGTTTCCTAAAGACATATAGTTGGGCAGTTAGAATTCCCAAATTTTTGATGCCAGTAAAGAAAGGGGACTTCATATGTTTTGTTCTTTTTGTACATTAGAAGTACTTTGTACTTTAGAATATAATTGGTTACTAACTTCAACATATAATGGAAAGCCATTGCAGAGCACAAGTATTATAGCCACCAGCAATTACAGTTCATGATTCTGTCATGACGTTTATGGGGTTTAAGGACACCAGCTCTCTTATTCCCTTCTTCACTTTGGAACAAATTGAGAAA
The DNA here is from genome assembly GCF_002263795.3 of Bos taurus. Taxonomy (NCBI): domain Eukaryota; kingdom Metazoa; phylum Chordata; class Mammalia; order Artiodactyla; family Bovidae; genus Bos; species Bos taurus. The sequence continues at coordinate 19,556,754 of NC_037338.1, forward strand.
TAAGACATGGGAGTTTGAGATCAAAATATCAATTTTATTACTAATGGAATGAAGAGCTACTTGACTTGTTCTCCAGCCACACTCCCTGTGAGATCTCCCTGCTTAGAGAGAACTGCAGACCTTGCCTCAGAGGAAGGAGAGAGCCCATCTCAGCTGTCAAGGTGAGAGAGCCAGCCCTCGGGGCAGAGGAGAGGCATGCATCCTCAGTTCCTTTTCCCAAAACCACGCATCAGAAGAGATACAGCTCTGTTGAGAAGGAACGAATACAGGCTCGCAGAACTTCTTCCCACAATTCTGCCTTCCAAGGAGCAAGAAGAGGTTCCCTTCCCTGCATTCAAGCATGAGGAGGAGGCGAAAAGTATTCCCCTCAATGAGAGTAATGTCAGAGGCAAGGTTCCATTAGCAGTACTTAATTCTATTGAGTTTTAGAGACAGAGTAAAAAAAAAAAAAAAAAATAGTGATAGTAATTATGATATTCCATAAAGTCATGAGTTTTCATGGCAACGTGTGTATCCATTGCAAGTTTTGGCTAAAGAAACAATAGTTGGGAGTAACCTGAAACATCAGGTGATCCAAATTCTTAGTTGTTTGACAACATTCCCAGCAGGTGGTAATCCTGCCTCTACCTTGATTTGTCCAGCCGCAGACAGCTCACTGCCTTAGAAGAGCTGGGTAGCACTAAGTCATTTTTAAAGTTATTTTTCTGTCTTAAGCTGAATTCTGCTTCCCTATAACTTAACCAAATACAGCTAAAGACATACCATGTGGCACATTCCTAGAGAGGTCCATGTAAGTTTGGGCATCAAAATCATGAACTTTTTTTAAAGTTCCCACACTCAGGAACTACCCTTAGTGACTTGACTCAGCTAGTCTAGGATTGTTTCTAGATATCTATTTATTTTAAAGTTCTGAGTCTGATTATCACCTGTGGGTAAGAACTAGTGCTCTAGGTTAAACCAGAGCACAACTGTTCTTTGGATCAAGTTGTGACCTTACCTGTACAGTTTTATAGCTCACCTTTCCAAGCACTGAGCAAGAGATCAGCCTCTTATTATAAACGGCAAAGTTGAGAACATAGCAGAAGCTAACCTACACTTACCCAAGTTATCAATAGTATGAGTTGTATTAACCTCTGACCTAATATGACCTAATTCACTTGTCCTCAAGTTTAACTTGGAGAGCTTTAAAAAAATGATAATACAAAGATTATCATACTTCCAGAGAGTCTATATAATTGATCACTCTGGCCTGAGCACTACTATCCTTGATACCAACATGCAGTAGAGTTTGAAAACCTAGTCAATGTCTGGGCCTCAGTTCTTCATCTAGAAACTGAATTATTTTTATGAGTATAAATACATATGTAAAACATTGGACATATAGTTGGACAATACTGTTTTGATATTTACCTTTTTCATGTAAAAAATAGTAACATTGTATTAACAGATAAAACATGAGTGCGTCTTCTTGCAGTTATAATCACATGCTTGCCTGTCATGTTAGCCACCATAATGACATTCGTTCTGTCAGACCCAAAGCCATGTGGATTCTTTCAGACAGAATGGAGTTAGGAACTGGATTCTTTTTCTCCTTGCACTATGGGGCTACCTGCCCGGTGGCCTAGAGTATTTTAAATATGTTCGTGAGTATATTCATTAACATAAGAATAGGAATAACCGTGACGGCACCCATGAATCCACCAGAGTTGGGGTCTGCATTTCCAGGCCAGAGCCCAGCACTCAGCCTGCCTTGGAGAGTGGGAGACATCCCTCCATTACCACCACCAATGAAAACTACAGATTTTCAGTATGAGTAAAAGCTTACTTTTATTCATAAACGCCTTTAACAACTTCATAACCAGACAATAATGAAAACCAAGGGGTGCAAAATACTGAAAAGAATTTTTAAACTTGCTTTAGAACATAAGTGACATTTGAAACATAAATTTTAACAGGTCAGGTTGTCATTTACTTTTGACCATAGTATGTTAATACTATGTTTATTGTCAAAGTCCTATCTAGAATTTCTAAAATGTTTGATTTTCCTCATTATAAACTCAAAATACCGAAGCTTCTAAAATTCAACATAAAGAGATTTTAATATTGGTTTACCTACCCACTTTTAAGTGTTATATACCAACATTTAATTGTTGAAATTTCACAATGAACAATTATTTCATATCAGACACATTCTGTAGGATCAGGCATATAAAATTCTTGGCACTTTTATTCCCTACTAATTCAAAAGCACTTAGAGAGTTCCTGCTTTATGCAGGTTGCTTCCTTAAGGTAAATCAACTGTTCCTGCTTTCCAGAAATTTATAAGGAGGAGGACACCCACACAGGAATAACTGAGTGCCAAGGCAAACTGATAAGTACCATACTGAAGTACTAAGCACTAGGGGTACTAGGGAGAGGTTTCATTCTGTATGGGAGATGGTAAAACACTATGGTAGCAACACTGAATTTGGGCTCTGAACATCATTTTCATATCCAAAGTCAGTAGGAAGGAGTTACAGTAGGACCTGTGTTTCTACTCCCAGGTATATACCCAGGAGAAATGGAAACATATGTTCACATAAAACTTGCACACAAATATTCATAGCAGTATTCATAATAGCCAGAAAACAGAAACCCAAATGTCCATCCTCTGATGAATAGGTGAATTTGATGTATCCATGTAGTCGAATACTATTTGGCAACAGAAGGGAAAGGAATTTCCACCCAAGCTATATCATAGATGACACTTGAAAACAATAAGTGAAAATGATCACATGTTGTATGATTGTGTTGTATGATTCCACTTAAATGAAATATCCCAAGCAGGCAAGTCTATGGAGACTGAAAGTGGATGAGTGGTTGCAGAGAATTAGGGGAAGATGAGGAAAGCCTGCTAACAAGTACAGGGTTTCTTTCTGGGGAGACAGAAGTGTTTTGAAATTGATTGTGGTGATGGCTGCACAACTCTGAATAAACACCACTAAACTGTATACTTTAAATGGGGTGAATTTTAGAATATGCGAAATTATGTCTCAATAAAGCTGTTATTTTACAAAAAAAAGGAAAAGATTGAAGGGAATTTTAGGTAGAAACCATAGCTAAGAGCCATTGAGCACAAAAGCCTATTTAGGTGACCCTGAGCAGACCTGTGTGGCTGGGACTTAATCAGGTAACGATGAACAGGGGATGCAAAACGGGAGTGCCCAGAGGACACAGCCCTGCCAGCACTTTGACTTGAGCCCAGTGAAACTGGCCTCCCGAACTGTAAGAAAATAAATGTGTTGTTTTCAGCCGCCAATTTTGTGGTCATTTGGTTACAGCAGCTCTAGGAAACTAAAACAGGTCTCAATCATATTGACCCCTGAAGAGCCACACATATTTGAGATATCTGATTTGCCTCAAGAGTTTTACCCATTACATGGATTTTAGTCCTCCGATAAGCCAGTTATGGGCTTCCCTGGTGGCTCAGATGGTAAAGAATCCACCTGTAATGCAGGAGACCTGGGTTCTCCTGCATTTAGTATAAGCCAGTAGTGGGGCCTCTGTACACCTGTCAGCTCTTGTCCCTGTGACCATTCTGAGGAAGTGTCAGGACTGGAGCTCATGGTCACAGATGGAAAATCACAGACGTTAGGGAGTGGACTGACATTTAGATATAAAGGGTAAATATCTAAATGGAGATGTCCAGCATACTTTTGTTTCTGAGCCCTTTCCTCTATGTACTCCCCTCGGCAAGCTCTTGGATTCAAAGTTAAGCACCAGGGCTTATTTCCGGATAAGACCCACATCTCTTTTGTGTATGATTCCAGCTCATCCTTCAAGTTCTTCCCCTGCATTTCCTAGATCTGCTCTACATTCACTCTTGAATATTATGGCAGCACCTCAAACTCGACATCTCCAAACGAGATCCAGCATTTTACCTCCTCAGTGTGCCGCACATGAACCATTGCTCCACTGTTGCTTAAATTCTAACTAAAAACTGTGCAGTAGAGAACAGTGTGAGACAAAATCTCTCTCAGCTGTGTGTGGCTCACTGAAGGGGTTAATGTGATTGAGACTTGGACCTTCTTTAACAGCATCATACTTCTGGTGCTCACCATCAGAGCAACCTGGAGGTATTCTCTGATTACCTAAATCCTCACATCCAATTAGATGCCAGCTCCTCTTGGTTCTGTCCCCTCCCATTGTTATGGTCCGCTTAGCCTCTCGGACTTCTGACCTTTCAATAGTCTTTGCCTGCTCCAACCTAGTCTAAACACAGTTTCAAAGTATAAGTTGGATCACATTCCTGCCCCCCACCAAAAAAAGTAAAAAAAAAAAAAAGCCAAAAAACCTCTTTCTCACCTTTGGAGGTTGCTGGGGTGCCACCTCATTCTAAAAATTAATAAATATTAATCCCATCTTTTCCATTCAGTTTTTGGGCTTCCCTGGTGGCTCCATGCTAAACAATCTGTCTGCCAATGCAGGAGACATGGGTTCAATCCCAGGGTTGGGAAGAGCCCCTGGAGAAGGAAATGGCAACCCACTCCAGTATTCCTTCCTGGAAAATCCCACAGACAGAGGAGCTTGGTGGGATACAATCCATGGGATCGCAAAGGAGTCAGACATGACTTAGCGATTAAACAGCAACAACCCATTCAGCTTTAGAGAAAATTCTTCTTTCAAGAAGAATCACAGATAATAAATGCAAGAGGTTTGATAGAATCTGAAAAACAGTTTTGCAACCCCTAATGAAACAATGGATCCAGGCAATAGTCATCAATGGCTGCTGACACTCTTAGATGAAAGACCGATAAGGAAAACTGACGGCAGTGGATGACAGCACCAGAAGTGCAAGTCGCTCAGTCGTGCCCGACTCCGTACAGTCCATGGAATTCTCCAGGCCAGAATACCGGAGTGGGTAGCCTTTCCCTCCTCCAGGGGATCTTCCCAACCCAGACACCACCACAAACCACCGATCAAAATCACCAAAAGTGGAACAGTCAGACATCATGCTCCTCCTGGAGTGATGCAGAATACATAGCATCATACCCTAACACAATGTATAAGAAATACACATTGTATGTTGGTTTTCACATAGAAATAAGGAAGACTCCTCTCTACACACACACACACACACACACACACACACACACTACAGCATCATCTAGGGAGTATTGGAAAAATTTTTCAGACCATAGTCAAATCAATTTTCTAGATCTAACTAAACACCATGGGGATACCATCAGCCAAATCCTAAATGAAGGAAGTTCTATAGGATATACGACCTAGTTCCTTCCTCAAATAAAAGGCAAGAGGAAAGAAACAAAAAGCAGGGTAATGTTATAGAGCAAAAGTACTCTATAACAGGGTAATACTATAGAGTAAATGTTATAGAATAAAAGTTGGTAAAAGTTCATTTACCAACTAAATGCAATGTTGGATCCTGATTTTAAAAACCTGCCGAAAAATATTTTTAAATAGGAAAACTCCATACAGTCTGATTATTAAAGAAATCTTACTAATTTTGTTGAGCAACAGTGATATCGAGGTTTGGTTAAAACTTAAAATATCTTTTATGTTAGAAATACATCTTTAGGACTCCCCTGGTACTGCAGTGGTTAAGAATCTGCCTGCCAATACAGAAGGAAACAGACTCAATCCCTGGTCCAAGAAGATTCACATGCTGTGGGACCACTGAGCCCACGCACCACAACTCCTGAAGCCCACGTGCCCTAGAGCCCAAGTTCCACAGCAAGAGAAGCCACGGCAATGAGAAGCCCACACACCCAACTACAGACTAGCCCTGCACCCACCACATCTAGAGAGAGCCTGCAGGCAGCAAAGAAGACCCAGCACAGCCAAAAAACAAAGAAAAAAAAGTTTAAATACGTCTTTAAGTGTTTACAAGCGGAATGATACAATACCTGAGATTTACTTTAAAATTCTCCAGCAAAATAAAGGGGTAAATAGAACAAGAAAAGCAGAGTACTGATAGTTGTTGAAGCCGGGTACACAGAGTTTCATTATTCTAGTCTCTGCTTTTATGTTTTAACATAAAAACTTATAAGAATAAATATGGATAATATTGAAATTATTCCATATTCATAATGAAAAATTAACATGCCAAAAACCTCAATCTATGCTGAAAGTGTGAAACAGATGTTGTGACTTTATCTTTCAAGTTGGTACACTGGATAACAGAGTCTTGGAAAAGCTTGTTTTTAGATTTCTAACCATTTCATACATACATGTGCAGTATGTATACATGTGGATACACACGTGTATATACGTACAAGTCTGAGTTCACGGACATGCAGTCTATGTGGCTGCACAAGGTCCCCATGGTAATTTGTGAATAAGGGCCTCACATTTTCATTTTGCTTTGGATCCCACATATTATATAGCTGGCCATACACACAGACACACATACACTCATACATATGTGTATATGTGTGTATTTATATTAAATACCACCAACAAAAATAACATGTGCTGAGTATGACACATCTATATATATTTATGTTAAATATGTGCACATTTAATAGGAAACATGTGTTCTCTGTAATAAAAATTTCCTAGAAGTTCTGTTTCTAGTGAGGCAATTAGGTTAAAATGGCTCTTGAAAATCTCTGCACATATGTGTTTTAATTAGCAAATAAGGTCCCTGGTCTTTGCCCCTCTTCTCCTTTGACTAAAAGGATACTTTTTATTTACTAGATCGTTTAAGGCTGAGAAAATACATGCTAAAATAAACCTTTAAGGGATGCTATATTTACTTTACAGTAGTCGAGAAATATTTGAGTGAGAGAAGGATATATAAAAGAACCGAATCATTATGCTATACATTTGAAACTAATATAATATTGCAAATCAATTATACCTGAGTTTAAAAAATGAGAGGTTAAAAATAAAGCCATGTTCACTCATTTGCCACGTTCATTGGCTTTTATTTTGAGTTTGTCTTTATTCAACAAATCCAGATAATACTTTTTTAAAAGATTTGTCTCCTCCTAGAAAAACTTCAAATCTGCAGAAAAGCTCTAGGAATAACACAAGAAATACTGTATATCCTCCACCTAGATTTATCAGTTTTCCATTGTTAACATTTTGCCACACTTCCCTCTCTCTGTCTCACTGTCTCTCTCTATAAACACACATGCACACAGGTGTTTCTCCAGTGGCTCAGCAGGTAAAGAATCTGCCTGCAATGCAGGAGACACAGGAAACACAGGTTCGGTCCCTTGGATAGAGAAGATCCCCTGGAGGAGGAAATGGCAACCCACTCCAGTGTTCTTGCCTGGAGAATCCCATGGATGGAGGAGCCTGGCGGGCTACAGCCCAAAGGGTCACAAAGAGTCGGATACTACTGAACGACTAAGTGTATACCTACATACCATATTTATGTTCACCTTGATTTTTGCTGAACATTTGTAAGTTGCAAATGTCAAGCCACTTCACCTCTAAATATTTCTGTATGCACTGCCTAAGAAAAAGTAAGACATCTTCCAGTATGATAATATCATTATCATTATCAATATCATTATCATACCTAAGAAAATTAACAATTATTCTATAAATTCATTTAATATGCAGTCTATATTCAAATGTTCTCAATTATCTCAAAAATGTCTTTTATAGCTATTTCCTGGGTTTTTCTTTTTTTGTATGTATATACCAGGATACAATCAAGATTCAAGCATTGCATTTGGTCATGGTATCTCTAGTCTCTCTGTATTTAGAAGAGTTCCTCTACTTTCTTTTTCATCGTCCTGACTTTTTGAGAAACCCAAGTTAATTACCTTATCAGTGATTTCATTCAGGATTTGGCTAATCATTTTAATTTAATTTCATGATTAATTTCCAGTTAAACACTGTGGGCAATAAAACTAAACAGCTGACAGTCTATAATTCTTACATCACATCAGGAGGGGTGCAGTGTTAACTGCTTCCACTTTTGGTGATGCTGAACCTTTAATTACTTGGTTATTGTGGTGACAAGATCTTCTCATTTTAAAGATACATTTTCCCCTTTGCAATATCATCTATGGGACTATATTTACATCCTTTTGTGGCTCCTGTTTCCCAATACCTTTTCAACCAAAAGTTTTAGCATCCATTGATGAACCTTGCCTTAATCAAATACTGCACTGGGAGTTGAAGACCATATTAACTGCTTTCAATTACACTTTTTAGAAACTGCTATCAATCTTGACAAAAGTATTTTCTACTACCATGATTTTTCTGCTAAGCTTAAACTTGGCTCATTTTAAAAATTACAAAATTACACGATGATTTTAGAATGATAGTTGGTTGCTGCTGTGTGCTCAGTCACTCCCGACTCTTTGGGACCCCATGGACTGTAGCCCGCCAGGCTCCTCTGTCCATGCAATTTTCCAGGCAAGAATACTGGAGTGGGTTGCCATTTCCTCACTCCAGGGGATCTTCCCCACCCAGGGATCACACCCACCTCTCCTGCTTCTCTTGCCTTGGTAGGCGGATTCTTTACCACTGCGCCACCTGGGAAGGCAGTTGGTTACTACAAAGCTTAAAGTAACCCTCAAGTTCTTCCAAGATGCAGCCTTAATTATCTTCTGGCCCAGGTGGCTATGCGGTAAATAATCTGCCTGCCAAGGCAGGAGATGCAGGAAACGCGGGTGCAATCCCTACGTCAGTATGATCCTCTGGAGTGAGGAAATGGCAACCCACTCCAGTATTCTGGCCTAGAGGATTCCACAGACAGAGGAGCCTGGCGGGCTACAGTCCATGGGGTCACAAAGAGATGGACACAACGGAGCAACTAAGCACGTTCCCAACAGCAATTCATGGAACCAAACTAGTGTACCCAATTTCTCAAATCTATCTTTTCCAGGATGCATACCAGGCCCTTTGTCCAGGCTCCTCACGTGGTCTGCTCTCTATTCATCTCAATCCTTCACAGACTTGGAAGTCTCACTGGAATGTCACTTCTAAGCCTGTGCCATGGTTCCTCAGTATGTCATCTCACCCCTCCAGATTGACTGTTTTCTGTGCTCAGCTATTGTCTTACAGCACAATTATCATCTCTTTAAAGTGTCTGTTATAACATGTACAAAATGTATTTAAGAGAAGTAAAAGAATTATGCAGTAAACACTAGTGGACTCAACATGCAGAGTAAGGAAAAAAAAATTAACTGTTAACTCTTAAATCTCTCCTGTCCCTCCTCAGAGAAAACCACTATCAGAATCTAATAATTGTTCTCACTCCTTTCCTTCCCTGTGTTGTTTACCACATTCGTTTGGATACCTAAACACACTCATTTCACACTTATTCCACTTACCATGTTCTTTAACTTTATATTAATGGAATCATTCTGTGTATATTTTCTGCAGTCTGCTTTGTTTCCTTAACATATGTTCCTGAGAGATCTGGCATGTTAGTGTGTTCAGCTGAAATCCCTTCATTTCACGCTATACATACAGTATTCCAGTGTGTGAATATAACACAACTTGTGTATCCTTTCTTCTTCTGGTGCACATTAGCACTGTTTCCTATTTTTTGGCTATTATGAACAGGGTTCCTATGAACATTCTTGTTGGTGTGTATGTAGCAATGGAATTGATTGCTTTTCAGGAAAGGATATATACATTTAAGTTTGCTGCTGCTGCTAAGTCACTTCAGTCGTGTCCGACTCTGTGCAACCCCAGAGATGGCAGCCCACCAGGATCCCCCACCCATGGGATTCTCCAGGCAAGAACACTGGAGTGGGTTGCCATTTCCTTCTCCAATGCATAAAAGTGAAAAGTGAAAGTGAAGTCACTCCCCATGGACTGCAGCCTACCAGGCTCCTCCACCCATGGGATTTTCCAGGCAAGAGTGCTGGAGTGGGGTGCCATAAGTTTGCTACATGATACCAAATTGCTTTCAGAAGTATTATACTTATTTATCTTTTTTACTTATCTTTTCATGGTCACCATATTCTCCAACTAGATTATTAGCTATTTAAGACAGAGATAGATCTGATACTATTTTTGCCTAGAAACATTAGGCATTTAACAAATATTCATTCATTAATTGATTCACTGATTGGTATTAAAAAGAAAGTTTGAGGGGTTCTTTTGGTATTTTCACAACAAGATTATCCACGGGAAAGTCAAATGTAAGAATGTTTCTAAAGTAAGAAAAAATGTAAATCTTTCTTCAAATGTGGCAAAAAAAAAAATTAAGAGAAAAAATGAAAATAGAAGATAAATACCATCAATATTCCCAAGCAGATTTTAGACAGTTACAGGAAAATGGAATTATCAGAAGCAGGATACTTTTTGAAGTATCTAACATGTGTTTCGTTTCTTTTTTTCTGTAACATTATTCCACTCCTTCAAAGTCTTCAGTATCTCAGATGCGGTAGGTCGTTTCTTGGGGTCCACTGAGAGTAATTTCTCCAGAAGATCTTTCTGTAATGACAGTAAGAGTCAATTCTAGGAAAGAAAACATTGCAATAAACAAAATTCAATTATTTTTAAATGCTTACTTCTTTGTCGTCAAATACATCTAATCTGCCATTCCTTAGATCGTCAAAGAACTAAAAATTAAACATATATATGTTTATTAGGAAATGATTCACTTTGGAGAAAAACAAACTTAGAAAGCACAAAAGGCTGGGGATACCAGAATTCTAGGATATTTCTAGATTTTTAGAAAAATCTCTTCAGCTAAGAAGCAAGCGGGAATCCTTTTCCCCCACCACCCCCATTAAGAACCATCCTGATCACTACAGCATGTTGAAGTTTTAAGAGCATCATATGAATTATCTCCTTGCATCCTTTTTGGAGCCCTCTGCAAGGTATTTTCAATATCCCTGCCTTACAGGGGAGAAGGCTGTCAACTCCAGGCAAGTCCCTCTTACTGACCTTCAGACTAGGATATCCAGTTGCCTGCAGCATTCGGTGCCCCCCCCCCACTGTCTTCATAAGAAATTCATATTCTTGCTTTAATTTCATCCCAGTATATCTTTCCAGTACCACTGACCATCAACCACTTCCTTGACTTATATACTCCAATACAAATGACACTGCCAACTATTCCCAAATATATTCTTCCCAATCCTTTTCCACGCTAGCATCACCTTCTCTCTAAACTGGAGTATTGGAAGCCAACCAATCCTTCAGAGCCCAATTTAAACACCTGCATGAAGCCTAAATCCCTGCAGCTAGCAAAGCCCCCCTCCTAGCTGTTTCCATTAGACTTCATGCCTTCTCCTATAATATTCATAGCATTCTCTTATGTTACCTTTCCTTGTAACATATAAGCTCCTTGAGAACAGCCTTCCTCATTTTCATAACCCTTGGAGAGCTCAGCACAGGGTCTTATGCAAAGCAAGCCATCGATACAATTTTACAGACAGAGATGCACACACCTTCCAAAGAAGACCAAAGGTTTGGTCTTCAAGAAAAAGAATTGGTTGCCCAAACTTGAAAGAGATAAAAATTCATTTTTAATTTGCAGTCAACACTAACATGCTCCAGTCCATCCTCACGTGAGGTCAATAACTGCAGCAGTACTTTGAATATGATGGTCAATAATTTTTGTTGCTTAATTCTTTCTGTAACATTGTATTTACCTTCTGTGTTTCTAAAGAAGTGAGACATATATGAAGAAGTTCTGCAAGAATCAGCCCCAAAGCATAGATGTCCACTTCATTTCCATAGTCTTTCACAGAAGAAAGCTGAAAAAAAAAAATTTATATTCGTGACTCACTGATATAAATATTCATGCCTTCTAAAGCCAAAAAAGTTATCTAACCAAAATGTCTTATAACACACAACAATGTATATTCATTAGCAAGATATGTAGGCCCTGACTGCCCAGGTTCAAATCTCTGTCACTAAACAGCTGAATCACCTGTATACACTACCCATCAATGTGGGAATAATCTAAATCCTAAAATGGAGATAGCAATAGTTTGAACCTCAGAGTTTGACTGTGGGGTTAAATGAGACCATTAGGTGAAGCGCCCAGTACATCACTTGCATGCAAAGGTTTATCACAGATTCATTCACAATATTCCACAACTGGAAGCAACCCAAATGTCCATCAACAGGAGAATGGATGAACAAATTGTGGTATATTCATACAATGGAATACTATTCAGCCACAAAAAGGAATAATCTGCTGTTATTTATAAGCAACCACTAGAGGTTCTCCAATAGACCTTACTTTGAGTGAAATAATCAAACATAGAAGAGTACATACAATGTGATCCCATTCATATGAAGCTCAAGATCAGGGGAAAGTAATCTATGGTGATAGAAATCAGAGAACTGGTTTCCTCTGGGCAGTGGAGAGGAATGACCGACTGGAAATGGGTCTAAAGGTGAGGAAAACGTTCTACCTTCTCATAGGCTTGTAGGCTTCATGAACCTATGCCTTTGTCAGAACTAAAAAAAAAAATGTAGACATTCAAGATCTGAATTTTATGGTGTATAAATCTTTCCTCAATATTGGATGCAGGAGATATTTAAGAGAATGGGAGTTGAAAGGAAGCTGTTACTCCCCCATGACTTCTACTTACACACCTTGGAAAAACTTTGTTATGTTTTTATAAACTGCACCTGTCATTCTAGTCAACAATTTCACTTCAAAGACTCTATCATTGATTATCACAGAAATACTTGTTTTTAGACTCACAGGTAAGGAAGAAGACACATAACATGTCTACAAATGTAAAAGGTTGAAAACAGCCTAAATAAATGCCCATCAGTCAGGAAATAGTTAAATGATTGCTGTATATCTGTATTTTGGTGTACAATACAGTTGTTGAAAACAATGTGTCAGATCTATTTGTACAGATATGGAAAGATTATGATACACTGTTGAGTAAAAAAAAATTAAGTCACAAAATAACTTTTAGTAGCTTCATAAAATGTATTTATTATTTTTATGTAAAAAAGTCTCCATAAATATATGTATCTATATATTTTTTATAACTCAAAGAAAATGACCTAAAAGGATAAACTACCAACTCTGGTGAAAAGAGTAGGAATAAAAATGAAGAGTAATGGTAATTTTCCATTTTCATTCTATTTACTTATGTATTATTTTAATTTTATGAGTGCCTGTTATTTTTATAATTAAAAAATGAAAGAGATAAAAAATATCTAGACAGAAAGGAAGGGGACCTCACCTGTTCTGGGCTCATGTATCGTAAAGTTCCCTTTTTACTTGTCCGCGTTTCATCATTTTTCAGGTATGTAACAAGTCCAAAGTCTCCAATCTTGATTTGGTTCATAGCTACTAAAAATATGTTACCTGGCTGCCGAAAAAATATGTTATAAGTACTAATTTGACAGATTTTTATCACATATCCAATTCATACTTCTTAACAGCTATTTTTAAATTTACTTGTAAGGCATTTACCTGCTCCTAGGTAGCCCAAAACAGGAAACTTATTAATATCAGTCTTTAAAATGCTAACTGAAGAAGTCAGGACATTTTAGCTGACAGCAGAGAAAGCTTGGGAAATAGCTGCCTTCAGATAGCTGAAGATAAGTCAAAGAAAGATGGATTCACTCCTGCCTGGTCCCTGTGGGGATAGATCCAGGACTAGAGGATGGAAACGACCCCAAGACTTGCTTTTAATATATCCTAATACGACATGGGTTTGGGTGAACTCCGGGAGTTGGTGATGGACAGGGAGGCCTGGCGTGCTGCAATTCATGGGGTCGCAAAGAGTCGGACACGACTGAGCGACTGAACTGACTGAACTGAATATAGTAATCGTGTGGTCCAACAAATGGGAGTTAGAGAGTTCCCCATCCTACAAGGTAGTCAAGACAGGGCTGGACACCCACTTGGTGGCAACACTGCAAACATGAGTCCAGCATTTGAAAGGGATTGAAGGAGACACCCTTAAGATCCTCTCCCATCCTGAGATTCTCAGAATGAGTCCATTCCCAGTAATGCTGCAGAATACCCTGTGCAGAATTTTCCCTGGGAGCTTCCTTTATATCCATTTCTCCAGGCTTCTGACTTCTTAACAAACACAGCCCCTCTGTCTTTGAAGGCATACCAAGTTAACTGGAAGCTGATGCCTAGCACTGAAATATATTTTTCTACATAATTCTTTAAGCATAATGGGAAAAAAAAAAGGAAGAACAGAATGAGAATTCCACAACTTTGTAGAAGGTATTGACTAATATTCTAAAGACCATGAAACCAGGAAGGTTGTTGATGAGGACTCTGTGCTTCCACTGCAGGGGGCCCAGGTTTGATCCCTGGTCATGGAACGAAGATCCCACAAGGTGTGGCAAAAAAAAGGGGTGCAAACTTTATCCAGGAGGCACAAGAATAAGGTGACCGAGGAGCCTGGGGCAGTTGGGAAATTGAATCTCCTCAGCCCATAAGCCCTCTCTCCAGAAACCTCTGTGTCTCTCACCAGCATCTTTGGTCTAGTTCTTATGGTAAATGCTGGTTAACTTCATAGAACAGGGGCTTTATTGGGTAAAGACCATTATCTGGCAAAGCCACCAGTAGCAGGTATTTTGCGAAGCATCACAAAATAAGATGCACACTTTTGTTTACATCTTCTCTCAGATGTGAAAAAGCAGTAACTGTATCAGTGAAGTTAGCAAGTTAAAAAAGATGAAAGTCTGACCTTTGAGCACCTGCAAACATAGGGCAAACACTCTCTACAGACACAAGAAAAGATGACTCCCCGACAAGAGGCACAAGCAGTGCAAGATACAGGAGGGAACTGGCCAACCACGTGGTGGGAGAAGGGAGCACTAGGCATTTTCATTAACTCATCCTGATGGGGGCCTGGGAGGAAATGCCCAAACCTCTGAGTAGAGGAGATGACTGTGTAAGTAGATAATTTATTTGCAAATGATTGTATAAAGAGATAAGTGTGCTTAATTTCTTATTTAACTCTATATGATTCATTTCAAAGTGAACGTATAGCCATTCTAAATGTATTCTTTTGAACAGAGTCCTTATATCCTTCCAACTTCAAAGAACACCTTCAAATACTGTTATTAACAAAATGAGATATTGGAACCAGAGGCAGCCCAATATGAAGGCGTCAGACATCCAGCCCCTGAGAAGACCAAGGATGCAATACCTCTTAAGGGCCATCTTTTCCTACCAAGGCCAACAAACAACTATGTACATGGCTGCTTATTTTTCTCAAGGAACATTTTTCTTTGTTTCTCGTTCCTGGCTGTTTTAGACATGTGGGATAAGCCCAAGGTCCATATAGACGAGGTGCTTCTGTCTAATCCAGAATGACCAGGAAAGCCTCATAAAGAAATTGAGACCAAAGCGGACAGGTAGAAGAGTGTCTCATGTGAGCACACGAGCAAAGGTTTGGTGATAGGATTCAGCATGGGAGGTTTTTGATGACGGTACGCAAATCACAGGGGAACAGAGTGCCAAGGGAAGACTGAAAAGCTCTTCTGTCTGATTTTGAGGAGGAAATGGGAAAACTGCTCATCTAGACCATGAGAGAAGCTAGGAAGCCAGAAGAAAATGAAAATACAAAAGTATATGGCATGGTCCAAGGTGTGCATTGCCGCAGTTTTCATGGGGCAGAGATGTCTCACCAAGTGCCAAGCAAATTCGAGACTCTGGACTTAGTGGCTGTGACTGCCCTCAAGAGTAATGACTTAAAAGGTTAAGAGAATCGTGTTCCCAAAGCCAGAGTCACCAGAGTCTCTTCTGCCTCTCAGACAAGCCTGGGTAGCAGTAGAGGCAGAGACAGAGCACTCAACTAGATGTGTCAGCCACAAGAATTATGTGCATAGAAATGTCCAGTACACTAAAGTGGTTAGTGTTTACAACTGGGGTGAAGGTATCAGCCAGGATGGCAAATAGGACCAGAAGTGAATGAGCAATGAGCTGCTTCTTGCAGAGCTCAGCATCTTAGTAAGTTTACAGTCCTGGCAACCTCCTGATTGATTCTACAGACTGGTACCTGGGGCAAGTGCTATATCCACTCTAACCTTACAGGATCAGAGATGTTATTTCCTCACGACTGTCGATCGATTAGAAAACTAAAGAAGACAGACTTTCACATTAATAAATTCTATTTACCAATTCTCAATACAGCACATTTTCCACTCACCTTAAGGTCTCTATGAATTAACTGTTCTGAATGTATATAATGCACTCCTGTTGTTATTTGTTGAAAGAAATCCAAAGCCAAACGTTTGTCTGGCTTCTTGCCTCTTCTTTTCTCAATCCATTGGTCCAACGTACCTTTATCACAATATTCCATCTGGATGAAAAGGCACCTAGTCTTTGATCTGGGATAAAATTCACTGTATAAGTAGCAATAAAAATAAATTTATAAAAAAATACACTTAAAAATTAAATTTAAAAAATGACACCTTCTTAAAAATGCCAAACATGTCTCAAAACAGAAATCTAAATATAACAAATGTGAGTCAACACATAATAAACCACTCTTTATTTAGGTCATAAGTTCCCAGATAGCAAAGCTTTGTTTATTTAGCTAAGTTGTAAAGTAGAAGCCTTCCCATTCTTTAACACTGAAGGTCCTTGACTATCTTTGCTAATAGATAGGAAGAGAAGCATAAGCATGACAAAATTGCAGAAAACCAAATTTCATTATTATATATTGTAATTTTGAAACATTTTAATTCACGATTGCTCTACAGAGCATCTATTTTGCAAAAGACACAGAACAGGCACCTAAAGATAAGAAAATGAGTTAGACACTAGCCTTGTTCTCATGAGGATTATAGTTTGATGGGAGAGCGATAAAGGAAAAACAAGCAGAAAACAACAGTGCAGCAGGCCCCAACCCCTGGGATCTAATGCTGATGATTTGAAGCAGAGGTTATATAATAATAACAGAAATAAAGAGCACAAAAAATGTAATACGCTTGAATCATCCCCAAACTATCCCCTCTCCCTGGCCCATGGAAAAACTGTCTTCCATGAAACCAGTCCCTGGCACCAAAAAGGTTAGGGACTGCTGCAGTAGTACATGGATAGGAACTCTAAGAGAAATGCCAAAAATTGTTACGAGGTATAGCAATGAGGCGGGGCTTCCCAGGTGGAGCTAGTGACAAAGAATCTGCCTGCCAATGCAGGAGACTCAAGAGACGTGAGTTTGATCGCTGGGTTGGGAAAATCCTGTGGAGTAGGAAATGGCAACCCACTCCAGTTTGCTTGTCTGGAAAATCCCATGAACAGAGGAACCTGATGGGCTACAGTCCATGGGATCACAAAGAGTTGGATATGACTGAGCGACTAAGCACACACCACACAGCAAGGAGGACCGATTTTGCTAATCATGGTAGTTGTTCTTTTCTGAACTAAGTTGGCTTTAATATTAATTTAAATTCTTTGAGCATATGTTGGCTAGAAAATAAAAAAAAAGGTAGCCAGGAATTTTCTAAAAGCTGAAGTCCATATGCGGATGGTACTTCTGAAACTAAAGATACAGTTCTAAATTACATGGTGTGGAGATAGGGCTGGAGTCAGGAGACGGTGAATGAACAGGCTCACCATGGCCTCAGGTTTGCACTGAAAGAACTGTCTCCAAGGAACACGGGGTGACTTTCAAAGGGAGGCTCTTTATAACCCTTCAGTCCTTTTCCAGTGGCTTGCCTGAGACAAACATGAGTAATGCAAGGGCCGGGGGGGTACCCCCATCACAGCTCAGGGTCTTGGAATTATTTAGACTGCCCTTCACCTCACCATGAGTGGTATGATTACACACAGAAGGGACCCTGTGACTGCACCCTGCCAACCAGTTGAGTGGAGCAGAAGAGCGTTAGCAGTAGGGGGAGGGCGGCCTCCAGTTGTGCTGTCTGCATTTACCACCTGGACTGGAGTCAGGGCACGTGAGAAAGCCTGTACTTTAAACAACAGTCAGGAAACCTAAGCCTGAGACGTCAAAAACCACAGTCAGTGTTAGTCACTCAGTTGTGTGACTCTTTGCGACCCCCATGGACTGTAGTCCACGAGGTCCCTCTGTCAGTGAAATTCTCCAGGCAAGAATTTACTGGAATGGGCTACCACTTCCTTCTTTAGGGTATCTTCCCAACCCAGGGATCAAACCCCGGTCTCCCACATTGCAGGCAGCTTCTTGCCATCTGAGTCACCAGGGAAGCCACAGAGGACAATTTTAAAAAAACGTTTTTTAAAGCAAATTTGCAGCAAGGAAAAGATTATTCATTGTCTCTTCATTTGTAGAATGGAGGCATAACAGTGTCTCAAAGTTTCTGGTTATGATTATTAAATGTAATAATTAGTGGCCTTATCCACTGACCCACACACAGTAAACAAGTTTCGCTCCTCCTATTAAGACTATGAGAGTTTATTTTTAGTTACCTTGAAGAATTTAAGCTTTGCTCAGGATCATAATCATGCCCATCCCAACAATTGTGGTAATGAACAATATTTGGATGATTAAGTGTTGCCAAAGCTTTCACTTCACGCTCCACCTTCCTAGTTAAAAGAAACAGGGAACACAAAGGCATCAGTATCCATCCCTGATAATAACAAAACACCTTGAGCAATAGGAGACAATCACCAATATTCCCTTATTAAACAGCTGCCATGGTTCCCACACCAAGGTTTAGAACGGAAGCCTGCAGCTCTCAAAAGGAAAGAGTGAACACAGAAAAAAAATCAGCTGTTTTCACTCTCAACATAAGAAAAAAAAAACAGTGACTAAAATTATTTCAAACCTCAGACAATTTAGAAGTCACAGGTAGTACTCTTGTGAGCTACCAGTGATGCAAACTTTTTTTGGATCTAAAATAAAAATCATCCATTATGTTTTATTTAGACTCGTGTTAAAATCACTTTGGATTTCAAAAGCAAACTCCATTTGGGCAGCAAGGGTAGGTAATCCAAGCTGCATGAAGAACCTAATTCAGAATTTTCAGTGCATGGCAAAAATATACACAGAGGGAGATCTATGCAGAGAAACTGAAATTTCACTGCACAATGTGGGAGCTTTACAGGAATGCATAGGTAAGAGTTATGACAATCCTATGCTAAGTGGAGTATATGAGATTTCAAGAATGAGAAAGGATAAGCAAACATTTTGCAACTTATTTTTTTAATTTGAAAAGTTCTGTATGATGTAAAATTTGTAAAAATAGAGAAAAAGTTACTCATATATTAACACAATCCTAACACACTTATGAGTTTAGATGATTTCTTATAGTCTTTCTTCATATACATGTTTACATATGTGTAATTATAGTATATATATTTATCTAACGTTTTCTCATATATTATCTTTAAATTTTTCCCTATTACTATACAATCTGTCTAACCATCATGTATAAACATTTTAATGTAAAATTTCAAAAGTATTAAAAAGTAGAGCAAATAGTAGAATGAACCCCTACCTGGCCATCAGATGAAACAGTAATTAACTCCTGGCCAATCTTGTTTCCTGTATACTCTTACCTACTTCCTCATCTTTCCCTGCATTATTCTGAAGCAACTTCTAGCATCGTGCCATTCATAGTGTATATAAATATTTACAGTATATAACCCTCACTTTTAATGACCGCAAAACAGTCATTGATCAGAGGAGAGCACAAAACATACTAAATCATTCCTTTATTGCTGAACATTGTTTGCTCTAATTTCTCACTATTATAAATGACATTGTGATTTTTATCTACTTGAATAACTTTTCCTGTAATCTGGATAATCCTTGGTATAGGTTCCCAATAGGAAATCCATAGGTCAAAGCACACAAATACTTTAATGCTTCTCGTTGCATATCTCCAAGTGTATTTTTAACTGTGCTGTACCAATCTATGCTTTTGAACTGTGGTGTTGGGGAAGACTCTTGAGAGTCCCTTGGACTGCAAGGAGATCCAACCAGTCCATTCTGAAGGAGATCAGCCCTGGGATTTCTTTGGAAGGAATGATGCAAAAGCTGAAACTCCAGTACTTTGGCCACCTCATGCAAAGAGTTGTCTCATTGGAAAAGACTCTGATGCTGGGGGGGATTGGGGGCAGGAGGAGAAGGGGACAACAGAGGATGAGATGGCTGGATGGTATCACCAACTCAATGGACGTGAGTCTGAGTGAACTCCGGGAGTTGGTGATGGACAGGGAGGCCTGGCATGCTGCGATTCATGGGGTCGCAGAGTCGGACATGACTGAGCGACTGAACTGAACTGAATCTATGAGAAATGTTCAAGGTACTGCACCCTTATCATCATGAAGGATTACCGTTAAAAAAGATGTTATGGGATAGAAAGAACAGCAGTATTCCTGGTAAGCAAAACAATGAAGGAAAAAGCCTTATTTTGATGCCAAGTAGTATGAAGGTCTGAGAAGGCAATGGCACCCCACTCCAGTACTCTTGCCTGGAAAATCCATGGATGGAGGAGCCTGGTGGGCTGCAGTCCATAGGGTCGCTGGGAGTCAGACACGACTGAGCGACTTCACTTTTACTTTTCACTTTCATTCATTGGAGAAGGAAATGGCAACCCACTCCAGTGTTCTTGCCTGGAGAATCCCGGGGACCGGGGAGCCTGCTCTCTATGGGGTCGCACAGAGTTGGACACGACTGAAGCGACTTAGCATCAGCAGCAGCAGTATGAAGGTATTTCAACCGCAAGGCTTTGTCCACGGGACAAACAATAGGTTGGTTTGACTGGATGAAGAGCATCTAAGACACCACACCTGCTTCTTCTTTTCTTATGTCATTTTTGTTCACTTATATCCCTTTTCCATCTCCTTCTCTGATCCTTGAGGGATCTGTCTGGCCAAATTACAAATAATAACAGCTGCCAGAAAATAACAGGCAAGATCGGTGAACATGGGATTTCAGAGCTCCTTCCTCTGTGTCTTCCTTCGAAAAGGAGTTCTGTTATCCAATAATTGGGGTGGGGGTGGGGAGGGGCACAGATAATACATAAAACAAACATGGGAAGCTTTGGGATATGGTGGGAACACAGTAGATTGGAATTCCAGAGGATGAGTTCTAAATCTCCACCTTGTTACCACAGGAGATAGGGCCCAAGGATGGTCATCATTAATTTCTTCTCTGCCCATGCTCACATCCACTCCTCAGACTAAGTGGTAAGAGTCTATTTGCCCTCTCCCTCGAGCTGACCAGAGTGACTTTGTTTAATCAATATGATGCGGAACTTCCAAGACTGCTTCCTCCTGGGATGAGTTGTTCTGGGACAGTCCTTCTTAGAACCCAATGACTAAGTTGTGAAACGCCCAGGCCACATAAAGCGGCCAGGTGGAGGCGCTCTGGTTAACAGCTCCAGCTGCACTTGTAGCCACAGCCAGCATCACTGCCAGCCATGTGAGAGCCATCTCCAATGTCCAGCCAAGCCAAGCTTTTAGATGACTCCTGGCTGCAAATGCATGATGAATGACCCGGGTGAACACAGTCAACTCAAAGGACCGTAAGAGATAATAACAATTTGGTGTTTCAGCTCAGTTCAGTTCAGTTGCTCAGTCGTGTCTGACTCTTTGCAACCCCATGAATCGCAGCACGCCAGGCCTCCCTGTGCATCACCTACTCCCGGAGTTCACTCAGACTCACGTCCATCGAGTCAGTGATGCCATCCAGCCATCTCATCCTCTGTCATCCCCTTCTCCTCCTGCCCCCAATACCCCCCCAGCATCAGAGTCTTTTCCAATGAGACAACTCTTCACATGAGGTGGCCAAAGTACTGGAGTTTCAGCTTTAGCATCATTCCCTCCAAAGAAATCCCAGGGCTGATCTCCTTCAGAATGGACTGGTTGGACCTCCTTGCAGTCCAAGGGACTCTCAAGAGTCTTCTCCAACACCACAGTTCAAAAGCATCAATTCTTCAGTGCTCAGCCTTCTTCACAGTCCAACTCTCACATCCATACATGACCACTGGAAAAACCATAGCTTTGACTATACGGACCTTTGTTGTTGGCAAAGTAATGTCTCTGCTTTTCAATATGCTATCTAGGTTGGTCATAACTTTTTTAAGCCACTGCATTTTGGAGTGGTGTATTATGCAATAATAGACAACCAGCACAATTATCAACTAGCTTTTACCTTTGGCAAATCAGTTCACATCTTCGAATCTCACTCTCCTCCTCTGTAAGATAAGGAGATGAGACTAGAAAAACTCAAAGGTCACCTTGAGCTAAAAGATTTTATAACTGTAGTTCTCATCAACATAGCCTCAAGGATAATCAATGGTATATCCATTTTTTAATTAAAGTAACCACGGGAAAGTGAGGTCATTTCAGAGTAAGCCAAATATCATTCTCCTCATGAATAATATTTTCAAGGAGGACCAGGAAAAAAAATACACTAATGAAGAAGAGGATACGTAAAAAAGAAGAGTGCAAGTTCACATTTAAAAAAATAAAATATTACTACTTACTCACTATTATATTTAACACATTTAATAACATAAGTCTTCTTATCAATTCTGTGTTTGGCTTTGAAAACTTGGCCAAATCCACCTGAGCCAATTGGTGTTACTTCTGTGAAATCGTTGAATAACCTTGAGAGATAAAATGCTGCTGTTATTCTGAGTTCAATGTCCTCTGTTCCTCCACTCCGACCCTTCTGCTTTCCCTTAAAGGCACTAGTGAAATGGACTCTATAACAAACAGGACTCTCCCCTTCTGACTAAGAAGGATCCATTTCACAGAAACTCTTGAATCACAAAGGATAAGCCTTCCCTCTTCCCATCCCAACATAACAGATCACTCCTGGGAGTCAGTCACCGCCTGGCTGCATGAAAGAATGGTAAAGAATCTTCTATTCCAAGTATAAAACTTTAGAGAAGAGTGCCAGACTGTGTTCCCTGCTACTACCAAGCTATTATACAAGAAATGAGCCTGTTTATGTTTGCACCTCTCTGGGTTTCCCCTCTCTCCTGCCCCACATTCCATCATTAAGACCTGCCAATTTTCTTTCCAAAACACATCTGCGGGTGTCTGCCCACTTTCCCCCATTGGCGCAAGCTTCCAATAAGACTCCCACCAAACCCTCTTCACAAGACACACCACCTCCTCACCTTCCTCTGCTCCAGTCCACGAGCCTCACAGCAATCAGTGTGATAAATACTAAGTCTGATCACGACTATTGGCCAAACGCTTCCCAAGCCTGCCCCTGCATTCAGCAAAACCCAGAAAACCCTGACATAGGCTACCAGGGGCCACCTGTTTGTCCCCGTCCCCTCTCCGGCTTGTCTGGTGACCCCGGCTCCTTGGCCACTGCCCTCCTGGCACATGGCTTTCTCTCAGTTCCTCGGGTGCTCACATTACCTGTCCCACTTTCGCCTTCCCATGTGCTCCTCTTTCACAGAGTACCAGGGGCTCCCCACCGCCCTGTGCTAACTCATCCCTCAAGCCTCCCCACAACTGTGGCCCAGAGAAAGCCCTGCCTCATCCCTCACCCTAAATTCAAGGGTCCCCAACCACACCATGGCTTTTCCTTTAGACCGCTGGTCACAGTGTGTAATTATCATCCCCACAAAAACTCCAAAAGGACACGGGCTGCTTCTACTGTTCCTGCTATAAATACGATGCCCAGCACAGTGCCAGATATATATTAGGTACTTATTACATACTTGGTCATTCTTTATTATTTCTTGGAGAAGGCAATGGCACCCCACTCCAGTACTCTTGCCTGGAAAATCCCATGGACGGAGGAGCCTGGTAGGCTGCAGTCCATGGGGTCACTAAGAGTCGGACACGACTGAGCGACTTCACTTTATCTTTTCACTTTCGTGCATTAGAGAAGGAAATGGCAACCCACTCCGGTGTTCTTGCCTGGAGAATCCCAGGGACGGGGGAGCCTGGTGGGCTGCCGTCTATGGGGTCACACAGAGGCGGACACGACTGAAGTGACTTAGCACAGTATAGCATAGCATTATTATTTCTTAAGTTTGTACTTGATGTTCCTCTGTTGCAAATAGGCCTCCTTTTTAAAAGATACTTTATTTAAGCTCAAACATGCGATCGACCACCAAAGGAACACTTTTCAAAGTGAAATCTGCTATGAAGCTGGAAAATGGAAAACAGATTCAAATGGATCTAATCTGATTCCTGCAGGAGTACTTTTGTTGAAAAAAAATTACTGGTTTACAGAAATATTGGCTTTCAATATTAAAACCTCCCAGAGATGTCAAAGAAACCCACATGAGTACCACACAGACACCACATTCCGTTTGAACACATCTAAAGTGTACTCCTCCATGAGGCAATGATCCTCTGTGGGCCTGATTGAGCTAAAACAAACTGTTCAGGGAGAGATATAACTTAACTTGCCTGATGTTCAACTGTCCCTTAAGAAACTTTTGTCAACTTTTGTACATGTATCCTTAAACAAATTCTTTTTCTTTTTCTTGGTTTTCCCTCTTACCTTTCGTTCACACTATAAATGTTTCCTTCTGTCTTCACAGGAGAGACAAATGTAGGCGCCAAACTTCTAAAAGTTAAGAGAAACACATAAATTCAAAACTAAAATCAAGTATAACTTATTAAGAGTGGATTTTATGCTATGCACTAGGCTTTTTTTTATTATGAGTCAACTATTAGAATAGCAGGTGTAGCAAAGGTTCTAACCTTTGTCTTAAGAAACAATGGGGTTCTCTGTGCTCTAACAATTTTTCACTCTTTTCCTGTGTTTTTCAGCCTTAACACATTGATTGCCAGCATGCCGCTAGCCTCTTTTTCTCCCTTTAGACTCAAAACCTTAGGAAATCTGTCTTGTTGAATTCTCATCCTGGTTGTGTTTCCTTTGTCATTTATTCCTTGCTGGTGGTAAGCCTCCTACAATTGGAAGTCCAAATGCCACCTAAAACTAAACAAATACAAATTGTTATCTTCCCTCCAGGCTTCCCAGGTGGCGCAGTGGTAAAGAATCCACTTGCCCATGCAGGAGACACAGGGATGAGGGTTTGATCCCTGGGTCAAGAAGATCTCCTGAAGAAGGGCATGGCAACCCAGTCCAGTATTCTTGCCTGGGAATTCCCATGCACAGAGGAGGCTGCTGGGCTACAGTCCAAGGGATTGTAGAGTTAGACAACAACAATCTTCCCTCCAAGTCTTGGACTCCCTTGACACCATCAGTGCCATGACACTTGCCTGCATCTCATTCACAAGGAACAGTCATTTCCTTTTTCCTTTGCATCTTCTTCACCCAGCTCTTTAACTCTATTCCCTCAAGTCATGTCTACTCTTCTTCTACAGTCTGTCTCACAAATTCTCCTCCTCCCCATCACTGGATCAGTCTGATGGCCTGACCATCTCACACACAGACCTCGCCTCTCTCCATCTGAACACCAGCATCTGGCGTCATCTTTCTGCAAGTGTTACCTACTGTTCAGAATGTACTGGTGCCTCACAGTGGCTCCTGCTGCCGTCTCACTCCCACTGCTAACTGTATTCACATCCTTGCTTTTCTCTTTCGTTCAAGAGGCCAAGTCTTCCTAATTTACAGCACATCTGATCGTTTATTTCTTCCCTGAGTTATGATAACATTTCTCCCCTACCTGCTTGTCTGAAAAATAATACACTTCTCTCTCTCTTTTTTTTTTTCAGTTGTGCCATGTGGCTTATGGGATCTTAATTCCCCCAACCAGAAATTGTACCTGGCCCTCAGCAGTGAAAGTGCCAAGTCCTAGCCATTTGGTCACCAGGGAATTCACATAATACATTTCTCTTAAGAATACCTCTACAAGCCCACTTCTTCTGTTAGACTTGTCCAAAAGAATGCACTTAACCAATTACTCAACCAATAGCCCCATAGGCCTTTGTGCCTACAATGTATTGTGTGCATATGTTCAAAGACTTCTCTATGTATTTAGAATTATTTGTTCGTAGATTTCGAGATTTCTGTGAGCCTTAATCATGCTTTGAATTCCTGAAACTCCACTCAAATAAGGGCATACAATACAAATACTGAAGACTTCATAAATAGATGAATAAACTAGATCTGAAATAAAACTTCATTTCTAAATAAGTCCAATGCATGATGATACTCACCTCTTCACCTTCCTGGAATTATTTCTGGAACCGTCCTATAACAAAAGAAAATGGAAAATCGTTTCAGACGGTTAAGTCAAGTATCCTGCTTCTCTTGGCCATCTTTTCTCCTGTACTTCTAGATGGTTCTCTGACCACATTTCTTTGTCCTTAAGATTAACAACCTCATCAATTTGTATGCTCTCAGCAAGCCCTGCTTTCAGTGTACTTGTCTACATCAATGTTCTCATCAATTATAGCAAAGACAGATATGATAAGAAGGTCAAAAAACACAAATTGTAGGGGCCCTGAGATTCAGTGGTTAAGACTCTGCAATTCTATTCCAAAGCAGGGGGCACGGGTTTGATCTCTGGTCAGGAAACCAAGACCCCATATGCTGTGCAGCACAACAGGGGGAAAAAAAAAAAAAAGAACTGCAGGGCATGTTCTACAGAAGCACTGATTCTCCAGGTATAGAATATGGCTTCCCAAATGATCCTCTGGCCAGCAGATCTCAGCAAGAAACTACGCATTACAATTACTCACAGTGCTAGTAAAGAAAACAGATGGGGCCCAGGGATCTAGTTTAAAACATTTTTAGGACAAATCAATAATTTAACATTTAGCCAAAAAAGAGGAGTCTTTGACATATCTCTCAAAAATTAACATAGCTCTTTTTTAAGCATATTCACTTTTATTCTGGTAGGTGTCGTGTTGTTTTAACAATTTTAGTATGTTGACACTGAGTACAAACATCAGACTAAGATTTCTTGAGTTCCTATCACCCACCAGCCTCAGTTTTGCACAGTGACTGCATTATGATTAATTCAGACATTCTGTAAATGGACAATATTTTCTCCAGTCTCTTCTATTACAAACAATTTTGCAAAGAACATGCATATACATGTATCTCTGTGCACACATATATGTGTTTCTCTAAAAGACATATCTAGGTGTAGAATTGGCAATACAGCTGGCACACCCTCAACTCCACCCAAGTTGCTCCCTAAGACAGTCAAGGCCAATTTATACATCAGCCAGCAACATATACTATTGCTGTAACAGCACATAATAGGTACAACAGGAACAGAGCTGTGTCAACACTTAGAACAGCCAGACTCAAATTTTGCCAATCGGATGGTTTAAAATGGTATCTAGCTGTTGTTTTCATTTGCATTTTCCTGATTATTATGAAGTGAAGCATCCTTTCATATGTCTGTTGCCCCTTTGGGTATCTCTTTTCTAAACTGTCTGTTCAGCTCTTTTGTACACTTTTTCTTTTTTACTGAGTTGCTTATCTTTTTCTCATTGATTTGTTTGTAGTTTAAAAAAATATTTATTTGACTATGCCAGGTCTTCGTTGCAGTATGCAGGGTCTTGTTCCCTGACCAGGGATGGAACCTGGGCCCCTTGCATTGAGAGCATGGAGTTTTAGCCACTGCACCAACAGGGATGTCTTTCTAGTTCTTTATAAATATAATATTTTGATAACACTAATCATCACCACAAAAACTATCTGGTTTTTAAGTTTAGCTCTGATTTATTAAAACAGAAGCAGAAATCTATGAGTGAACCTTCTAAATACCATCCAATTGATAGAAGAAAAGAAGCCAGATTATAGGAATACATGAAAAATACAAAGGTGAGTAGGGAGAGAAAGATGGGAGTGAACAGCAGAAAAATTTTGCATGTGAGGAATGGGAGTTAATAAAGAAAGGAGAGAGAAAAGGCTGCAAAATATTTTGATTTAATAAAAGCCCATAAAAAAATTGAAAAATTATGACAGGTACTGGAGGTCACTTTTAAATGGGGAAACACAAAGGAAAATAAGATTAACTAGGAAAGTTAGAGACTAATACTATACCCCTGGAGACACGGAAGAGCTGTTTAATGTGCCACTGTTGTTATCACTTCTTTCTGATGCATTTGTTGAGAAGCCATTTTCAGACGGTGATTCAGAACTACTAAAAGAAAAGACGACAGCTATTAGTTTATGAATTCTACCTATTTTTTGTTGATCACTAATTGCTTTTTCTAAATTCTCCTTCGACATTAAACATTTTCGTAAATATCCGCTCTTTCAGGCTGCAATCTGAATTTGTTTGTCACACTGGTTTGTCCATACTTACGATGTACTCACTGCTGGAGAGTTTCTTTCGACATCACCACACGCAGCACTGAAACCATCTCTCTGTAAGATTTAAAAGTACAACTAAGTGACTTCTTATAGTAGCTTAGTCTCTGTGAACCAACTCCCACATTTATTTCCCCACATTTACCAAATTCACAGCCATAAAGAATTACAGGATTAATACATTTTTATGGATGTTTGATCTGAATTTAAGAAACATTGAGCTGTCATGAGAACTGTGATCCTTCTGAAGCTTCATGGCCACAGGGCTCATTGGTGGGACACAGCATGAAGGAGTGCTTTTGCTATGTGACTGGCTGTCTTGACATCACCTAAATATCATTTAACTTCAAATCAACTTCAGAGAGAATTTTAAAACATAGAAATCAAATCCCAAGGCAGTACATACCATTGTTTCTGATTCTATCTTTTCATAAGCCAGTTTGGCAGCCAACTGTTTTGCCTCCTGTTTAGTGGAACCCACACCACTACCATATTCTTCTTGTCCAATTTTGCATATATAATGAAATCTAGGAGAAATGATAAAGAGTATTAAACCAAATACCATAAACCAGTAAATGTAACTCATGTGTTCTCAGAAAAAAAAACACACATTAACAAAGGGCTAAATATAACACCAATTTAATAGATTAATAGTTCATATCTTACTTAATTTAAAATTTCAACGAGGGCTTCCCTGCTGGCATTGTGGTAAAGAATTCGCCTGCCAATGCAGGAGAAACACGGGTTCAATCCCTCATCTGGGAAGATCCTACATGTTGTGGAGCCACTAAGCCCATGTGCCACAACTACTGAGTCTGTTCTCTAGAGTCCTGCAGCCGCAGCTACAGAGCCCATCTGCCGCAGCTACTGAAGCCCACACATCTTAGAGTCCGTACTCTGCAAGTGGAGAAGCCACCACAACGAGAAGCCCGAGCATGGCCACTAGAGTGTAGGCCCCGCTTGCTGCAACTAGAGAAACCCCACGCAGTAATGAAGACCCAGCACAGCCAAAACTAACTAACTAAATAAATAAAAATTATATTTAAAAAAGCAAAATAAATATATATATATATATTTTTTTTTTTCAATGAGATGGCTAATCAGTTTACCAGAATAACCAGCATTGGCTAATAGCCCAGCTTCCATTCTCTAGGGAACGTTCTAACTCTTTGCTGCTTCATTGAAAGATGTGGCATTAAGGTACCAAATGGTGATTTTTTTAAATTCCCCAAAAGTCAAAAGACATGGAGGCAGAGAAAGAAGAAAGAGATCTAATGAATTTTTCAGAGATGTTCAACTGCTACGATAAAATCCGTAGAGGCTTCTACAGGAGAATAATAAGGTGACAGTGTTTTGGAGGACATGGGCCAAGTGTATCTAACTTCAGCTCTAACTTTAGCATTTTCTGCGCCTACCGCCCCACCACGCTCATGTACACAAAAACCTAGGCAAATCCTCACAATGCAAAAGCCCCATGCTGAAGTCACTTAATTTTCATATGAGCTACAAGGATGCCTGTAGTTAGGCAAGGAGCCCTGGACAATTATAGAAGAACTATATTTAAGGTGGCAAAGCAACAGACATGGCAACTTATATCATGGAGTTACCACGTAGTGCTACAGAATTGTGGCAGTATTATTCATCGTGGATGGAAACACTCTACCAGTGAGTCTTCCCCACTAGGCTCTGAAGGGAAATTAGGGAGCTGGGCTGAAGGACTCGATTATTTCTGTGGCTCCTGTTTTTCTTCAGCACGCCCTAAACAGTCTTCTTTTCTTTAACAATCAAATGTTAAAGCACTAGGTCAAAGGAATCAAACAGGTGAGCTACGGGAAAATAAAACAGCTCTTAATTTATGGAGACTGACTCACAGAATTCACTTTTGACTCTTTCATTCCAGTGAATCCTATCACATTTTTGTCTTCCTGGTTCTGGCCTAAAAGCCATTGGGGTGAACAGTAAAATTCATAGAACAGTATCCTAAAGTGGGGTGTTTGGACTATTCGCCTTTTAGAATTTTTGTCCTTCTCTCTCATTTAACTGATTGGTTGTAGCTGAGAAACAACCTTCTTCACACTCATTTTCTTTCTGCTTTTCCCAGTTCAAATTCATTCTTCATCCTCATCTCCAAAGTCTTTGCCCACTGGTGAGACGTTCTCATTATCTCTGACTGACCTTCTCATCCATCCCCCTCATCATATCCCTCAAATCCTGGTCTCCTCACCATCCAGGGTGAAAACCCAGTCCTTATTTATTTATTTTTGGTTGTGTTGGGTTTTTTTTTTTTGCTTTGTGGGCGTCTCATTGTGGTGGCTTCTCTTGCTGCGGAACACAGGCTCTGGATTGCAGGGTCAGTAGTTTCGGTGCTGGAGCTGAGTTGCTTCATGGCATGTGGGATCTTCCTGGACCAGGGATCAAATCTACCTCTCCTGCATTATTGGTGGGTGGATTCTTAACCGCTGGACTACCAGGGAAGTGTTTTTATTTTTCCTTTTGTCTGCACAGCATACACGATATTCGTTCCCCAACCAGGATTCAAACTCATGCCCCCTGCATTAGAAGCTTAGAGTCTTAACCACTGGACCAGGGTTTCCTAAACCTATGTTTCACCAGGAACTTCCCTAAACCCATTCCTTCTAATACATAGTACTTGCCTAGAGAGTGACACTATTCAATAAAATCTGAAGGCCAAACATCTCCATTCTGACAAGAGTGGAAAGAGACTCAGTCCACACATGGGGCAGGGCTCTTCTCACACAGCCACTGTGACCTCAGGGATGGGAAGGTCTTCACCACCTGACCTCTCTTAGATTTCCTGCAGACTAAACCACCCAGAGAGATCTCAGAAATAAAGGATTTCCCAGATTTGATCTATTGTGGGATATGGGTGCCCAGACTTCAGCAATGAAGCATTTTAATATTTTCATTACAAAGATGTCAAACTGCAATAAGGTCATAAAAAACCTTCTCTGCATAATGTACCAAAAAAGACAGATATTTTTGGAAAATTAGACATGAAAATAAGGTTGCTCTATTGCTTAGATATAGTGAAACAGAAGGAAAAACAACATCTCACCCTTCGGGCCCATCACCCTTTGATTTACATTCTTCATAAGTTACACATAGGTTTTTCTTCTGGGAGATCGTATTAAGACGGCCTATGTAATTCTCAATGGGTGGTCCTTCTGGAATATTTGTTGTCAGCTGAGATGAAAAACTAACTGACTAAAAGAAAAAAAAATCCATAAGGATAAATTTTAACAAGAAAAGACATTACATATTTTCCTTTTAAAGTTTCAAAAAGGAAAACAAAATAGTCAATTTTCTTGTTTATCTAGGTAAAACTATAAAACTTTCTGATTTGTTGTATCTTTTGTAATCTCAAAGGACAAGATAACACATACTGAAATAAAGTTATATCCTAGATCACAACTTCATAGGAAACAGGAATAAAATACATTACTCCTTCCACTATTATCTGCCCCTTTTAAAATTCCCCATCTGTCAAAATCTTGTCCAAAGTTTTTCTACTTTGTTAACTTTGTCAAAGAATTTTTGGTTTTATTGACCTTCTTTATTATATCTTTGTTTTTTTCACATCAATTTATTCCCTTTTGTTATCACAGTCTTACTTCTGCTTTTTCGTGGGTAAAGGTATTCTATTGTTCTTTTTCTGACTTCATGACTTGGTTTTCTGGCTCATTAACAATTTATAAGTTTTGGGGGTTTTCCTGATTTATTTTGCTCAATTTTGATTAAAAGGGTGACACCTTCTAGTAAAATTTTATATATATATATATATATTTTTTTTTTTTTTGGCTGCACTGTATGGTACTTGGGATCTTAGTTCCCAGACCAGGGATCAAACCTGTGCTCCCTAAGGTGGAAGCCTAGAGTCTTAACCACTGGACCACCAGGAAGATCCCAGTGAGTAAGATTTTTCATGAAAGTATCTTGAATACTGAAATTCTGAAAAATTTTGAAAATTTGAGAATGATCCATTTTTGTCTCACATGCAAAATGACTTCCTGCCTCATTTTACAGATGCTGCTCCAGTGTTGTCTGGTTTTTAATGGTGGTGTGGGCAGCATGATTTTTTTTTCATTTTTATATTTTGTATAAGTTCTTCTGTCTGGATACTTGTAGGATTCTTTCTTCATCCCTAGAGCTCAGTCCTTTCACAAAGGCCAATGTTGTTCTTAGTGGTTCCATATTTTTCAATATCTTATGAGCCGCTGAGTTGTTTCAATCTGCAGGTAGCTCTTTCTTTATTTCATAAAGACTTTCTACTGCTCTTTTCAGAGACAGCTTTTTCTGTACTAGTTACTTACTCTGTTTGCATCTTCAGCAATACCAATTATACATGTTACTTTTGCATCATCTGCCCTCCATATATTAATGTATCATTCTCCTCATGGTTCCTTCCATCTCTTCCCTTTTCCACTGCATTCCCTCAATCAGGTGGAGGGGCTCCTTCCAGAACCTGTTAGCTCATTTCTCACTGTTTCCTTAGAGTATGTCACTGCTGTTGGCACTCTAAATAGGTATCGCCCATCTTGCCCACTCTTTTTGAGGTGGACCTCTTATTCAGGGTTCTATAGAAAAGAGTCCAGGAAAAAGAATGAACTAAACTTTGAAAGCAAAAGAACTTGTGAATGGTTTTATTCTGCATGTGAGTATTTTCTCACAGGACAGGGCAAAATACCATAGATATTTGTGAGTTCCCTTTCACAATGGGAAAAAAAAAAAGGTAATTACTCACCTTACGGTCTTTATTAATTATTTCCAAAGCTAATTTGGCTGCAGCGTTTTTGGCTTCCTTCTTTGATCTACCTTCAGCCTTTGGATATTCTTTATCATCTATTATAACTTGATATGTAAACCTGATAACAATGAAAAATTCAAAGAATATCATAAAATTCATGCATTATTTAACTAGCATTCTAATCATAACTGCCTTCTGTGACTACCTTCGAAAATTTTAACCTGTGTTCCACATAGAATAATCATAAGGAATTTGATTTAGGCCATTCAGGTATGACCTAAATCAAATCCCTTACGATTATACAGTGGAAGTGACAAATAGATTCAAGGGGTTAGATCTGATAGACAGAGTGCCTGAAGACCTATGGATGAAGGTTCATAACACTAAACAGGATGCAGTGATCAATACCATCACCAAGAAAAAGAAATGCAAAAAGGCAAAATGGTTGCCTGAGGAGGCCTTACAAACAGCTGAGAAAAGAAGAGAAACAAAAGGCAAAGGAGAAAAGGAACGATACACCCATGTGAATGCAGACTTCCAAAGATTAGCAGGGAGAGAGAAGAAAGCCTTCCTAAGTGATCAAGGCAAAGAAATAGAGGAAACCAACAGAATGGGAAAGACTAGAGATCTCTTCAAGAAAATTAGAGATACCAAGGGAACATTTCATGCAAAGGTGGGCAAAATAAAGGACAGAAATGGTATGGACCTAACTGAAACAGAAGATATTAAGAAGAGGTGGCAAGAATACACAGAAGAACTATACAAAAAAGATCTTTATGACCCAGATAACCACGATGGTGTGATCACTCACCTAGAGCCAGACATTTTGGAGTGTGAAGTCAAGTGGGCCTTAGGAAGCATCACTATGAACAAAGGCAGTAGAGATGATGGAATTCCAGTTGAGCTATTTCAAATCTTAAAAGATGATGCTGTGAAAGTGCTGCACTCAATATGCCAGGAAATCTGGAAAACTCAGCAGTGGCCACAGGACTGGAAAAGGTCATTTATCACTCCAATCCCAAAGAAAGGCAATGCCAAAGAATGTTCAAATTACCACACAATTGCACTCACTTTACATGCTAGTAAAGTAATGCTCAAAATTCTCCAAGCAAGGCTTCAACAGTACATAAACCAAGAACTTCAAGATGTTCAAGTCGGATTAAGAAAAGGCAGAGGAACCAGAGATCAAATTGCCAACATCCGTTGGATCATCGAAAAAGCAAGAGAATTCCAGAAAAACATCTACTTCTGCTTCACTGACTAAACTAAAGCCTTAGACTGTATGGATCACAACAAACTGTGGAAAATTCTTAAAGAGATGGGAATACCAACCACCTTACCTGCCTCCTGAGAAATCTATATGCAGGTCACGAACCAACAGTTAGAACCAGACACGGAACAATGAACTGGTTCCAAATTAGGAAAGGAGTACGTCAAGGCTGTATATTGTCACCCTGCTTATTTAACTTATATGCAGAGTACATCATGTGAAATGCCAGGTTGGATGAAGCACAAGCTGGAATCAAGATTGCCAATAGAAATATGAATAACCTAAGATACACAGATGATACCACCCTTATGGTAGAAAGTGAAGAAAGAGCCTGTTGATGAAGGTGAAAGAGGACAGTGAAAAAGTTGGCTTAAAATTCAACATTCTACTGGTAAATAGATGGAGAAACAATGGAAACAATGACAGACTTTATTTTCTTGGGCTCCCAAATCACTGCGGATGGTGACTGCAGCCATGAAATTAAAAGACACTTGCTCCTTGGAAGAAAATCTATGACCAACCTAGACAGCATATTAAAAAGCACAGACATTACTTTCCCGACAAAGGTTTATGTAGTCAAAGCTATGATTTTTCCAGTAGTCATATATGGATGTGACAGTTGGACCGTAAAGAAGTCTGAGCGCTGAAGAATTGATGCTTTTGAACTGTGGCGTTGGGAAAGACTCTTGAGAGTCCCTTGGACTGCAAGATCAAACCAGTCAATCCTAAGGGAAATCAGTCCTGAATATTCATTGGAGGGACTGATGCTGAAGCTGAAGCTCCAATACTTTGGCCACCTGATACAAAGAGCTGACTCATTAGCAAAGACCCTGATGCTGGGAAAGATTGAAGGCAGGAGGAGAAGGGGATGACACAGAATGAGATGGTTGGATGGTATTACCAATTCGATGGACATGAGTTTGAGCAAACTCTGGGAGACAGTGAAGGACAGGGAAGCCTGGCGTGCTGCAGTCCATGGGGTTGCAAAGAGTCAGCCACGAGTGAGTGACTGAACAACAACCACCACACAGAATTCAAGCAGTCACCCTAAACAGCAAAACAGTACACCATTTTGAAGCATGGAAAGGTTTATACACTGTTTTTTTCTTTGGAGTCCTCTGAAGTTACCACTTTACATCGAAAAGATTCTCATCGTCTTCTCTGGCAGCGTTGCTCTCATGCTAAAGAACTGACTTCAAAATTGTGCCAAAGTTGCTATTCTCCCAGTTTTAATTTTATATGGATATACCCTTTCTTATAGCAACTTACCTAAAATTATGTGGAGGTCCTGTCTTAGCCAGTTCACAATACCTAACTTCTACACCATTCTTTTGTTGGTATTTATTAAGTTCTTCTATGTAGAAACATGGTGAACGACCAGTGGCCATTTTTTTTCCTCTAGTAACCTACAAAAAAAAGAGAGAATTTTGAAAGAAGTGATATACTCAGAAAATATTTAATTTCCCCAGTTCAGTTTAAGAGATAAAACAGGGTAAGATGACTCTCCTTTATATGACTCATCTCAGCCCCACATAAATCCAGAGAAAACTTTCTTACAAGATCTTTCTTTCTCTCTCGTGGACTACAAAATCAAGTTAATTTCTCCAAGATTTTCTACTTTCAAAACTCAACTGGCCAAAAAAGGATGGAGGTCCTTCTCCTTAACTTTTCTTTCTGCTTCCACTGAGTGTCAAGTGAAGTCTGTCCATCTGCTTAAAAAGATAAAAGCCTGAAGGAGGAGGATTAGAATTATTTTTGTTGAGAATAAAAAGGTTGAGTGTCTATATAAAATTTATGAAATCATGAAGGATTTAGCTGTACGGACAAAGATTCTCCTATGAAACCCCACAAAACTTCATTTGATATTTTCAGAAGTCAGCTTTAGGACAATTTACTTGGCAGACACATTAGGCCCTGGTTTATGGTTCTCACTGGACGAAGATAGTAACAATGATTCAAATTACAAATAAAATCTAAAGAATATAGAATTTAAATATAAGAGCCAAAGCTATAAAACTTTAAAAGTAAATATAAGGGTGAATCTTCACAATCTTAGATTTGGCAGTGGAATCTTAGCTATGACAGCAAAAGCATAGCAACAAAAGAAAACATAAATAAACTGGACCTCATCAAAATTAAAAATATTTGCATATCAAAGGACACTACGAGGAAAATGAAAAGACAGTCTTCAGAAAGGGATTTTTATAAATAATATATCTGATAAAGACCTAATATCCAGAATATATGAAGAACTTTTACAACTCAACAATAAAAAGAGTTAAGAAATTAAAAAATAGGCAAAGGATTGAATAGATATTTCTCCCAAGAAGACATACAAATGGCCAACAAGCACATGAAAAGATGTTTAATATCATTACTTATTAGACAGATACAAATCAAAACCACAACTAGATTCTACTTCACACCCACTGGGCTGGTAATAATAATAATAATATAGAAAATAAATGTATTGGTGAAAATATAGAAAAATTATAAACCTCATATATCTCTGACAGAATGTCAAGTAATGCAGCCTCTATGAAATTTGATGGTTCCTCAAAAAGTTAAACTTAGATTTACCATAAAAGTGAAAGTGAAAGTCACTCAGTCGTTTCTGACTCTTGCGACCCCATACAGTCCATGGAATTCTACAGGCCAGAATACTGGAATGGGTAACCTTTCCCTTCTCCAGCAGATCTTTCCAACCCAGGGATCGAACCCAAGTCTACCGTATTGCAGGCGAATTCTCTTACCAGCTGAGCCACAAATACCACCCATCAATTTCACCCCTTTGGTGTATATCCAAAGAATTGAAAAACAGGTTTTCAAATACTTACACAGGAATATGCAAAACAGCACTAGTCACAATAATCCAAAAGTAGAAACCAATCAAATATCTATCAACTGAAGAAAGGTGAACACAATGCTGTACATCTACACGTGGAATCTTATCCTTTAAGACATCCTTTAAGCCCCGAAAAGGATAACGTATTGAAACATGCTGTAACGTGGTTAAATGTCAAAACATGCTAAATGAAAGAAGTCAGACGTAAACAGTAACACAGCATATCTATGATTCCATCTACGTGAAACATCCAGAATAAGTAAATCCATAGACAGAAAGTGGACCCTGTTGACCTCTTGTTTCTTATTAGCAAGCTCTTTTGATTTTCCTTCTTCCAAGGTGACAAGTTCTTTCTGACACTCCTTAATCTCCACAGCCTTTAGATGCTGGAGTTTCCCCCAAGACTTGGTCCAAAAACACTATTCTCTTCACTCTATATTTTCTCCTCAAGGAAATTTCTCTCATGGCCATGATTTCACAGATCACCTATTTGTCATTACCTCTGAAATTTATACATAATTTATGAACCTCTTTCTGAGTTTCAGAGCTCTCTATCCAACCTCTCCACTTGGACATCTTAATGGCTTTTAAACTCCAAAAATCTAAAACTGCATTTATAATCTTCTCTCAGACTGGTTTAGAGTTTCCTTACTCAGAAAATGACTCCACTGTCCACCCATGTCTGAAAGCCATGAATCTGGGAGGCATCCTGGACATGTCCTTTCCGTGCCTTCTGATCTATACCTAAGCCCTGTCCTCCAAATCCTTTGACTTCTCAGTGATGTCTATAACCACCATCCTGGTTCAAGCCATCACCGTCTCACTCCTGGACTGCTGCAAGAACCTCAGAACCAATTCCTCACGGTTGCTACAATTTCTTCTCTAACCTGCAGCCATCATGATTTTTTAGTAGAACCTCTTTCTCATTGTTGTAAAATAAACATAACATGAAATTTGCCATTTTTAAGTGAACAATTTGTGGGCAAAAGCATTTTCACAATGTTGTAAGCCCACCATCACCATCTATTTCCAAAACTCTTTTCATCTCCCCAAATAGAAAGTCTGTACCCACTAAACAATGACTTCCCATTTCCCTTCCCCCTCAGCCCCTGGTAACCACCATTCCATTTTCTATGCCTATACATTTGCCTATTCCAGGTATCTAGTATTAGTTGAATTCTACCATATTTGTCCTCTTGTGTTTTAGCTAATGTCTTCAAGGTTCATCCATGCTGTATGAAGCATATATCACAATTTCCTTCCTTTTTAAGGCTGAATACTATTCCACTGTATGGATATCCCACATTTTGTTTATCTATTCATCTACTGATGAACACTTGGGTTATTTCAACCTTTCGGCTATTGTGAGTAATGACGATATGAACATTGTTGTACAAAAATCTATTCAAATGCCTACTTTTGAATCTTTTGAGCAGACACCTAGAGGTGGACTTGCTAAATCATATGGTAATTTAGAGTCAACTTTTTCAAGAATTGTCAAATTACTTTCCACAGTGGCTGTACCATTTTACACTTCCATCAGCATGCACGAGGGTTCCAATTTCTCCAAAACCTCACCAACAGTTGTTATTTTCCATTTTTTAAATAGTCGTGTCAGAATCTTTTAAAACCTCACTTCAGTCATGCAGCCTCCACAGGCCATCAGAATTGTTTTTGTCAAGGTTACCCATGGCTCCCCCATCTCCGAAACTAGTCAGTGGTCTGTTCCCAGCCCTTTTCTTCTTGATACATAACTGGCACAAGACATGGTCGCTCCTATGTCCCTCCTTACCCCTTTGCTTGGACACTTAAGACATCATCCTCTCCTGGTTTCCCTCCTTTCTCACAAGCTATTCCTTTTCTGTCTCCTTTCTTGGTTCCTCTTCATCATCCTTTCTTTTAAATACTGCATTGTCTCGGGGTCCAGGTCTCATATCTCCTCTCTGCTCTACTTACACTCACTCCCTGGTGATCCCCTCAAGGCTTAGAGCTTTAAATTCCACCTACACAGAGATGGTTCTCAAAAGGACGCCTCCCCCACTAACTCCTTCCTGGCTCCCAACTGCTTCTGACCAACAAACTCCCTCCTGAAATGCTCTGGACTCTACCCCCTTAGCTGCTTCTGCCTGGTGAATTCCTGCTTCCTCTAGATCTCAGCTCAAGTATTACTTCCCACACCCCCTGGAAGACATCCTGGTTTGATGCTCTACAGCCCTTGTCTCCTTTATTACAATTGCTAATTTAATTGAGTGTCTTCCAAAAGAGACCAAGAGCTACAAGAAGCAACAAAGTCCAGAAGCAACAAACAGGAGAGGATAAGAGATGGCTGGAAGTGCTCCAATGAAGCGAAATAGGTCTATGAGATAGACGGGGCATTAGGAGGTGGGGACAGAGATATGAGGGAGGTGGCTGTAATACAGTGGCAAGGGAAGACCCTTCTTAGGAGGCAACACTGAAATCAAGCCTGGATGATGAGAAAGTCCATCATGCTTAGACAGGGGGAAGTGCATCTCAGGCAGAGGAAACCGTGAGGCAGGCACCAGCATGGCTTTTGGAAGGCTAAGAAAAAGTCAAGGAGACTGCTGCACAGTGAACGAAGGGAAATGGTGGGATTTGAGTCAGAGAGGTAGGCAGGTGCCACAGCACAGAGACCTTGAAGACAAACCTATAGGAAATATTACAACGTGATAAGTACTAGGAAAACTGAAGCAGAGTAGGGGGTACTGTAAGGGAATGACCGAGTTGCTTTTACATGGAGGTTTTTCAGGGAAGGCTGCTCTCATATTGTTACATTGGAACAAGTACAGGGTAAAGCAAGCGACTGGCCTATACAGGTCTCTGGGAAGAGCTTTCCAGGAAGAAACAGGCAGTGCAAAAGCCCATAGGCAGGGGCAGTGCTTGGCAGTGCTCCAAGAACCGAAAGGAGGCCTGTGTGGTCGGAAAGCAGGGTCCAGGGGCCCATGCCTGTAGGCCAGCAACCTTCTAGAGGGTTCTAATGAGATGGAAAGTTATTGAAGAATGGGGGATAGGGTGGGGACTGAGGGTTCCCTGCTCTGCCTTAGAGGACCTGGGGTTGCTACGGTGCGAGAAGCTGGGGAGTGGGGGGTGGGGGTGGAGGGCCAGAGTTTGGGCGGGGGCCAAAGATGGGCAATTGGGAGACAATTTCAAGGGATTTTGGGCAGGAGATTTTTGTTGCCAATCTTGGGCAATTCAGGCCTCCGTATTTCACATTGTCTATCAAGCCACAGGACTTTTCCGTTTTCCACGGGTTCCCCTCCCCCCAGCAACCAGGCCCGGGTTAGTGGTTACCTGCTGGTTTAAAAATTCTTCGCGGGAAGAAAATGACTGTCAGCTCCCACCGCGCTGCAGGATGCTTTCCCCAGGTCCAGCCAGGGCCAGCACTCGGCTGCGGGCCTCGGACAACGCTACCGGGGCGGCGGCGCAGGGGTCCGGGGCCTCTTATCGGCGTCCAGTCCCGGGCTGGGGAGGCGGACAGGCGGGCTCGCTCCGCGCTGGCTCCAGCTGCCGGCCCTCGCAGCTCCCGCGCCGCTACAGTCAGCGGAAGCTCGGCGAGTCTGGGCGGCTCGCTCTCGGTTTCGTTTTCCCGACGGACTCCGCCTTCCTTCGGCCGCCCCGGCCCCTCCCGCACGGGTCCGCACAGGCCCCGCGATCGCCTGAAACCCGCGTCAGGCCTCCACCTGGAGTCCGCGCGCGGACGTCCAGGGCCTTGCAGCCCCCACCCCGGCTGCTGGGACTGTCGCCGGCCCCGGTGCGGGGCAGGGTCCTCCGGGAGATGGGGAGGGCATTGAGGTCTCCGAGGCCCGCAACGTGGCAGGCCCTCTGCCGTAAATGCTCCCCTTGCCTCTTCAACGCCAGCATTTGGGGTGGGGTGAGCTGACTTATTTGCAAAGACCCTGATGCTGGCAAAGATTGAGGGCAGTAGGAAAAGGGGATGACAGAGGAGGAGATGGTTGAATGGTATCACCGACTCAATGGACATGGGTTTGGGTGGGCTCCAGGAGTTGGTGATGGACAGGGAGGCCTGGCGTGCTGCGGTCCACGGGGTCGCAGAGTCGGACACGACTGAGCGACTGAACTGAACTGGAGGGGCTGGATATCATTGGCTCCATTTCATAATGGAAGAAACTGAGTAAATCAACTCTGCCAAGGCAGAGCCAGGATTCCATTGCCCGTAACCAACGAAGCACCTCTCCTCACAGCAACCCAGACAGGGGATGCAGAAGCATAATCTCCCTTCTCTCTGTTTCCATCTAACCATTCATTTATTCAACAGGTAATTGCACCTGCTGTACCAGGTACCAGCCAGCAGTTAGGAGAGCCATCTGCTTCCTGAGGGGTCTCCTGGAGTTTACAACCAAAGTCCTTACCAGTAGGATTTTTAATGAGAAAATTTTAAATCCTGCAAGATATCCTGAGGCAAGGTTTGGTGGCTCAGACGGTAAAGAATCTGCTTGCAATGCCGCAGATCCGGTTTGTTCCCTGGGTTGGGAAGATTCCCCAAGAAGAGAACCCACTCCAGTATTTTTGCCTTGGAAATCCCGTGGACAGAGGAGCAAGACAAGACATCCTCCTTATCTAATGGACTATCACACTCCCAGAGTAATACTGGCACCTTGACTGAGTGACTGAGGAGTGCTGAGTACCCATCTCACAGCAGTATTACAAGGTAGGTGCCATCACTATGCCCATTTAACAGATGAGAAAACCGAGGTCCGAGGCACAGAGAAGTTAAGTAACAGCTGGTAAGCAAGGGAGCTAGAATTAGAACCAGAAGCCTGTACCTCAACATCCTAGCTAGGGTGAGGGGGAAGAGGCATTTCCAAGGTGGACTTCAGGTACACATTACATATTGGCTATTGGCTTTCCCGTGTCTCTTTTGCAGCCTCCGGTACTGCAGCCTATCAGTGGGAAACACTATAGTTTCCTTGATTTAACTTCCCCACATATGAAGCCCTAGTGGAAGATTTGGAAGGTAGACAGGAGTCAGACCCCTCTTTCTGTGGCCCTTTGAGATGACAGAAAGCCCCAACTGTAGTGATTGTTTGCCGGAGTCCATTTACCAGCTTTGTGGGTGTGAGGTGGTTGTTTCAGAGGTAACGGCAATAGCAATGACATGTTTTCTGACTTTTTAAAGCCCCTGAACTGGCCGAAAGAGCTTAAAGAAAATGACAAGCTCAAGCATGGTCAGAGGATACAAGCTTTTATAACTGCCCGGAAGAACCTCTTGCTTCCTGTCATCTCAAGGTTTGTGGAGCAGAAATTAGGTGCGGAGTTCAGTGCTGCAGTTAGCTGTTATTGTATAACCTTAATTTGTACCCTCCTCAGATCTCTTCTATGAACACTGAGGCCATTGACTGGGAAAGAATAAGATCCTGGGAATTTGGGTGGATTCAAAGGAGTGAAAAAGTTAGCTTAAAGCTCAACATTCAGAAAACTAAGATCATGGCATCCGGTCCCATCACTTCATGGCAAATAGATGGGGAAACAGTGGCTGACTTTATTTTTGGAGGCTTCAAAGTCACTGCAGATGGTGATGGCAGCCATGAAATTAAAAGACGCTTACTCCTTGGAAGGAAGGTTGTGACCAACTTAGACAGCATATTAATCAGCAGAGACATTACTTTGCCAACAAAGGTCCATATAGTCAAGGCTATGGCTTTTCCAGTAGTCGTGTATGGATGTGAGAGTTGGACTATAAAGAAAGTTGAGTGCCGAAAAATTGATGCTTTTGAACTGTGGTGTTGAAGAAGACTCTTGAGAGTCCCTTGGACAGCAAGGAGATCCAACCAGTCCATCCTAAAGGAGGTAAGTCCTGAGTGTTCATTGGAAGGACTGATGTTGAGGCCGAAACGCCAATACTTTGGCCACCTGATGTGAAGAGCTGACTCATTGGAAAAGACCCTGATGCTGGGAAAGATTGAAGGCAGGAGGAGAAGGGGACGACAGAGGATGAGATGGTTGGATGGCATCAGCTACTCAATGGACAAGAGTCTGGGTGAACTCCGGGAGTTGGTGATGGACAGGGAGGCCTGGCGTGCTGCGGTCCATGGGATCACAA
This sequence comes from Bos taurus, assembly GCF_002263795.3. Taxonomy (NCBI): domain Eukaryota; kingdom Metazoa; phylum Chordata; class Mammalia; order Artiodactyla; family Bovidae; genus Bos; species Bos taurus. The sequence goes on from NC_037338.1 coordinate 19,599,789, forward strand.
AGAGTCGTATACGACTGAGTGACTGAACTGAACTGAACTGAAAGGAGTCCACTGCCCTCCGAAATTCTGCTGAGTCACCACAGCCCTTCCATGCTTGTTGGATAAGGCTGGTACAGCCAAACTTGAAGACCCTGAAGTTGTCAGCTTGTAAGGAGGTGCTCATTTTCCAAATGTCCTATTCCTACCTCATGAACTCACTTCTAGAACTAGAATCAGATGCTAGAATGCTCCAAGAGGATACAGACAAGATCTGACCCAGAGGATACAGTTTACATAATGAAAGAGTTACCAGATTTCACTAATTTTTATCAGCAGAAATCCAAGAAAAGTGCGTGGGTATGACTCTAAAGGTAACATGAGAAAAGGAACATAGTTCACATTATGCACTCATTGCGCTGGCTCCAGCACTGGCAGTGGTTCTAAGAGTTTGTTTAGTTGGTTTACTATAACTTGGGCTCAGTGGTGGCCAACATTAAATGAAATTGTGATGCCAAGTAATACAAAAGAAGAAATCAAAAATACTTAGGGAATCAGGATTGTTCGAGTAGATTAATTGTATGCAACCTATCCACTCACTTTCTAACCATGCCCCCTAAGAATATCCAAAGGACTCTCCTTCACTAGGCCTTGAGCAGTATATTTTCATCTTTGAAAAGCTCTGTAGTGGCTGTCCACGGTGGGTGGGGAATGTTGACGGGAGATGTTCCCATTGAAAAACTACCTGATTTCAATGGAGATTATGGCTCCCAGACTGGCAGAAGCCATGTGGCAACACTTAACTCCATCCCACCTCCAAAAAAAGGGCCACAGAGTCAGAGCAGTAGTCAGAAAGTTTTGCTCACCAGATGCCATTAGCAGTGGTAAACTTCCTGGAGTTTCTAGTACTGAAATAGATGGCAGCCCACAGGTGTGCTACGTGAGCAGATATCTAAGACCTCTATGGCATGCATTCCTGCTCTCTGCTTTATCAACCCACATCTCTGGTCTCATGGGGAGTTCCCTGTGACCAGGTGGCTGAGAAAGGAAAATTCAGGTGAAGCACTATACACTGGCTTTAACTGGAAGTGAACTGATGTGTTCCAACAGCCCTTCAGGGAAGTGGCCCTAAAGGATAGTGGGAGAAGGGAAATCCTTCCAGGGTGCAGCTTCAAGCAATACACTGAGTTGTCACTTGGGAGGAGAGAAAGCTAGAGGCCTACTTGGGTATTCGGAGATTTGGGAGGAACAAGGTCAGAGTGTCGATGATAAGGAGGTCTGGGGGAAAAGGATGTGAGTGACCACTTGGAATGAACACAGAGTCTGAGTGTATTGGGTTTCCTTGTGAATCTTCATGAGAGTTACCCCCTTCTAAGGAGACTTGAGAAGCTAGCGTGCAAGAAAACTTCTGTAGATGTCAGTTGGCATTTCCCCAGCTACCCCCATGCTCGTTTAACACAAATGAACAGCCTTGGCAGTAGGAATGGATGAGATAGGTGTGCGATCTTGTCAAGGTGGATCTTACTGCTGAACACCCGACACTCCCGACGGCTGAGCCCAACACTGAGACCCCAGCACAAGTACCCTGAACACCTGTGGAGACCAGCCCGCCACTTGGTGGCAGGTCGGTTACATGGAGCCCTTCCATCATGGAGTGGGCAGGGATCTGCCTTCTGTGGAGAAAGCATGTATTCCAGGTATGGGCTTGCTTTTTCTTCCTCTAGCGCTTCTGCCAGTGCCATCATTGGTAGCCTTTCCAAATACCTTGTTCGCCATAATGATATCCCTTAGTAAGGAACCCGTTTTGCAGAGAAAGAAGTGAGGCGGTACACTGACTACCATGCGATTCAATGGTTTTATCTTGAACTTATCACCTGAAAGCAGCTGGCCTTCTAGGAGAGTGGGATCAAGTATTGAAGATTCAGTTACAGCCCCAGGAGGGAGACCACACTCGGCAAGCTGGGTGTACTGTCCTTCAGGTATAGTATGTGTTCTGACCCTAGTTGCTATTTCTTCCATGGCTGGAATACTCAAGCCCAGAAATCAGTAGATGTAAAAGGGTTGTTTTCCATGGTTAAACTTAATCAAATGCTTGCAAAATAAGGGCTTCCTGTTTCTATGATTTGGGCTTTCACCACGTGGTTCCTTGAAGGGGAACTTGAAACATGCAGTTTCAAGTTTGCAGGTGCATCTTGCCATTAAGTTATCAAGAAAATAAAGGGGAGGGACTTCCCTGGTGGTTGGTCCACTGGTTAAGACTTCAAGCTTTCAATGCAGGGGGTGCGGGTTCCATTCCTGGTTGGGGAATTACAATCTCACACACCATGTGTCATGGCCAAAATAATAATAAGAAGAAGGGGGTTACTGGACTGGTTGGATTGATTGATATGAATTAGCAAGAGGAAATAGTGATGCAGCCAGAGATAAGTATGTCTTCAACCCAAAGGTTTCTCTGGAATTCCTTTCAGTAGTTCCACATTCAGTGATAAGTGATTTTTTCATTAATGGAAATTTAGAGGTCTCTAACACAGGTGGGAATGTTAAGGACTCAGATCCTTCAAGACTGAAGGTCTGCATCACCCTACTAACCAGGGAGACATCTGATGGCAAAGGGAAGAATAAACAAGGAATTATAAACACCAGCTATGGTCTCATGACCAGATGCAAAATAAAGAACCATAGAAGCTATGCATGTATTTCCATAGCTTTGTCTTTGTTATGTACAAATGAACTTTTGTAAATTAATTAATTTATTTTAATTGGAGGCTAATTACTTTACAATATTGTAGTGGTTTTTGCCATACATTGACATGAATCAGCCATGGGTGTACATGTGTCCCCAATCCTGAACCCTGCTCCCACCTCCCTCCCCATCCCATCCCTCAGGGTCACCCCAGGGCACCAACCCTGAGCGCCCTGTCTCATGCATCGTACCTGGACTGGTGAACCATTTCACATATGGTAATATACATGTTTCAATGCCATTCTCTCAAATCGTCCCACCCTTGCCTTCTCCCACAGAGTCCAAAAGCCTGTTCTTTACATCTGTGTCTCTTTTGCTGTCTCGCATATAGGATCATCATTACCATCTTTCTAAATTCAATATATATGCATTAATATACTATATTGGTTTTTTTTTTCTGACTGACTTCACTCTGTATAATAGGCTGCAGTTTCATCCACCTCATTAGAACTGATTCAAATGCATTCTTTTTAAAAGCTGAGTAATAGTCCATTGTGTATATGTACCACAGCCTTCTTATCCATTCGTCTGCTGATGGACATCTAAGTTGCTTCCATGTCCTAGCTATTGTAAACAGTGCTGCAATGAACATTGGGGTACATGTGTCTCTTTCAATTCTGGTTTCCTCAGTGTGTATGCCCAGCAGTGGATGAACCTCTTTTAATTGTTCTCCTTGCCCTTTTTACTTGACATTTGCTGATGGTGGTTAATTTTATAAGATAGTCTTTGGGACAGAGTGTCTTAAAGTGGGGTTGTGACTAAAATGAGGAAGAAATATCACAGTGGGCATACAGATTTAGGAGGTAGGATAAGCATGTTTCCATTTGAAGAAGGGAACAACTGCATTAAGTGGACTGCTTGAAAGATTATTGGTAGAAAGAGTGGACTGTACTATATGTTATTAAGTTTGACTTAGCTTCCATTCCAACTCTCTTCCATGTCTCCGCATCTCCTGGATTATAATGTATGGAAGGTTAAAACCACATTTTCCAGATTACTATGGAGTTAAAATTCTCAGTATAATTCAAGTCTAGCCAGTGATGGATAAACAGTGGTGCAAGACTTGGAACATAGAAGGAAGTCCCATTTTTCTGTGACAGACCAGTTGACAAGCAAGCTCAGGGGAGTTGGCAGAAGCTGGACTCATGTTCCCCTGTCAGCTCTCAAAGGGCAGAGGCCATCTCAGGTGTCAGCAGTAGCAATGGCAGTAAGTGACCTGAACTTTGTTCTCTTTTGGGGGCGGCCAGGGAGGGTGGCCACTGAGAGTCAGACACGACTTCACTTTCACTTTTCATTTTCATGCATTGGAGAAGGAAATGGCAACCCACTCCAGTGTTCTTGCCTGGAGAATCCCAGGGACGGGGGAGCCTGCTGGGCTGCCGTCTATGGGGTCGCACAGAGTCGGACACAACTGAAGCGACTTAGCAGCAGCAGCAGCAGCAGGGAGGGTGGCTCCACAACAGTGTGGAATCTTAATTCTGACAGGCTGTTTCATTTGGTTTTACTTTCTTAATGATGCTGTTTTACATTTTAAATCTTAATGTTGCCCAAAATATAAATTGTTTCCTTTTTGTGTTGTTTTGTTTCTTGCTTAATAAATCCTACTCTGTGGTCATAAAAATATTAACTTGTATTTGCTTCTAAAAACGTAGTCTTTACATCATCTTTTGACATACAGCCTTTTAATTTGTAAAGAATTAATTTTTTTGAGTGATGTGCAGTGAAAGTCTGATTTTATTTCTTCTATATCATAAGCAGTTATCTTAGCATCAAATGTTGAAGAGTTTAATCTGTTCCTATGATATGCAATGCCATCTCTGTCGTATTTGAACTTTCTTTACATTCATGGATCAGTTTGGCCACTGTATTTTGTTCTGTTTGTTTTATTTTGGTTTGGCCTATTTGTCTATTCCTGCTCCAATCATATGAGCTTGGGCATTAAAACCCAAGTCTCTGTTTCTGCAGATTTCTCATTGACATCTCAAGGTCATCTCTGATTCTTATTCTCTCTAGTTCTCAGTTCTCTCTTTAGTTTTGGTCTCTGTTAAGTCCACTCACTTTATTGGAAGCTGACCAGTGCCACTGAAGGAATTTTTATGTAGCCTTTCTTGGTGTTTTGAGGAAAGAGTCTTCAGCTTACTTAATCTACCATACTGCTAGAAATAGTAGTCCTATAATCTTTCTCAAAGCAATTTTATGTAACTTTTTTACGACTCATTCTATTAACTGTGTAGAACTTAGCTTTACAGTGAAACTAGCTGTAGTGTAAATATTAAGGAGATTGTTGAAAGGGTTTTTTTTTTTTTTTTTTTTCCAGAACACTTTCTGCTTTCTCTTGTAGATTCCACATGCTTACTTGAGGCTCTCTGGTAGGAAAGCCTTCATGCCAGAATAACATAACCTCTAATCTTTAGCTTTAAAGTGAAGCTTGTATTAAGTACAACTATAAAGTCCCTTGAGAGTGGGCCTCCATAGAGCTTTCTGAAATGACACACACAGAGTACATGAGCAATGTGTTTTTCTTGAATCAAATGAGAATAGAATTTATTCATTTTATTTCGGGGCAGAATTGGAATTAAATTTCCCATAGCAGTAAGTTCAGAAAGGATCAGATCACAAGGGCTCTGATCCACAGTGAGGAAGAGAGGGATTTTTGTGAGAGGACAAAACATTGTGATCATGATCACAGGCCTTCCTGTGATCAGACAGAAAGGCCTGTCTCATCTATGTGCAAACAGATTTAGGTATATCTCTGATAGTATTGGCTTATGGTCATGTGTGAACCCAGAGCATGAAAGAAGTTAAAACCCCAGGATGCATCACTAAATATAGTATCCCTTTTGGATGGCTAAACTTATCTTTCTTTTTTTTTTTTTTTCTTTATCATTGGACTTTATTGTTTGAATATTTGCAATTATTATTCTATACACAAATGTTAATTTCTTACAAAACTCTGTATTCCATATGCTAGGTCACTTCAATCTTCATTTTATGTCGCATTTCCATCAAGAACTATTTCCCCAAATCACCATCTGCCTGATTGTGTGTTGTTGTTGTTCAGTTGCTAAGTTGTGTATGACTCTGCGATGCCAGACACTAGTCCACCAGGCTCATCTGTCCATGAGATTTTCCAGGCAAGAATACTGGAGTGGGTTGCCATTTCCTTCTCCTAAACTTATCTTTCTGTAAAAAGTGAACAAACTTATGTTTGTGCTCAAAATTTTCATTTGTTTTCGTTATTAAACACTGTTTATGTCTAAAATGTTTTTATCATTATTGATTAGATTATTATGTAATTATTGATATTTAAATTCAGTTATTATTAAGGAAAATAAGCTGAATTGACCAGAATCAAGGCTGGCAGTATGAGTTGTACTTCAACTTTGTTCCCAGGGCAGTGCCAGCTAAGCACTCTTTGAATTTTTCATCCATTTCCTGGTTCTGAGTTTCACTGAACAGGTTTTTCCAATCACCAACTTCACCTACAACACACACAAAAAAACAGTAGACTTAGATACCTGTTAGAATATTTCATCTTGATTTTACCATTTCTCCGTGCAGAGTTTCACTTTGAAATGTGAAATGGACACATGAAAAAAAATTACACAGTCTTAAAAAACTAATGTACTTTTTCTTGTAAAGTGAGCAAGATCCACTTGGGCTTCCTCATTGGTATGGTGTGCTGTGGTAGGTGATGTACTTTTTCAGTGTCACTAAGGGGGCCCGTGACCTCAGTGACCTCCCGCCCCCACCCCTCTTCCAATACCTGGGACCAAAATACCACGTTTTTAGAATCATCTTTTTCTCTCTAAAGTCTTTTAATACTTTAAATACCCATTGTGAAGATAAATTAATATTTTTATAGCAGGTTCTGGTTAAGTCTCCAACTGCTGAAAATTTTGCAAAAAATTATTATTTTGCCTGAGATTGAGATATATTTTTCTTATGTGCTTTTAAAAGTAAAGAAGTTACTCTTTTCCTTAGACTCTTTTGATGATTTGGGTTGAAGTTGTTAAGCTCCTTGTTGCATAGCCAATGAAATGTATATTTATAAAGCAGTTTTAATGGTGTGAGAACATGCTTACATATATGAAGGGAATAAAAAAACAAAACTCTCTACAAATGTCATCAACTATATGAAACATCACAGAATAAGGCTGGAAGAAATGTGTCAAAAAGTCAAACCTGCCTCTGGTGGGGGAAATGTGGATAATTTTTAGTAGTTTTTCATTTTTCTGTACTTTCTGAATTTTCTACATGGAATAGTGTAATATTTTAAAATCACTACTTTTTAGAATTTTTTCTATTCTGAAGAGTATTTGATTAACAACATATAGAAAGGTTTTATTTTTCCCCTCTTCTTAAAGCTAATAAAATAGGGCATAAAAATCAGAGTTAAAGTCAGAATGCAAACCAAAGCCAGATTTATATACAATGTTGTATTCACAGTGGATTTTTTTAAATGAGTCTTCATTTGACAAAGTATAGTAGAATCAAGTAGACCTACATTTGTATCCTGTTTCATTAATTAGCTTTGTGCGTGCATGTTAAGTTGCTTCACTCGTATCTGATTCTGTGCAACACTATTGATTGTAGCCCACCAGGCTCCTCTGTCCATGGGATTCTCCAGGCAAGAATACTGGAGTGCCCTCTTCCAGGGGATCTTCCTGACCCAGGGGATCGACTCTGAATCTCTTAGTCTCCTGCATTGGCAGTTGGGTTCTTTACCACTAGCGCACCTAGGAAGCCCAATTAGCTTTGTGACAAAGGATCAATTAATATCTCTGAGTCTTGGTGCCCATATTATAAAATTAAGGATTTAATGTATTTTTGCTATAAAATTTAACCCCAGCAAAGGGCCTAACACATGATTTATGCTTAATAAGTAATAGTTGTTACATGTGCTGCCTCTAAATCACATTACACTTTCATTATATATGCAATAAAAAAGAAAACTGACAATCCTTGGGCTATATATTATCATACATTTGCATAAGAAATTAGAATACTTTAATGAAATTTAGTCAAATCATCAGTGCCAGAGAAAACTGGTTGCCTATCCAACACTCATTTTCTCCTTCTCCTTTATTAATAAAACTTTGATTTTAATTGAGTAATAACACACCCACCTTTTTAAAAAACTACATTTTCCAGCCAACAGCACAGTGAGAAGTGACCAATGAGATGTAAGCCACTGAATGAGGCTTCCCACAAAGTTCTGTAAAGGGGGCTTGCTCGGCAAATGCATGTGATTCTCTTGCCACTCCCTTTTTACTTTAATGAAATAACCCTCTAACTTTATTGTAATTCAGGAGCTCTAGCTGCTCTCCTTTTATCAGCAGGTGGCAAGAGAAAGGTGGGAGGAGCTTAGTACTCTAAAAGATAGCGTGGAGTTACCACTTCCAGCTCTGATCTATGTCAGACTTCTTGTTGAGGAAGAGACAAAGAAAATCCTGTCTTCTTCAGCATAGTTGTTTGAATTGCCTGTTATGTGCAGACTGATGGATGGCTTAGAAATCAAGGCAGCTTTACCTTTGCGGAACAGGAACGGGCCCACAGCACCGTGTGTTTCCTGGGACTTGGCTCGCATGGCGTGGAAGGTACTTCGTGCCGAAATAGTTTGAATCTGCTCCCCAGATGGAGAGAATCCGAAGAACTCAGCAATTCGTTTTATTCCAGTGGCCAGATTCTGAAAACAAAATTTTAGAGGATAAACTTCTTTCTATGGGAATTGTGCCCCGAGCAAAGACAGGCTTCTTAGAATGCATTTTAAGCCTAACTCTATAATTCAGCTGTCCCTTTCTATCTCTTCAGACTTACTTTGATACTTCAGTATAAATATTTGAAATTTCCCTTTAAGATACTCTGTACTGATTTTACTTTGTAGTTTCAATTTACGACTTACTAAACTATTCAGGGTATAGATAGTGACAGTAAGCATTCATTAGTAGGGTAGAATTTTATCTAAGATGACATTCATTTTGTTAAAAAGCACCAGTCTAAACCAGCTGAGGAAATTAATATATTTGTATGTGCTCATTCAAATTCTCTTTTCTTCTAAATCCTGTTTGTAGCTAATATTTAATTCTATCAAGAAAGGCTCATTTTTAGAATCATAAAAGCTAGAATGAGTCTTGGAATATATCATTTAATACCTTTGTAAGTATCATCAACCTTTTCAACAGTATCATTGACCAATGGAGATTTAGAAATCTTCTAGCACAGTTTCTTAAACTGTACTCTACAAAACATTAATATATTTCATATATTAATGAAATATATAGGTGAATATATAGGTGCTTATAGATGTTTCATGGGGGGAAGGAAGGTTAAGGGTTGCGGTCAAATAAATGTGGAAGCCTTGGATTAGTAAAGGTAAGGTTTTGTTTGTTTGTTTGTAGAATCTGTCAATCTTTAATATGCTAGTGTGCAATGTGAATTTCCCAAAGGAGCAGGCTATATACTACAGCAGTCCCCAAATCAATTTGAACAGGCAACCTCCTACCAACTGCAAGAAAGAATGATTAACATTTGGGACAACACTAACATCCATGAATCAAAAGTTTTTTTAGCAACATTCTAGACGAGACGGGGAAAAGACTACATGAGTATGTTCTTTCATGTTATATATATATATATATATATATATATATATATATATATACCATAAACAGAAGGGATGAATTCAATTACACTTTTTTTTTTTTTTTTACAAGACTGTCAGGAGAAACTAGTGTTAAAGACTCAATTCCGTTAGAGAGCATTTGAGTCTCTTCTTTAACATGCTTTCTTCCCTAGAGCTCCAGGACTCTGGTTTCCCTCTTATGCCATTAGCTACTCCTAGGTCGCCTTTGCTGATTCCTCCCTTTTTATTCAAACTTTTCATGTTGGAGGGCTGCAAGGCTCAGTTCTTGGTCAACTTCTCTATCCATATGCTTACATATTAGATATGTAATCTCATGACTTTAAATGTCATTTGTGGGCCAGATTTACATCTGTAGCTCAGAACTCTCTGCATTTAAGACTTCAGTACCCAACTGCCTACTTGGCCTCTCCATTTGGATGACTGATAAACATCTTAGCCTTCTGATGTTTAAACCCAGATCCCTGGTCTTCCCCATAATCCTGCTTCACCTGCTGCCGTCTCCTACTCCCATGGTGACAGCTCAATGCTCCCAGTTGGTTGGACCAATAATACTGGGGTCTCATTTGACTTCTCTTTTGTTCTCACTCCTCTTTCCCTCATCCAGTCCAGCAGCAAATGCTATTGGCTTTTCCTTCAACGTAAGTTCAGAATTCAACCACTTCTCTTCCCCTCCATGGCCCCTTCAGGTCTGAGCCACCATCTTCCTTCCATTGCCTGGACTAGAGCAATAACCTCCTCATGGGTTTCCCTGGGTTCTCTTTCCCTCCCTCTAATATATTCTCACACACCAGACAGAATGATCCTGTTAAAAACACATCAGTTCCTACCACTCTTATGCTCGAAATCCTACAATGACTTCCCATTTCACTCAGAGTCACTCCACTTCTCACACTCCAGTCCACCCCCTTACGCCTGCCCTCATCGGTTGGCCTCTTCGGGCTCATCCCCACAGCCAACCACATCTGCTCCTTTCCATTGCTTAATCCTTGCAGGAACACTCCTACTTCGGGGCCTTTGTTCCAGTTGGTCTTCTCTGCCTGGAAAGCTCTTACTCTGGTTACCTACTTGGCTCACTCCCTCATCTCCCTCCGATCTTGGTTCATGTAGCATGCCTTCCATGAGGTTTCTTTCCACTGACCATCCTATTTCATGCTGAGATTTGTTCAGTATCCCGACACCCCCACCCTTGGGGATTTCTAGTTTTCCTTAATCAGCTGTGCTCTTTCTTCATTCTCACATATTATATACATTTAAAATTTCTATTGTATTTACTGTTTATCATTCTGTCTCCCCACTTTCTCCAGCTAGAATGTAAGCTTCTCCCACGTAGTGAACTTTAGTCTGTTCACTGATAAATTACAAAGGCCTAAAATAATACTCAGAGAAGGCAATGGCACCCCACTCCAGTACTCTTGCCTGGAAAATCCCATGGACGGAGGAGCCTGGTAGGCTGCAGTCCATGGGGTCGCTAGGGTCGGACATGACTGAGTGACTTCACTTTCACTTTTCACTTTCATGCATTGGAGAAGGAAATGGCAACCCACTTCAGTGTTCTTGCCTGGAGAATCCCAGGGACGGGGAAGCCCGGTGGGCTGCTGTCTATGGGATCGCGCAGAGTTGGACACGACTGGAGCGACTTAGCAGCAGCAGCAGCAAAACAATGCTGAACTCACTAAATATTTGTGAACAAGCAGTTTTTTAAAATAACATTATATGGAAAAATTAATTCACAGCCAAAAGCATATTGAGTTAAACCTCAATAGAGACCTATCATTTCTGCCATTCCTAATTTGGACTATCTATCACAGAGGGGAAAAAAGCAGTCACTGTTAGTAGTAAGTTCCTAAGAACTTTATTATTTCTATTAAATAAACAATCTAAACACATATGCATTGTTTGGTTTTTTTCCCCTAGCACTGTACGACATATATGGAATATTTTTAAAAATTGAGTATAATATTTGTTCATGCAATCAGACATTATGAATAAATGTTCTATGTTGTCATTTATAGTAAACCTTGCTATAGAATACCAATAATCATAATCTCACCTCTCTCAGGTCTTCATATAATATGAACATAACATTTTCATCATCAAGATGTTTGTTCCAATTAATTGCAAAATCAAAATAGCTTCCCCAGGAAACTAAAAATACAGGGAAAAAATAACTTCTTAAGAAATTTTAAATAATTGAGGTTAAAATGATAGAATGATAGAATGAGGGTAAAATGGTTAATGTGTGCCCTAAAATATAAACTATATGTATGTGTGTATGATCAAACAAGACTATAAGATTACAAATCCCTGCTCCAAAAGAACTGACATAAATCAGTCCTAATGTCAGATTTTCTCATTTTCTTATTTTCAGGAACAGTGGCACAACTAAGCAAGTTGTAAAAATGGTTTCACAAGAACTACAAATTTTCATGAACATTTAGGTGAATGAAGTAATTCAGAAATAGTGAATGAGACATGAAACCCAACAGATATAATGTCAGAAAGAAATGATGAGACATGTTATCTAGACTAGCATTGTCCAATAGAAATGTCATGCAAGCCACATCTGTAACTCTAAGTTTTCTAGTAGCCATGTTAAAAAAAAGTGAAAAGAAGCAGGTGAAATTAATTTGAATAGTTTAATTTATTTAACCCACAGATCCCAAAATGTTATCATTTCAGCATGTAATCAGCATAAATAATTATTAGTGAAACATTGCCCTTATTTTTTTTTAATTCTAAGTCTACAAAAGCTTGTGGGTGTTTTACAGTTACAAGGAACATCAATTTGATTAAGTTTTTTGCCAAAAATACTTGATGTGTATTTAGACTTCATGAAACTTATAGTTAAAAAAACAGATTCACACACTCATACCAAACTTACTTAAAAGTTTCCAGCAACTGAACTGAGTGTCTTAAAATATAAATTTAAATTAAAATAAAATTTAAAATTTAGCTCTTCACTTGCACTAGTCACATTTCAAATGCTCAATTCCCACATGTGGCTAGGGGCTACCATGCTGGACAGTGCAGATCTAGACAGCTGTGTGCCTTTGAGAAAATCCCTAAACCTCTTTGTACTTTAGTTTCCTCATCTGTAAAATGGGGTTGTTGTGAATTTTAAGTGAATTAACGCATGTCAAATGCTTAAAACAGTGCCTGATCACTAATACCCACTCAAATATTAGCCAATATTAACATTATTAGTAATAATAATATTGTCATAATTATTATGATTTGAGCCAGGCAGTGTCTACATGTTTTGTTGTACAAAATACTGTAAATTTCCTGCCCCAAATATAGTACACTCCCTTCTTTGTTGCCAACCAAACCCTTATTAGTTGGGTCTAAGCTAATCAGAAAATTCTGCTTCTCACTTTCTGCCTCCCTTTGGACTCTGGTCACATGAAGTAGTCCTAGCCAGCAATCAGGGGTCTGCTGGAAGGTTTCTAGAACAATTATTCCTGTCACGATGACCCTTCTTCATGATCTGAAGGTGATGCTCAGAGGGACAGTGGACAACTTGAGAGAATGTTGCAGAAAGCACGATAGAGGGGCCCAGGGAATCTCAGAGCTGCTGACCCAACGTTACTGGTCTACTGGGTCAGTTGCTATCTCCATATTTCTTAGTTAAGTGAAGAAGATAAAACCTGATCTGTTTATGCCACTGTGGTGGGGTTTTCTGCTTTTCCAAATGTTTTACTGATATGCATGTATTTCATCTTTCACTTTTTAAAGCAATCCAATATGATAGGTACAATTTTATACCCATTTTATTGATGGAGAATTAGAAACCCAGAGGAGCTAAGTAACCACTTTAAGGCTGCACAATAAGTTATGTGTTATTGACATCTTTTAGTGTTAGTTCAACCCCAGAGCTATTGCAACCAAACAAAATAGAGTACTGTGTTACCTCTCATAGGTTGGGTATTCCTATTTTCTCTTTACAACTAGGGAAATCAAAGTTTAGAGTCTTTCTCTGCCTCTGTTTTCTTCTCTGTAACATGGTGATAATAATAGTATTATCCTCATTTGGTTATTATGAAAATTAAAATAATGTGTGTTAGGAGTAGCATGCCAGCATGCCTGGCATGTGGTAAGTGCTCAATAAATGGTAGCTGTTTTATTCTATCTAGTGTTACTAATACATAATAATAAGTGATGAAGCCCAATCCAGGCCTTCTCATTCTACATCCTGTACATTTTCAGTACATTCAGCTGCCTCTCTGTAAGTTGACTTTAAGAAGTTTACAAGGCAGAAAATCCATCCAAGTTATTAATATCAGTGCCACTTCTTATCATTGTTAATCAAAGGATTAGACTAAAAGGATGGACAAGCAACAAAGATTCCCTAAAATAGATTGTCCCAGTGATGATGCGTTTCTCCGCCACTGAATGTTCTCTTGTGTTACATGAATGGAGTATAGTGTTTTAGACTTTACTTAACTGCCTCCATCTGGTCTTAGTGAGTAGTTACTAAACAAGCCAAATATTTCCTATCAGTGCTTCATAAGCACCTTCTGTACACTTTCTTTTTCTCTCCTACACCCCAATCCCAAGACTTAATCTTTGCTAAGGGTACTGTCCCCAGTGTCTAGTCATATGGGATAGTGTTGCATTGCTGTGCTGATCCCCTTTAAACGTGGTCCTTTTAGAGGGACTTGGTAGCAACTCTAAGGTCATCTGGCATTAATTCTTCCTTGTACTATACTGTAAGCACTCAACAGAGCCACTCACTACTAAAAAGAGACATTTATTCACCTCTGGCCACTATACCCACAGAAGTAGAGTTGCTGCCGGATGCAAGTAACTGAGACCGTTGGCAAGTGATTTAAATTTTTTATAGTTAATACTGCCTTATTCATAGTTGGTATGGTCTTAAATGAGATATGTGTATATAGTACCTAGTTTGGTAGCCGGAGCATTTGTGGGCACTTACGAAATTATGGTTATCAGTAACCAGAGGTAAAACCTTCAACATAATCTAACAAAACCTTACTTGCTTTCTGGCAAACAAGTATCTTAGGTGTGGCTGCTCATTGTCATGGTTTTGTTCTTTTTTGGCTTTTATCATTGTGCTATACAGAGACTTGTGGGAAGTGAATTTGAAATGCTTTTTGTACAAGTCTATTACAGACCTTTTTGTCCCATGTCTGTTCTATGGCTATTTAACATTCACCCTCAACATATTGAATTGTCCAAATTATTTTTAAAAACAGTAATGTATTGTTTGATGCCTAGAAAGCTTTATTTAAAAGTAACATTGTGGTTCCTGGATCTGCCTTAATTTATTTTTTCTTTCTTTTTTAAAGTTATTAATTTTTTAAATTGAAGTATAGTTGATTTACAATGTTGTATTAGTTTCTGGTGTACAGTGTAGTAATTCAGTTGTATATATATTCACAAATATGCAGTCTTTTTTCATATTCTTTTTTGTTGTAGGTTGTTGCAATATATTGAATGTAGTTCCCTGTCCTATACAGTAGGTCCTGTTGTTTCTTTCTTTATCCTAAAACACATTTGAATTTTTGTATTTCTGTGATCATCTGTTGTTCTTTTACCAACAGCCATACCTTGTCCTTTCATGAACTGTCTGAAGAAGTCATCCCAAGAGCCATAGCTTGGAATATCAGGAACATCATTGTGGAAATGGAAAAAAGATACTGCTGTGTCTTTAGGGTTTCGAAATATCACCAATATCTGGAGAGAGAACATTAAGTTATCTTAACTTAATTTTAGGCGTTGAACTTTGGAAAACTGAAAGCATGAGCATTGTGTCCTATTGTATACTACCTGATTTTGTGGAGGTAAAAAGAAAGAAAGAAGTTGAGGAACAGGAGCTGGCAGATAAGGAAGCCTGGGAAAAAGGGGAAAAGAAAGAAGAAAAAGAAGACTGATATTGTAACACTGAATTTTTGCTAACAAACTGAGACAGTAAAATGTCATATGTAGACCATGTAAAAAGGAATGAAGAGCAGGCTCACAAGAGCATGGTCTGAAAAGTTAAACCACCCCAAAAGTAAAAATAACAAAATAATGTTAAGGACAACAAAAATAATGTTTAGAGTTTCATGGGAGAAGATCAAAGAAGGGCAGGTTGGAGGTATGATGGGTGATGTGGAGGAAACAGAACCTCTGAATTTCAGTGTTATGTCTGCCTTCTCTGATGAGGCACAAATTCATTTTTCTGAATGAAAAGTGTGAAATAAATGTTGTAAAGTGCAAACTGAAACCCAAGAAAAACCACTAAATTGCAGACCACTCCAAGTGGGTTTGGGCCCTCTGGCCAGATTTCCCTTTAAAGAACTGAGAATGTTGTGGAATACATTATTACTGAGCACTGTTAATGACCTTGAAGGAATTGGAGACAGCATATAAGAGGTTCGGAGGACCGGAAACAGGCAAGTAGCATTTCCCTTTCCGAAAGAGCAAAGTGTGGGGTTTGCAAAGTACAAAATGACCTCCATTTTGGAGATATTTTTGGAATTGACTTGTGGCCACATAAAAGAGCAAGTAATAACCACCAGGGGGCAACAGGGGTTCTCTAAGAAAAAGTCATTTCTAATGGCAGTTTTTTCTTGGACATAGTTCTTAAATTAGTAGATTTGCTGCTTATGACTTCCTCTGCAAATGGAAGAAGGCATGCCGGCAGCAGAAACATTTAAGCACATAAAACTGATGCAAAGGAGGCTGAAAAACTAACGTAAAACTGCCCAGAGATTTTTAATAAAACTGTCCTGACTAGACCATCATCAACATTTTAATGAGGATTTCAGATTAAGATATAGAAGCTCTATTTATCAAATTTGTAGATGGCATGAAAGTGAGAGGGAGTCTGGATTCCAGAACGCCTCATCAATCTAAAGACATGAACTGACGGTAGTAGGGTACAACTGAATAGAGATGAATGTGCTAGTCTATGTCTTTGCTGAGATCTAAAACTCTGCCCCCAATCCAAATACAGCAGATTCTTGTCACTTGAGGGTCTTATATTTGGGGCTTTGGTTACCACTCAGGAATCTCTCTGGCTCATAGCAATTTATAATTTTGCAAAGACATAAGTGAGCATGGTGAAGGCCAGCAGGCTTTCACCTGCTGGAGTGTATGGATAAAATCTCAGTATCAACTTCTTACCTTAACTGTCGTTCATCTCTGGCCCTGCTTTCTTGTGAAAGTAAAGCTTTGTTCAAAAGGCTGCTTGCTCCAAATCCAAATGCTTTATATATTACTTTAGCTCTGTGTCTCATGGAATAATTAAGGGGGGAAAAAGAATCACTGAGGTTTGTGATTCTACTGAACTGCATTAAACTGGGAAAATTATGGATTAAAGCAGTATTTCCAATTTGGGAGATTCTCAGTATAAAGAAAAACTGTTTTACAGAGCCATCCACACCTGGCAGAGGGGACAGAGGAGTCCCTTGTAATGGGAGATGTGAGTAGTCCAGACAGCCACTTGGTGGAATTCAAATACCTAATGGAGGTTAAGGGCTTCCCTGGTGGCTCAGTCAGTAAAGGATCTGTCTGCAATACAGAAGACCTGGGTTTGATCCCTGGGTTAGGAAGATCCCCTGGAGAAGGAAATAGCAACCCACTCCAATATTCCTGCCTGGAAAATCCCATGGACAGTGGAGCCTGGTGGGCTACTTTATGTATATGTTTTATATCCCGGCTGAAAATACATTTCATTTGAATGCAACTGTAGCCAAGCGACTTAGCAGCAGCAGCAGCAGCATAGCCAATTTATCTGAAGAAAAAACAAGAAACACCAAACTGCACACTTTATTCATTAAAATTCTGTGATGAGTAGCAAACTCATCCTATACCTCAGAAAGCCAATATCTATACATGAAGAACTTCACATTGAAATACCAGTGGAGGGACACTCACCTTGGCTTTGTTCTTGAAGATGGACCCAGGTAATTTGTCATAATGGAGATGAGTTGCCAAAATCCTTGGTGATGGAAACTGTTTCATTCTCTTGAAAATATAAACAATAAAGTTAAAGCTTATGTGTTGTGTGTGTGTGTTGTGTATGTGTGTGTTGTGTGTGTGTGGTGTGTGTGTGTTGTATGTGTGTGTTGTGTGTGTGGTGTGTGTGTGTGTGTATTGTGTGTGTGTGTTGTGTGTGTGTGTGTGTGGTGTGTGTGTGTGTGGTGTGTGTGTGTGTGTGTGTGTGTGTGGTGAATCACTCCTAGGTTTAGTACCTGAAGAGGAGTTTCAGTCATTACTATCATTCCTCTTCCACATCCTTCTCTAGATTTTCTTTATTTCTGTTTTCTTTGTGGGGGATGAGGAATGGAGAATCACAAATAAATATGCAATTGAAAACTTCCTTTTGAACTTCCTTCTTCTGTCCTGCTTTCCATTGCCCAATCTTTTTTTTTTTTTCCCCAGAAAAATTTACCTTTTCCCACAGCCATCCCCAAATCATTTTCTTCAAGACAGCTCAAAATCTGCAATCCACTCTTTCACTTAATGTGGATCTTTTCTACATTCAAAGTCATTAACAGAAATGTTCAAGTCTTTCTATAGCTTCTCCAAATTCATTTTTAACATCTTGGTCTTTTTTTTTTCTTAAACCAGCAAAACTCCATGCAGTCAAATATCCTAACAGAACCTGAAAATGCAGAGTCATTTAAATATCTGAGAAATACCTTACGAGAGAAATTCTTGTCAATATAAGGACTCTATGATTGATTCTTTCTGTTTTTGTAATCTACTTCTACTGATAATTTACAAAATGAAGCTCTGTTTAATCGGATAGGATGAAGGCTTTTATCTCAAAATCAGACCTTTAGTGTATGTTCTGTGGTGGGCTAATGCTTTCAGTGTTTTTTTCCATGCTGGTCATCATTTCAAGCAATGAAATTATATTTAGATGTTTATAGCCAATGCTTCTGTGAAAAATTAACTAGAGATCCCAACTCAAGCAAGGGAGCAAAAACTGACTTAAAATTTTTTTAAAATCAATGCTATGGGCCCAAGTGATGATTAGTAGTCATTGTTCTTGATTCCAGTTTTGGAAGTACTTTTACATTCACTCACAATAATCCTCTCAGGTAGATATTGTAACCCCCATTTTAAGGATTAACAAGAGACTTTGAGGTTTTAAGTCCTTTGTGCAAAATCACATGTATGGTAATTTTCAGATTAAGTGATAGAGTGCCATTTCCACCAAACTGCATGGCCAAAAATCTCTTTAAGACATGTGAGAAATGGTAAAGTTCCTTAAAAGGGTTAGAAAAATATCCAGCAGGAAAATGGAGGTTAATTGTAACAAAACTAGATAAATGTATAATTATATGTTCACAAAAATGCATGATATAGCCAACTGTAAGCAGTGTAAAGTCGAAATACAGATACATCTTAAGAAAAAAATGTATATATTTTAGAAAGTTTTCTGTATAAAGTGAATAACCATTAAATGAAGCTTATCCTCTCACTCATTTCCATTTTAAAATAAAAGACGCATTGCATAGAAAACTATCCTTGTATATGAAAAGTGAAAGTGAAAGTCACTTAGTCGTGTCTGACTCTTCCATGGACTACAGTCCATGGAATTCTCCAGGCCAGAATACTCGAGTGGGTAACCTTTCCCTTCTCCAAGGGATCTTCCCAACCCAGGGATCGAACCCATGTCTCCTACATTGCAGGTGGATTCTTTACCAGCTGAGCCACAAGGGACAATTAAAATGCAAAAAGTGCTTTTAAAAATACTCAAGAGAAAAATGAACATTTCTGATAAATTATAGACATCAAAAGACTTCGAAACCCAAATCCCTGAACACCTCATTTACAATATATTTTTCTGTTACTTCGGCCCAGTCCATGGAAATAAGTTTCCTTCCAACTGGGATCCAACTTTTAAGTTTGTATTTGTCATCCTGGCAAGTGTCTCCATCTCTTTCCAGAAATTTTCTGAACGCCCTAAGTGACTTTATTTCTAGTAAGTGTGTTCTGTCTGCCTGTTGGGAGTTTTGTTGGTGAGCACTTCTGCTAAGTTTTGCTGGGAATGCGATTTCCAGTTGGATACCGTCTTCCCTTCCCACATGTGTTTGTGATGTGTCTAAGTGTGGAGGGGGGCTGGATGGTCCTCCTCTCCCCTGTTCTGTCCAAGCACCAAAATCTCGAGGCAGATCCTTCCTCCCCCTTTTTCTTGTCCTTCCTGGCAGGGAGAACAACATCCTATCTCACATCCAGGCCTTAGTTAGTTAAACTGACAAGGTGAGTAATAACGTGCGATAAGATAATATTAATAACAGGTAGGATGACCTGTTACTAACTTCACACACACACACACTAATGATTTAATCATTTTTAAGTAATAGTAATAAGGTGATTCTGTAGTAAAATGAGATAATTCCTGAAAAGTGCTGGGATTATATGATAAGCACATAATGAATTATTTAGTGTTGTATTTTCTGAACTCAAAACTAAAAATCCCCCAATTCTACTTTCTAGAATAATTTGCTCTAAGTTTCAAGGCTCTTTTGTACCAACCTGATATTTTTCTGGGTCCCCACATTCAAGAACTGGGAATTCTGGATAGTCATACTTTTGTTTAGAATCAGCAAACATTAATTCACTAATGATGTGGAGAATCCAGTTAGAACCTATAAGAAAAATCAGAGAACCAAAGCTCATTAAGGAGTCTTGATATAATAAAAGCATGTTACTTAAACATACATATCATAAAAATTAAAATCTACAATGAGAGAATTCCCTGGCAGTCCAGTGGTTAGGACTCTGCTTCCATTCCAGGGGGCCCACGTTTGATCGCTGGTCTGGGAACCAAGATCCTGCAAACTATGTTACAGCCTAAAAAAAAGGAAAGAAAACCTACAACAATTCCCTGATGTGTACAGCTGGTTCTTCTGCACTCAGCATAACCTGGGCTGTGGAAAGAAGCATTTACTTACTTCGGTATAAAAATCAGATTATCTTGTTTCTTAAATTTCTCCTTTAACAAGAGGCAGTGCTTTTTAAAAAATCTAGAATATCTTCTTTACACAACAATGTTATACTATAGAAATGGTTGTTTATTGTGTATCATATATTTTACCTTAATGAATATGTTCTACAGCAATGTGGGATTTTGATTTTTATAAAAATACAGCATCAATGAAAGAGGAAATATGAAATGGAGTTGGCTTTAACAAACAGAGATGGAATAACAGTTAAAAATGATCAAAAGTAGGACTTTCCTGTGGTCTAGTGGTTGAGACTCCACGTTTTCACGGTGGGGGTGCAGGTATGATCCCTGGTCAGGGAACTAAGATCCTACATGCCACCCAGTGTGGCCAAAAAGGAAACGAAAAAAAAAAAAATCAAAAGTAGATTGTATAAAATAGAGTAGTTTCTTAACATCTTATCCTCCACTGATGAAGGACCACTATAAAACTGGGTTGAGAAACAGGAGGATTGGTCTTTGATCCTGAAAAAATAACATGGAAGGCATAGATGTTTATAGACAAGCCCATGCTTGTCTTCAGTCAAAAATCAAGATGAACATCTTGGCTACTCTGAGTACTCCATGGAAAGTGGGCCCTGTTTCTGTTTGCTAGCCCCACCATACAGCTCCTTCTACACCCATCATCCATCCTGTTCTTTTCACACAGACCTCCTCCCTCAGACACTGCGTCACGTGTGCTCAGCGGTTTCAGTCGTGTCTGACTGTTTGTGACCCCGTGGATTGTAGCCCGCCAGACTCCTCTGTCCATGGGATTCTCCAGGCAAGAATACTGGAGTGGGTTGCCATGCCCTCCTCCAGGGGATCTTTCCCACCTAGGGACTGAACCTGAGTTTTCTGCATCACAGGCAGATTCTTTAACACTGGCCACCGGGGAAGCCCTCAGACACTGGGGTTTCTAAATCTACCAGTTCTAGTTACTGATTTTACAGGCTGTGTTCTGATTCACCATAGCTATCCGCCTCTCCAATTTCTGGCTTCATGTAGAGATGAGATGGCCTGCCCTCCTCCCACCTTCTCCTTGCACCTTCCCCACCTACTCACTCTGAAAAAGTGCCCTTGTAGAAAAGTTTTGTTAGTTACCACACTTTGGATAAGATGCTAGAACTATGTCATCGCTTCTGGCTTCAAAGGCGTCCAGGGCTTTGAAAGTCTCTGAGGTGCACATGGTGACTGGGTAAGGAATCCCCTGATAGGTGAAAAACAAGTGAGACAGTACAGTTTCTTTTGATTTTTCCAAAGCTTCATCAATGTAGTCAATAAATTTGGAATTAGCAGTCATTCTGGCTCCCTGCTAAAGAACCTGCTCTGTGGTTGTCCGGGGCAGTGACAGCTTTTAATGGGGGTTTTCAGGAGGTGGAATAAAGGGCTCCTCCCATTCACGTGAGAAAGAAATACTTAATTCTCACCCACCTCCACCCTTGGCTTTTTGCGTACCCACCTCTGACAAAAGGCACGCCGCAGGTGCAAAACGGGCTGAGGATCGGGGAATATTACCCAGTGGGTGGATTATATTACCACTCTACGCAGCCCTCCCAAGGAGAGAGTAGACTTTCTTAATAGACAATAATAGATATTAAATGTCTAACACATAGTTATTTAATTCAATCACGTATAATATTTTAATATTAGCAAAACAATTTATGGAGGAAACCTCTCTCGTTGGTTGATAGTTTTACACATACATGTCCATGGTGTGAAGTGCAGTGAAAGTGAAAGTTGCTCAGTCGTGTCCGACTCCCCATGGAATTCTCCAGGCCAGAATACTAGAGTGAGTAGCCTTTCCCTACTCCAGGGGATCTTCCCAATCCAGGGATCGAACCCAGGTCTCCTGCATTGCAGGCGGATTCTTTACCAGCTGAACCACAAGGAAAGCCCAAGAATATTGGAGTGGGTAGCCTATCCCTTCTCCAATGGATCTTCCCGACCCAGGAATCCAACCAGGGTCTTCTGCATTGCAAGTGGATTCTTTACCAACTGAGCTATCAGGGAAGCCCCCATGGTGTGATGCAGGGTATAAAATTTTTCCCTTTTTCCCATCTAGGTTCTTTGCCTGGTCTAATAATTAAATTGATGTAAGACCAGTCAACAGGAGAAAAAAACAAAAAAATTACGTACTTAATGGGTGTTCCATTATAATACACAGATTCAAAAGGCCATCAGGTAATTGAAGTTTAAATAACATCCTGTTTATTAACAGGGGTTTAGGAAAGGGGTAGGGGTTTGAGGATACAAAGGGGAGGAAAGCCACTCACAGGAAGGCAGAGAAAATGTTCGGAAAACTAGGGTTGCCCTGTTCTGCAGATGAGTTTTTTGGATAAAAATATATCCCTGGTAATAGGTATTTTCCTGGTACAGCCCTTCTTTCCAATGTAAATTTAGGTAATTAAAGGGGGAGGTAAAGAGCTTTTCCTTAATTGGCTGAGTTTTTTAATTGCTTTTAGTTCAAAATTATCCTCATGCCAACATGGCATATTGTAAGATGGCAAAACCTGGTCTCCTTCAGTGACAAGGAAGTGATGGAATTGCCCAGTAATTTAGTGGGGTGGAAAGAGGCACCCAACTGAATCTATCATTTCCCGCCGCAGTAGACTCAGAAGACTATAGACCTGAGTTTGAATCTCAGCTCTACCACTTACTTGTGTTTGTTTATTTTGTTTTATTGAAGTATTGTTGATTTACAGTGTTGTATTAGTTTCAGGTATACAGCAAAGTGATTCAGTTCTTTTTTCAGATTCTTGTCCATCATAGGTTATTACAAGATACTGAATATAGTTCTCTGTGCTATACAGGGTCCTTGTTTATTTTGTGTATAGTGGTGTGTATATATTAATCCCAAACTCTTAGTTTATCCCTCTCTCCTCCCCCTTTCCCTTTGGTAACCATAAGTTTTTTTGTTTTTTTTTTTAATTATTTATTTGTTTAGCTGTGCTGGTCTTAGCTGTGGCATGTGAGATCTAGTTTCCTGACGAGGGATCCAAATGGCTCTCCCTGGATTGGGAGTGCCAAGTCTTAGCCACTGGACCACCAGGGAAGTCCCCCTAAGTTTGTTTTTCTACATCTGTGAATTTCTTTCTGTTTTGTAAATAAGTTCATTCATTTACAAATAAGTTGTAAATAAGTATCATTTTCTTAGATTCTACCTACAAGTAATATCACTGACCTAGAGCCAGACATCCTGGAATGTGAAGTCAAGTGGGCCTTAGAAAGCATCACTACGAACAAAGCTAGTGGAGGTGATGGAATTCCAGTTGAACTATTCCAAATCCTGAAAGATGATGCTGTCAAAGTGCTGCACTCAATATGCCAGAAAATTTGGAAAACTCAGCAGTGGCCACAGGACTGGAAAACATCAGTTTTCATTCCAATCCCAAAGAAAGGCAATGCCAAAGAATGCTCAAACTACCACACAATTGCACTCATCTCACACGCTAGTAAAGTAATGCTCAAAATTCTCCAAGCCAGGCTTCAGCACTATGTGAACTGTGAACTTCCTGATGTTCAAGCTGGTTTTAGAAAAGGCAGAGGAACCAGAGATCAAATTGCCAACATCCGCTGGATCATGGAAAAAAGCAAGAGAGTTCCAGAAAAACATCTATTTCTGCTTTATTGACTATGCCAAAGCCTTTGACTGTGTGGATCACAATAAACTGTGGAAAATTCTGAAAGAGATGGGAATACCAGACCACCTGACCTGCCTCTTGAAAAACCTATATGCAGGTCAGGAAGCAACAGTTAGAACTGGATATGGAACAACAGACTGGTTCCAAACAGGAAAAGGAATACATCAAGGCTGTATATTGTCACCCTGTTTATTTAACTTATATGCAGAGTACATCATGAGAAACGCTGGACTGGAAGAAACTCAAGCTGGAATCAAGATTACCAGGAGAAATATCAATAACCTCAGATATGCAGATGACACCACCCTTATGGCAGAAAGTGAAGAGGAACTCAAAAGCCTCTTGATGAAAGTGAAAGAGGAGAGTGAAAAAGTTGGCTTAAAGCTCAACATTCAGAAAATGAAGATCATGGCATCCGGTCCCACCACTTCATGGGAAATAGATGGGGAAACAGTGGAAACAGTGTCAGACTTTATTTTTCTGGGCTCCAAAATCACTACAGATGGTGACTGCAGCCATGAAATTAAAAGATGCTTACTCCTTGGAAGGAAAGTTATGACCAACCTAGATAGCATATTCAAAAGCAGAGACATTACTTTGCCAACAAAGGTTCGTCTAGTCAAGGCTATGGTTTTTCCTGTGGTCAGGTATGGATGTGAGAGTTGGACTGTGAAGAAGGCTGAGCGCTGAAGAATTGATGCTTTTGAACTGTGGTGTTGGAGAAGACTCTTGAGAGTCCCTTGGACTGCAAGGAGATCCAACCAGTCCATTCTGAAAGAGATCAGCCCTGGGATTTCTTTGGAAGGGATGATGCTGAAGCTGAAACTCCAGTACTTTGGCCACCTCATGCGAAGAGTTGACTCACTGGAAAAGACTCTGATGCTGGGAGGGATTGGGGGCAGGAGGAGAAGGGGACGACAGAGGATGAGATGGCTGGATGGCATCACTGACTCGATGGACGTGAGTCTGAGTGTACTCCAGGAGTTGGTGATGGACAGGGATGCCTGGCGTGCTGCGATTCATGGGGTCGCAAAGAGTCGGACACAACTGAGTGACTGATCTGATCTGATCTGACAAGTGATATCATATATTTGTCTTTGATTTGCTTCACTTAATATGAAAATCTCTAGGTCCATCAATGTTGCTGCAGATAGCAATGTCTCATTCTTTTATGGCTGAGTAACGGGGGAGCCTGTTGGGCTGCTGTCTATGGGGTCACACAGAGTTGGACACGACTGACGCGACTTAGCAGCAGCAGCAGCAGCAGTATTCCATTGTATATATATCACATCTTCTTCATCCATTCACCTGTCAGTAGACAGTATGCTTCCACATCTTGGCTATTGTAAGTAGTTCTACTATGAACTTTGGGGTGTACTTACCTTTTCAAATTAGAGTTTTCCTTTTTTCCAGATATACGCCCAGGAGTGAGATTGCTGGATCATATGGAAGCTCTGTTTCTGTGTCTTTAAGGAAACTCCATACTGTTCTCTGTAGTTGCTGCACCATTGTCACCCACAGGAAGGTGAGGTGTAGGAGGTGTAGGAGGCTTTTCTTTTCTCCACACCCTCTCCAGCATTTGTATTTGTACACCTTTTGATGATGACTAGTTGTGTTATTTTGAACTCATAATATACCTTCAGTTCAGTTCAGTTCAGTTCAGTCGATCAGTCGTGTCCGACTCTTTTCGACCCTATGAATCGCAGCACACCAGGCCTCCCTGTCCATCACCAACTCCCGGAGTTCACTCAGACTCATGTCCATCGAGTCATGATGCCATCCAGCCATCTCATCCTCTGTCGTCCCCTTCTCCTCCTGCCCCCAATCCCTCCCAGCATCAGAGTCTTTTCCAATGAGTCAACTCTTAGCATGAGGTGGCCAAAGTACTGGAGTTTCAGCTTCAGCATCATTCCTTCCAAAGACATCCCAGGGCTGATCTCCTTCAGAATAGAGGGATAGTAATAGGTGGCCTATTTGACAACAGATATGTATGATTCCTAGAAGGGAGATGCTTTGTCAAGGGAAACATACAATATAATGGTGTCTCCTGTCCTCTGAGTTCATGTCCTTCTGGTTCAAGGTCCCTGAAGTGAAACGCTCACTCTCTGTGACATAGATTTTCCCCAGCAATACTCTCTTCTTTTTTCTTTGATTGAACTGGACTATTATCCTCACCTCCTTTGCATCTTGGTGTGGCCCTGGGGCTCATGGGAACTGAGTGGAAGTAGTGTGTGCAAACTTTTCTTCAGGACCTGGACACAGAAAGTTGATTGTTCTCTAATTTTTCTCTCTCCCCTTTCCTACACCTGGAGGACAGACATGATGCTGGTAAGCCAGACTTGCTAATTCAGACAAAAACAGCCCTCTAGGAGATGGCAGACCAACGAGATACAGGAACTCAACATGCGGTGGATCACCATCCCATCACCCACCCTACATAGAACCAATATCCTGAACTGTGCGTGGAAGAATACAATTGCCTGTCTTGTGGCAGCCACTGGATTTCTGCAGTCTCTTTGTCTCAGCAGTTTAGCATACATCTTGTCTAGTATACTTTCTGGGTCAAAATGTATTCTCGTTGGCTTCTTCTTAAGTCGACTTTCGGTATACATCTAGTGAGCATTTTTTTGTTCTTTATCCCATTCTCTTCTCCAAATCGTTCTCCTTACTCTTCCTCCATTTTTTTTCCTATAGCCTTATGAACATAGTTTTTTAAAACCTACATTTGCCTTTCTCTAAACTCATGCTAACACTGAGGAAGTTAGCTCCTAGTTGTGCATCATTAGCTCGCTGCTACAGTCATTCATATCAATATATAAATTAAAATAACACCCAACATTATTGATCACCTGTATGTAGCAGACATCCTGCCACGCTGGTAACATTACATGGATGATTTCATGTAGCTTCACTAAATAGCCCTATGAAATCAATGTTACTGTTGTTACCATTTTACAGGTGGGTTAATTGGAGTTTTACAGGAGGGAAGTAGAGTCAGACATTTGAGGAGCTGGGACAGGAATGTAGGCAGTGCAGCTGAATCCCCTGGCAGACAGATGGTTACAGCAAGATCTCTGTTAGAGGCCCCAGTGTAATTGTCTCTACCAATGCATTTCCGGTGCTACTTTGCAGGCTATGAGAAACAAGGCCCCGCGACTTTTCACTGAAAAAAAAATCTTACCTCCTAAGGAGATGGATTTTTATGACCGCAAGGGAAATAAATTCCCTGGATTCTAGAACATTATATTCAATAACAGCATTTGGGGATAAACACAGTATTAAATGTATCCATTGATTGTGAGGTGCATTCCAATTTCAGAAATGTGGAAAGCATGTCCATCGTAGAGTTGAGGAAGTTATACCGGTCAACAGAAAGTGTCTCAGTGAGGCAGGTGGTGGATGTGGAACAGGAAGTTTTAATCTCCATTTCACTGAAGGGAAAGAACTGACCTAAGAGGTTTCAGAGTTAAAATGAGTAGCTAGGTTTCATTATATTTGTGATTATTTTTTTTAAGTTAGTAAAATTAAAATATTTGAGTCTTGCTATTTTTCTATGTCTTTTTACATTTTTAATTTTATTGATTTATTCATCTTTATTTTTATTTTTAAATGTGCCAGGCCTTTGTTGTGCTCAGGCTTTCTCTGGTAGCAGAGAGCGGGGGCTATTCTCTAGTTGCTGTGCGGTGGCTTCTCTTGTGGAGCACAGGCTCTAGGCACATGGGCTCACTAGTTGCGGCTCCCGGGCCCTAGAGCATGGGCTCAGTAGTCATGGCGTACAGGCTTCATTGCTCCATGGCATGTGGGATCCTCCAGGACTAGGATCCTCTCGGACTAGGGATTGAACCCATGTCCCCTGCACTGACAGGTGGATTTCTATCCACTGCACCACCAAGGTGGAGAAAGCAATGGCACCCCACTCCAGTACTCTTGCCTGGAAAATCCCATGGACGGAGGAGCCTGGTGGGCTGCAGTCCATGGGGTCTCAAAGAGTCAGACACAACTGAGCGACTTCAGTTTCACCTTTCACTTTCTTGCATTGGAGAAGGAAGTGGCAACCCACTCCAGTATTCTTGCCTGGAGAATCCCAGGGATGGGGGAGCCTGGTGGGCTGCCGTCTATGGGGTCACACAGAGTCGTGCACGACTGAAGTGACTTAGCAGCAGCAGCAGCACCACCAGGGAAGTCCTGTTTTTGTATTCCCATACAGCACTACCCCTTGAAGCTCTTATTACCGTACATAATAATAGGACGTTATTCAGTGTAGGTGGAAAGGTTGTGTATTTCAGAATCTCCCTCCCAAAAAAGAAAAGGTGTAAGACTGGACTCCCTGCCAAGTGGCTTAGTGGGATTATCTCTTATATTGTACAGAGTCTTTGTTTCCTTAGGGAAGGTAGAACTTAAGACATTAATTCAAACAGTGACATTAAAAAAAGAGTGACTGGATCCTGTTCTGATACTAATGCCTGTGATTAGGAAGATTTAGGGGCTGTCTAGAATTGGTAATGTGAGGTCTGATTTTTGTTAGTCTCCCTAAACTCAGGGCAACCTGTCAACCTTCATGCATGATTGCAGAATAATCGGGATTAGATGATGCATTTGCAGGTGGACCTCTGGTTCTGCAAAATCCCAGCTTCCTGTTCAGCTGGATCCACCCAGGCCTGAGGCAAGTGGGACCTCTCAGATGGTACTGATTCTTGGCTCTGCTGAGTCTGGGAGGTTTATATGAAGCTCCTTTCCTTCAGTTTAAAGAGACTGGTCCCTCTTGCCTTCTTTTCCTTTAATTTTTTCTCCCAGGCTGTGAACTTACACACACACATACACACATAGACACTTCCACCCACCCAGAGTACAGGTGACTTTTTAAAAAGTCTAAGGAGATTGAAATCAAGACTGATGAGCAAAGCAGGTATTAGATAGCAGAGGGCTCCTGTGTGTTGATTGACCCAAGGCTGCTTTTTAGAGGCAGGTAAACTGGCCCTTCCTGTGCCATCTTCCTTGGGGTGCCCCTTCAGATTATGTTGTGTTTCCTCCCCCACCCCCACCCTCTTCTTTAGCAAGAGATGTTCTACTTTCAGGGCAGTTCAAGATTCAAATTGATCTTGGAATCCAATATGTAGGGAAAGGGAGTAACCTCTGTATTTGGAGAGTTTACTAAAAACTGGCTCCCCTTATCAGAAGTTGACCATCAGGAAGTCAGGATGGAGTCCGTGAGTTAGTGGATGATGGAAATATTCGGGATCCAGGATGGTGTATCTGGTAACACTTTGGTCTCCTAGGCTGAGGTTGATGGGAGAGCCACTCCCTCCAGAGCATAGCAGCTGGCAGAACAGAGATTCTGCCCCTGCTGCCCCTGCTTCAGGGACAGTGCCCGCCCGCCAGAGGCCACAGCTCCCCACTGCTCTGTGTCCTGGGCCATCTGAAGGGAAGCCTGCGCCATCACCAACATCCTGGCCCTTCTGTCCAGTAGGTGCCCTTTGGCAACCAGCAGCAGTGGATTATCTAGACTAATCTCTGCTGCCTCATGTCAGGTAGTTGGAAGGATTCAACTCGAGGATTCCACCAGACTGACTAGCTAGTCTTCCTCTGAAATGTCCGTGGGAGAATGGACAGCAAACTTCCTAGGTCCCTGTTTGTTTTTAATTGAGGTATTTGTTTATTAAGTACATAATTGAAGGATTGATTTTAATTGAAGTATTTGTTTTTAATTGAAGTGTTTATTTATAAGCTCCTAGTTTCTTCCTTTTTATTTAGTTGTATTAGTTTTAGGTGTGCAGCAAAGTGATTCAGTTATACATACATATATATCTATGTATTTTTTCAGATTCTTTTTCCTCATAGGTTATTACAAAATATTGACTATAGTTTCCTGTGCTAAAACGTTAGGTCTTTGCTGGTAATGTATTTTATATGTAGTACTGTGTATATGTTGGGCTTCCCTGGTGGTTCACATGGTAAAGAATCAGTCTGAAATGTGGGAGACCTGGGTTTGATCCCTGGGTTGGGAAGATCCCCTGGAGGAGGGCATGGCAACCCTGGAGAATCCCCATGGACAGAGTAGCCTGGCGTGCTACAGTCCATGGGGTCACAAAGAGTTGGCCCTTCTCCAGGGGATCTTGCTGACCCAGGGATCGAACCTGTGTCTCCTGTAGCTCCTGCATTGCAGGCAGATTCTTTGAGGCTGAGCCACCAGGGTAGTAAGAGCACTGCTGCTGCTGCTGCTGCTGCTGCTGCTGCTGCTGCTGCTGCTGCTGCTGCTGCTGCTGCTGCTGCTGCTGCTGCTGCTGCTGCTGCTGCTGCTGCTGCTGCTGCTGCTAAGCCGTTTCAGTCGTGCACAGTAAGCGGTAATTACGGTCTGGGGGCGGGGCCAACGCCCGGGAGGGGAGGGCTCTGCCACACTTTGCGCATGCGCAACCCCTGGAGTCCGCGCCTCAGGTAAGGTACTTGTGCTGGCCTCTTGCTAGACTTTTGGCTGTAGCTCTTCGTGCCTGACAGGGTCTCCCCAGAGTGAGGAGGAGGGCTGAGGTTTGTAGGGACCACGGCAGAGTTCTGGTATCACAAAGAGGACATTCCTTGACTGTGTTGGTCTGCACGAGGGGCGGACCCGAGTGTTTCCGGGTCGCTCGGTGACCTTGGTCCGGCGACCGGTCAGTGTTCCTTCCGCTGAGCGTGCGTGTGGGCACCTGGCCGGGCCGGAGTGTGCTGGGAGTCCCGGCGGGTCGGGAAGAACCCGGGAGCTGGGAAGATGGCAGGAGCCCAGGCACCGGGGATGCGGGGGCCGCCAGGGGCTGAGGATCCCTGGTAGCCATCCTGAGACCACGCTTGGGGGCCTTGTTGGTTGCTTGGCTCTTGACACTGAAAACCTGGAAAAACTGCTTTTGTTCATTGAACTCAGGGTCGGAGCTGGGAAGCCTTGTTGTTTACAGTGGAAGGAAAGACGTTGCTGTTTGAAATGTTGCCTGGAGATGCTGAGCAGTGTCCGTAGCCGGCTATGGTGCACAGCTGAGGTTTTTTGGAGGCAACATGCGTATTTGTCTTAAGCTTGTGCATCCTGAGTCAGCGTCTCAGCCCAGTGTGATGTTACCCTCATGACACACAGCCCTGCTTTTTTCCCAGCCCACCTGAGGATTGCTTTATTATTTATTTATTTTTGGCTTTGCCCTGCTTGCCAGATCTCAGTCACAGGGATTAAACCCCTGCCACAACACTGAAAGTTCGGAATCCTAACCACTAGACCACCAGGGAACTCTCAGGACTGATTTATTTTAAATGTCACCTAAATTCCACCATTATCCAAAAATCTTGTCTAATCTTATTCCATCTCCACCAGTTAGTAACCTGTTGTGGAATGGTATGCCTTTGGTGTTCATTAAATTGGTTTTATCAGTTGTTATAAACACCTTTTCTGAAGCTGAGGGACTTGGAATGTGAAATGTACATATATCTGTTTTTAAGAAAGGTAAATGTTTTTTACAGTGTTATTTGAACTTTACTTTTTCCCTAGTCTTTTAAAAATTTGCTTTATTTATGGACTTTACTTTTTTGAACCTTTTTCCTTGCTTTCCTAACAAAACAGAATTCTACTTGAATTCCTTACTCTCTGGATCTGCCTGTAAGGCTGGCTTTATGGTGTGTTTGTTTGTTTGTTTGTTTTTTCAGCACTTGAACATTAAAAAATAACCCCAAGATAGCTCTTGTACTGGTTATGGCTTATTTCCTGGCAGTAAATGTGCTTAGTCATGTCCAACTCTTCGGGATCACATGGACTGCAGGGTACCCCCCAGCCCCAGGCTCCTGTCCATGGGGATTCTCCAGGCAAGAATACTGGAGTGGGTTGCCATGCTCTCCTCCAGGGGATCTTCCCAACCCAGGGATCAAACCCAGATCTCCCACATTGGAAGCAGATTCTTTACAGTCTGAGCCACCAGGGAAGCCCAAGAATACTGGAGTGGGTAGTCTAGCCCATCTCCAGTTGATCTTCCCAACCCAGGAATCAAACTGGGATCTCCCACATGGCAGGTGGATTTTTTACCAGCTGAGCTACCCAGGGAAACCTATAATGTACAGCCTATAATGTAATGTCTAGCAGTACACAAAGGAAAACAAATCTTCCTTCCTACTCCCTCACTGCCTCTTAGTTATGTGTAAGTTTTAAACTTTTCTGCTTCATTTCACTTAGGCATGAATAATAAAGTCTTAATCTTTTAGGCCTCAGGGTGATCACATTATCAAAAGGAGAGAAGGGATCTTGGGGGTGGGGTGGGAGGGACACCTGGTAAGGATATTAGTAGGATAATCCTACCAAAGTATTTAATTACCCCCACCCTCAGACTGTTGAAAAGAAGCTAAAATTGAGTGGAATGAGAGGAGAGCTGGGTAGAGTATTACAGGCTGTGCCATTTCACACAGATAATGGAACAGAATGACAAATCATATACAGGACAATGCTGAAATCCTGAGTTTAAAAACCACTGGTTCTCCTGGCCTTCTTGACTTTGAGGCAGAGTAAAAACTTTGGTCTATATTTCATTTATTCAGTTAGAGTCAGATATGCTAGTTTCTTGTTATATAGATCTTCCCTTGTTAGCTTTTACCTTCATGAAAGAGAATAAAGACTCAAGCACTTTCTTCTGATGGGCTTTTATAATACAGGGAGAGAATCAAGAGTTGAAGTCGTCTTGCCACTTAGTGGGTGATTATGGTCAGTGTTTCCCCTCACGTGGTCCAGGAGCCTCTTGTATAAAAGTCACTTGGAGTTGTCTGTAAAAGGGCAGATTACGGGGTGCCAACTCTGGACTTGCTGAATCAGATTTGGGGATTGGGGAATTGCCCGTTGAGGCCCAAGAATATGCTTTTTTTTTTTTTTTGGCTTTGCCTTGTGGCACGTATCTTAGTTCCCCAACCAATTATTGAACCTGCTTCCTTCCCCTGCACTGGAAGCATGGCGTCTTAACCACTGGACTGCCAGGGAAGTCAACAAAGAATGTGCATTTTTAACAAGGCTTTTGGGTGATGTGATTAGTTTGAAAAAACTTAGAATAGCAACTCCTTAGGAGCAAGAACCAGTTTATTGCTCATCTTTATAGAAAATGCTATGAACTATGGCACATACTTCAATATATTACATAAATGAAAACTTCCAGCTATAAAACACATATTGATATAACCACTTACAGAATAATCTTGCTTTTGTAGGCTACTTCATGAAGAACTCCACATATCATACTCATTAGAACATATCTTAATTCCTAGTTTAGCTGAAACTAGGAATTTCTAGTTTCAGCTCCCTATCTCCCACCATTCTATATTCTTAGGCAGTTTAGAAATCTTAGTTCCATAAGTTGT
Organism: Bos taurus; assembly: GCF_002263795.3. NCBI lineage: Eukaryota > Metazoa > Chordata > Mammalia > Artiodactyla > Bovidae > Bos > Bos taurus. The sequence goes on from NC_037338.1 coordinate 19,633,085, forward strand.
TAGTTTTCACAGTGCCTTCAATTTTGTCTCCTCTCTGCTTTCTCTAATCATGTCTCTGGTTCATTGTGCACCTTAGGCATGGAGATTGAAAACTAGGAAAGTGAGACATGTCTAATACAATTTGCATACACTAACTTTGGGGTTTTATTCCTATGTAATCACTCAAACTATTGAAATGTACTGAAGTTCAATGTTATTAAGTTTGAATATGTTTATTCAGGTTTACATTTATTTGTTAAACTTAGGATGTCCCGTTCTATGGATCCACTGGCAAAGAAGATCTTTAAAGGAGTGTTAGTAGCTGAACTTATGGGCATTTTTGGAGCGTATTTTTTGTTTAATAAGATGAACACAAGCCAAGGTAATCATAATTCAGAAATTACAGTGTTTTTTAGGGGGGTGTACAGTTCACTAACACATTTTAGGTTAAATGGCTTTTTTGGAGAAACTGCTTCTTCAGTCAATGTATTAGGCATTTTATGGGCACAAGGGGAAGAAGCTAGGTGTTAATTATTGGTATTATAGAATAAATGACTGACTTCTCCCCAACCACCAAAAGTTAAATGTCTGTAGACTAAGGAAAATGTTTCATACTTACATGGATTTTCCTAATGGGAAGCATAGAGTAGGTGTCCTTGGTCTGGCTTAGTTTGGGAGTATAGATGGAAAAAATCCGGCCTGTCCCTTACATCTCATTGTTTGACAAACTGAGAAAACAAGTAGCATAGCTGAATTGTCAAGTAACCAGTTGCTCAGGTTAGAGTTCTTCCTCTTCTTCAGCATTAGACACTAACAGCCTTTCTCATGCCACTGGCCATCAAAATCAGGAAGTGCTACTTTCCCTTTCTCTAAAGCAGGGAGTAGTCGTCCTGGGGTGGTGGCCATCTTTGAAACTTGTCATTTATCTTAAAGGATGTAAGGGTATAAAAGAAAACATACAAATGGTATTTAAAAGCAAACTAAGGTTTAAGGTCAACTTTAAAAATTGGGTGTAGTACAGTCTTATTTCTAATTCTCTAGCAAGGTAAAATGGCATCCATAAAACAGTTCATAAAATTACACAAGGGAATTTCACATTAACACTGAAAATCTGCTTTTAAAATACCATTTTGAAATAAATCATATATATATAGGTCAAATCCTAAAAACTCCAAAAATAGCTATGGAAGACTACCTGTAAGTGCAGTTTTGACCCTATTTTAAAAAGATAGTTTCCCTAATTTATAGGATTCCTGTCTTATAGACCCTAAGGCTAGCACTAAATTATGGCTCCACGTGTTAATACAGTGAATTTCTAATCATGCCTAATTTTAAAACTTTTTTTTTCATTAGATTTCAGGCATACAATGAGCAAAAAATTCCCCTTCATCTTAGAAGGTATGTTTTTCCTTAAGTAAAATTTGTGTGTACAAAGCAAGTTCTTCAGGTAAACTTTATAAATTATTTATGACCAATTAAGGGTTAAATCACTTTTTAATTTTTTGATGTCCGTTTCCAAAAATACTGTATATCTCTACTTTCACTCCTTTTGAAGAACACAGTGGAGAAAATTCTCATCGCAGTTACCCAATGAGTTAATCCCAGTGATGGGCTGGATTCTTAATTCTTCCAGTGGGTTAAGAATGTAGACTTTGGAATGAGACTTATCTGAGGGTGATGGCAATCAAATCACTGCTTGAAACTCAAAACTCATGTCTGGTTTGCTACTTTCTTGGAGCTTTTTCTTTCTCCATCAAGTAGAGATAATGCCCATCTCATGAATTGTTATAAGGATTAAAAAAGATAACATTATGTAATTACTTCAAACAGTATCTGGTATAAAGTAATGCTTAGTTAATAGTATTCCTTACAAGGATTAGTAGAGATTAGAGATGCTAGAGCTTACACACAACATATGTATCCTGTCGTCTTTTTCATTTTAGTGTGCAGAAATAAAGGGGAACAGCTGGATTTTTTTTCTCAGTATAGTTTAATTTTAACACTTTTACATGATTTTATAAATGACAGATATTTTTATTTATAGTGTATTACAAATCCATTGAACAGTCTGGAATGTATGGAATCAGAGAGCAAGATCAAGAAAAATGGCTGAGCAATAAAAATTAGGAGTAAGTGGAATTTTACTTTGTAATTTATTTAGAAAACACTGATTTTCTTTGCTTTTTCATTTTTTGAGTGGTTCTTGGCCTCTTTCTGAAATTTTTCTTCCTCTTGATGATGCTTTTCACATCTCTGTTGTGTAACCAGTCATCACGTTCAGCCTCCCATCTAAGCTGTTTGAGACCTTTGCGGGGGAGAAGAAAGATGAGTGCACGGTAGATTCTTGGGGCTCCAGAGAACACCCTGAGTGACAGGAGCTTCCAGTCTGCCATGGCCTATAGTCACTTCCCATCTGCTGCACAAACCCCTGCTTGTTTGCTGCTTTCCTTCTGTATTTATCATCAAAGATTTACTTACAAATAAACAACTAGGACAGGAAAGGAACAAATGCTCTAAAGATTTTCTTTTCTCTGAACACTCACTGGTGAAAGAAGAGCAGCCAGTTAACTATCAATATCAGAAATAATTAAAAGATGTATAAAATATTTATAAGGTTACTTAGCAAATTTATACTTTATAAAAATAGCCTGCCTCCATTAAAAAAAAAAAGTAGTTTCTGTAGGCTGTAGTCTTTTTTGCTGTAGTGTACTTTTTAATCCCATATGCTCTGCAGACAGAAGTGAAAAAGTCATTCCTTCCAGGTTGTAAGGAATCATTTTTCCCTTCTTACTATCAAAAGGTCCTCCAAAAATATTTAGATCTTCAGAAATTATAACTTAAGACTATTTTAAAACCTCAATAAAAATTCAAGTTACTTACTTGCATTATCTTTGTTAGCCATGGCATTCATGCCAATGTTATCAAACTTGGATCCCATATTTTCATCCAATAGGTGGCCAAACTTAAAAAGAAGAGTGGGGGGGGGGGCGGTGCGGAGAATACATTTATTAGAAAACTTAAAAAACAACGTACAACAGTAAGTGCTTAAAACAATATGTTAGCCTTACCTCTTCAGCAGATACAAATAAATTGGAGTCATCAAAGTCTCTTTTCTTTTTTTTTCTCGGTCCTAAAAAAAGTATAAGCCTACATTATTAAGTTGTAAATCCAATAATTTTGTAGAAGTAAGATCTTCAATGTAGTTTTGTTAATATATATTTATTTGGCTTAAAACACGCAGTTATAATTATCTTCTATGAGCATCATTAGGCAGCTGGCATTTAAAGACAGAAAAATAACTTGAGTTAGTATACAGTTTTTTAAGTTAATATCCTAATAGAGCTGTTCAGGTGACAATAGTGTCTTCTTGTCTTTCAGATCTGACCATCAATCAAAGTTTGATTTCAAAGTATTTCAAAGTATCAGGCAAGATTAAAATTCTGAAATTGACGAGGGTGTATTTTAAATATTTAAGGTTAACTGTAAATTTTAACTAAGTAAGAGGTTTTGTTCCTTGGAGTAACTGTGAAGAAGTGATGGAGGGTTTCTTTATTGTGTTATAACTAGAGTTTTGTTTACTACTTGAAATAAAGTGGTTCTTTAAAAAAACCTCCCCTGTAATTCTAAATATGTAAACCTTTCAAAACAGAAGAAATAATAAAACATTTTTAATATATGTTACATTTTTTCATTTCCATTACAGTTTATTACAAGCTATTGAATATATAGTATTCTGTGCTGTACAGCAGGACCTTGTTTCTTATTTATCCCCCACTTCTTTCCTCCTTGGTAACCACAAGTTGTTTTCTGTGTCTGTGAGTCTGTTTTTTAAATAAGTTCACTAATATTTATTACATTTTAACTCACATTTAAAAGCATTATCTAAAACTATAATAATTCAGAGTATTGCTTTTACCCATTTTCACTTTACCTGAAACAATATTCAAACTCTATTATCAATGTTTCTGGTACTAACAGCCACTTAAATATCCCTGGTGCCCATTTGCAGTCCCATGCTCCCTTCCATGGAAGGCTTCGCTTTTTCTGGCTATTTCATGTAAATGGGATCATGTGATATGTGGTTTTCAGCGACTGGCCTCTTTTACTTAGCATAACTTTTTTTTACCTGGCTGTGCTGCGTGGCTTGTGGTAGCTTCCCAACCAGGGATTGAATCCAGGCCCCTGGTAGTGAAAGCCTGGAGTCCTAACTACTGGACCGCCAGGGAATTCCCAGCAAAACATTTTTAAGGCTCATTCACCTTATAGCATGTATCAATATTTCATTCCATTTTATTGCGGAACAATATTATATGGGCTTCATCTATTTTTTGCTTGTACATTCAACAGACATTTGGTTGTTCCTACTTTTTGGCTATTATGAATATTGCTGCTATGAACAGTCATGTACATGTCTCTGTATGGATATACCAGAGCCATTTTTGATAGAAGTTTCTAGAGCATTTCATCTTCCAAAGTGAAATGTGTATTATTTCAGAATTGTGCATAATGCTATTTTTCTCCTAAACTAAAATTTCCACTTGTATAGTATTAGGAAAGGTCTTGGTTTTCATTCATCCTACAGGCATATATCTAAAGCTTCAATTAGCAAGTACTTCTGCTGAACTGCTTCCTTCAAGTTTATTCTTTTTTTAAAAGATTTATTCTTAGACTAGCCAACATTAGCAAATGCAGGGTGAATTCCCCCACCCTCATCAATTCATCTGTTTGCTGCTTCTTTCCTTTTTAAATCCCTTTGTTTCTTTTTAAAAAAAATTAATTCTGTCACATCCTTTAATCTGTATCCAAAACTATTATCCACTGAGATTTGATGTCTTTTCAGGCTAATATCTTCTGAAATGGCACTTTATTAAAAATAAGGTCAATGAGAGAGCATCTTTTAATACAACAGGCTCAGTAGGATTTAAAGCAACATATCTTTTCTGAGAGACTTTGAGGAAAACTGCCTTATGGGCAAATGCTACTATTAAAAGTGTGACCTTCTATCATTCAATGAAAGACAAATTCTGAATGGTAACACATTATGATGTAAACATGCATCAGGTAAATCTAAGAGAACTGTGATGTTAGCAGTATTTAAACTTTGTAGGCATCAACGTCTCTGAGGGACTATTACCCACCCAGAGTTACTGTTGATATTTACTGTCAAAAAGTTTTGTATTATTTAACAAAATATTGTCAAGCGTTTTAAACTTCGCAGGTCTATTTTTATTCATTAGCATTTACAGCTGACCCTTGAACAATGTGTAGGTTAGGGGCATCAACCTCTGTGCAGCCAAAAACAGGAATATACCTTAACCTCAGCCTTCCGCATCCTCAGATTCAACCACTGAGGACCATGTAGCACTGCGGTACGTGTTTATTGGTCCTGTACCAACGGACCCATTCAGTTTAAACTCATGTTATTTAAGGGTCAAATGTACCATAGTACTAGTAAGCAGAAATAAAGAGGCATTATAATCAAAGTTTTTGTTTTGTTTTTTTAAAGGTAGGTGTGTGTGTGAATTTATCCACAAATTAAGGAATATTTGTATTTATTATAGTGCTTTCTACAATTTTATCAAAAAATATTATCACCTGATATATATATAGTGCTTTTTTCCTTTTATTAGTACCGTAGAAGTATTACACTAAAAGGCATAATCTGTTAGGATATACTTTAAAAAATATGAGAGAACAAATTAGCAGAAATGAAAACTCTCATTTTACATATTTTTGAGATCAGAATCATTTTGTCATGGCAGTTCTCATTAAAAAAAGAAAATGATGTTAATAAAGAGCATGGGTTTTTAAATAGATGGATCAGATGGGAAGGTAAGAGTTGATAAAAGGAAAAATGCAACAGGTGTCTATGAAAATCCTGGGCTTACATTATTATTGAAGGTTTAAACATTCATGAAAAGATGATCCAGAGGTATTTAAATAAGAGGAGTGAATTCAGGAAAGAAAATAATTGGAGGATGTGAAAAACAACAATATTTATATATTAAAAATTCATAAAACTTATTACCCAATAGAACAGTTAATTTCCCAAAATGATAATGAACAACAGCTTTCACATGCAGTGCTTAGGTGCAGAAGAGACTAAATACATTTTCTTACCTTGAAATGACCCAGCAAAGTCAAAATCATTTGCACTTTTTCTCTTGTTTTTCTTATTATTGACTTTGAGTCTGACCTCATCCTCAACTTCTGTTACCAAAAACAAAAACATAAAAACTCTGTTGTTATTAAGCAATTTTAAAAAACTGCTGCAGAACTACTATGATGAATATAGATTAACATTATTGCAAATTATCAATCCAGTATTTTTAAAAGGCAGTATAACACGACAGGTCAAGAGGAATAGCATAGACAGCCTCAATGTTGATTAAATAGAAGTCCAAAACAGAACTCAGCTGGTTAAAAACCCAAAACTTCAGTGTCAAGTGAGATGGGAAGATCTTAAATTTCTGGCTGATTTGAGTATAAATCTGAATACAAGATAATATTAAAAAACCTTTAAGAGAAAAACTAGCCTCTGCTAAGGCAGAAAGTTTGTTTAAAGGTTTACCTGGAATGCCCTCATTCTCATCATCTAACACATCCATGAATGTTCCTCCATCTTCCTCAATTTCAGCGAATTCTTCATTCATACTTCCTAAGGAAACTTCATCATCATCCAAATTATCAAGGTCGTCATCTTCTGAATCTTCATCTTCTGAGTCATCCTTAGCTCCTTTTGCTTTCTTCTTCATGTTGCTGAAGAAAAATAACAATTAGTAAAGTAAATGAGGACTCTGTTTTCTAAAGTATGTGTTGGTGACCAGCAGGGTATTAGGCTATTAACAGAATTCAAAGGAAAATTACAGACAGCTCAGAGCCTTTATTTAACATACTAACAAGCATTATAAAAGTCCAAAAATGAAAGTACTATATTTATTTCCCAAAATTCAATACCTTTCTCCTATATAACACATAGTCCTGTGCTCCACTGTTCTGAAAGACAGTAATTTGAGAAATGCTGGGAAAAAAGTTAAAAAAAAAATTTAAGGAAAGCATATTACCTAGCGAAATCAAGGTCATCCTTTCCAGAGGTGAAACAATTATCATCTTCAAATGTGTCTGCCAGAGAGCAATATACAAATTGTGAGATATAGCAAGAAATAACAAATGACACGTCTTATACTAAAATCAACACATATGACTGTTGTTTGTGATATGTAAACACCAAAATGATATACATCTGACACTGCTGGTATTTTATTAATCTACACAAATCCATGTACTATGCTGGCCTTAATTAAATCCCTAAACTAAATGGGTTCTGGTTAATTTTAGCTTCTTTCTACAGTTCTTTTATTCAATGAGGGAAAATGTCAAATAAAAGAGTATTTAGCAATTGCAGTCCTTTTTACTCCATTAGAACTATTTAAGTGCTTATTTTTAGTAGGTGTGATACAATATGCAACAAGTGAGCTCAATGTAAACTTTTCTAATTTCCCAATTTTTGCTTCAGTCTAAATTTCAATAAAAATTTTCAAGCTCTGTGGATTATAAAGGTAAACAAATTACCAATCATCTTTTCAAATTCCTCATCGTCCACATCTTCTATACTTTCTTCATCTTCGTTCCGTTTTTGTTTCACTTTAACATTGGTAACTTTTTTATAATACCTAAAATAAAATGCATGTTATACATTGACATTTGATGATTTTATCAAAGGGCCTGTTGTTCTATGATCATCAAAAGACTTACGGTCAATGCCACAAACAAGTGTAAAAGCTGTCAACTCAGCTGGCATATAAATGACTAAAATTTGTATTATAGAAAAAAGTTTTAAATTCAAAACAGTTGGAAACGTTTGAAATGGGAAGGATATAAATTTCAATGATTTAGGCTTGGTTCTTCATAAAAACACCATAAGTCATCTTAATTAAATGGCACAGTAAAAGGTTATTTTAGTATCAACACTAAATGGTACAAGTATTCTAATGTTAGAAACTGGCTCTAAATGACCTCTAATCTCAATATTTTGTCAGTTCAACCCATTCTATCAAGGACAATGAAACTTAGCATTCTGCTGATGGGATCATACCCTCAAAATTCTTTACACAAAATGTATTTACAAAGCAAATCAAATCAAACCAAATTAACCAATCACCCAGATGAGATAACAGTTCCTTTACTAGGCAAAGAATCAGTAGTAATAACTCTTAATAGTAGGTTTAGGACTTATCTCCATAGTGCAAAAGTGTCTGACTCTTTTCGAGCCTATGGACTGTAGCCCTCCAGGCTCCTCTGTCCATGGGATTCTCTAGGCAAGAATACTGGAGTGGGTTGCCATGCCCTCCTCCAGGGGATCTTCCCAACCCAGGGATAGAAGCTGTGTCTCTTACATCTCTGGCATCGGCAGGTGGTTCTCTACCACTAGCACCACCTGGGAAGCCCTATCTCCACAGTAGTGCAATGAATTTTGCTAATTTTCCTTAGAGCCATGTTTTAGACAAATAACTTATGAGTTATTTATCATTATATTAGATTGATACAGATTTAAGACTTTAAGAAAACTAATATACTAAAACTGAAGATTAAATTTCCCAAGATTCTTAAAATGTGTGCTAAATTGTTAAAAAACAAAACCCTCAAATTTACTTGTTTTAGTTTCATTTAGATATCTTAACATTTAGCAAACTGAACATTTCTAAATTCCTCTAACAAAAATGGAGTGACATATCCTTCAATTTGTCCATAACAGGCCTATGTTAACAAAGCATTTATGAAATCTAAAAATTTTAAATTTAACAGCTCTTCAAATGAACCAGTGAACCAGTATATTACGTATATTACCTGTAGAAAAACACTTCATCTACTGGTATCTGGCTTTCTTCTTTTGCAAGGAACTCCTTACTGTTAACTAGGAAAACAAGTTAAAAATTTTAAGGAATTCTTTTTATGTTCTTCAAGCTTTTAAGACTAAGTACACAATACCTATAAATCTAAAGTCTCAAAATGTAAGGAAGTTGGAAAGAAGTCGTCTTATAATGTGAAGGACAGTCTGGAAAAGTCTGTGTGGAGGAAACCCAACATCTGAAATTTTATCAGCTACAATCATTTGTAGCCAACAGTGATCACAGTGAAAGAGCAGGGTTCTCTTGTCCTCCAACTGCATCCAGGATCCAAACTTTAAGAGAAAAAAAATTAATAATCACTTTTACTGTTTCCTTATCAGCATAAAAATATTCAGAATCATCTTGATTAAAAAGGGTATTTGGCTTCTCTAATTCCAACCCTAACTTTGGTTAAGTCTTTTTATGTCTCTGGACCTCTGTGAGATGTCAATTAAAATTAAATGATTTATAAGCTGTACTTGAACAAAGCTAGTGGAGGTGACGGAATTCCAGTTGAGCTATTTCAAATCCTGAAAGATGCTGCTGTGAAAGTGCTGCACTCAATATGCCAGCAAATTTGGAAAATTCAGTGGCCACAGGACTGGAAAAGGTCAGTTTTCATTCCAATCCCAAAGAAAGGCAATGCCAAAGAATGCTCAAACTACCGCACAATTGCACTCATCTCACACACTAGTCAAGTAATGCTCAAAATTCTCCAAGCCAGGCTTCAGCACTATGTGAACCGTGAACTTCCTGATGTTCAAGCTGGTTTTAGAAAAGGCAGAGGAACCAGAGATCAAATTGCCAACATCCGCTGGATCATGGAAAAAGCAAGAGAGTTCCAGAAAACCATCTATTTCTGCTTTATTGACTATGCCAAAGCCTTTGACTGTGTGGATCACAATAAACTGTGGAAACTTCTTCAAGAGATGGGAATACCAGACCACCTGATCTGCCTCTTGAGAAACCTGTACGCAGGTCAGGAAGCAACAGTTAGAACTGGACATGGAACAAGAGACTGGTTCCAAATAGGAAAAGGAGTGCATCAAGGCTGTATATTGTCACCCTGCTTATTTAACTTATATGCAGAGTACATCATGAGAAACGCTGGACTGGAAGAAACACAAGCTGGAATCAAGATTACCAGGAGAAATATCAATAACCTCAGATATGCAGATGACACCACCCTTATGGCAGAAAGGGAAGAGGAACTCAAAAGCCTCTTCATGAAAGTGAAAGTGGAGAGTGAAAAAGTTGGCTCAAAGCTCAACATTAAGAAAATGAAGATCATGGCATCCGGTCCCATCACTTCATGGGAAATAGATGGGGAAACAGTGGAAACAGTGTCAGACTTTATTTTTTTGGGCTCCAAAATCACTGCAGATGGTGACTGCAGCCATGAAATTAAAAGACGCTTACTCCTTGGAAGGAAAGTTATAACCAACCTAGATAGCACATTCAAAAGCAGAGACATTACTTTGCCAACAAAGGTCCGTCTAGTCAAGGCTATGGTTTTTCCTGTGGTCATGTATGGATGTGAGAATTGGACTGTGAAGAAGGCTGAGTGCCGAAGAATTGATGCTTTTGAACTGTGGTGTTGGAGAAGACTCTTGAGAGTCCCTTGGACTGCAAGGAGATCCAACCAGTCCATTCTGAAGGAGATCAGCCCTGGGATTTCTTTGGAAGGAATGATGCTCAAGCTGAAACTCCAGTACTTTGGCCACCTCATGCGAAGTGTTGACTCATTGGAAAAGACTCTGATGCTGGGAGGGATTGGGGGCAGGAGGAGAAGGGGACGACAGAGGATGAGATGGCTGGATGGTATCACTGACTCGATGGACGTGAATCTGGGTAAACTCCGGGAGTTGGTGATGGACAGGGAGGCCTGGCGTGCTGCGATTCATGGGGTCACAAAGAGTCGGACACGACTGAGCGACTGAACTGAACTGAACTGAACTGAATCTTAGACTCTGAACAAAAAGGAACTGGGATCTAATATGTAAATAAATGTCTGCTGTGAATACAAAGAGAATTAGATTCACAGGATGAGTACTAAATACCCATAGAAATAAGTTTAAAATAACGCTCAGTGACAAAAATCTGTTGTAGTTATTCTGCCAAGCCCATATTAGAGAGCTTAAGATGGTCTGAACTATAAAAGATAATTATATATGGGGGGTGGGGTTGATGTCAGTGACAGAGCTATAGCTTTACCTATGGATGATACAAGAATAGCAAAATGTTAATTGTTAAAAGATGGGTGATGGTTACAAAGGTGGGGTGGGGTGGGGGGGAAGGTCTATCATACCACTTGTGTATATACTTTGGATATGTTTGAAATATTTTGTAATTAAAAAGAAAAAAGGCCCAGTCACAGTAAACTTGAAAATGTATACATTCTTGAACACAAAGATGGATACTATCTGTGGTGCTTAGGTTTTACCCTGATAAGCAGAGCAAAGACTAACACAACCTGTGTGCTACTAACCTGCACTACTGTCAGTTTCAACTGTCCAGGCTTTATACTTACCAGCAAGACTACGAATGTCCTTCATAAAATGTTTTCTTTTTGGCTGCATCACAACACTGTCTGTGTTTTCTGAAATGTAAAATCAAGACAGTGTAATGTAAAACCTAGTTATATATGCTCATGTTGTTTATTAAATATCAACAGTGAAAACGGAAAAGTTCATCAAACAGAAGTATACCTTTGCCTTTATGTGGCTTTGGATTTCGATATACAAATCGATCCAAGAACCTCATTAGTGTGAAATCCTGCAGTGGATCCCCTGAATACTCAATATAATTTCCCTGAAAGATGAGGGGAGGGCATTAAGATCTTAACTTGAAATATATATATATACTCACAACACACACACACACACAGAAGAACAAGAAAAAGACAAGCATCTACTACATTGCTTCAAAGGCACAAATGTGCAATAAAATACCCTTCAAATATCCCTCACATGCACATTATTCTTTCCTTGAAGAAATTAAGCACACACGCATACATATTCTATAATGCACTGCTGATTTTATGAATAGGCAAACAGTATTAATACTGTAGGTCATCTAACCATGAACCAGGAATCAACGCTGAGTGAAAAAAATGGCAAAAGGGAAAGGGGAGGGTAGCCTTTCTCCAGGAGCAATAAATAATCAGGATGTAATAAATAACTGTTGTGGTTCTATAATATACATGTATTTCCACTCATCTCAGAGTGGGAGGAATTATCTGTTGCTCTTTATCAAACAAATCATTGCTCCTTTACAACAGCAGAAAAACATACACAATTCTATCCAGTAGAGAAAACGCTGACCAGTTAGTGACTACTTCAAACAGGATTACTTATTTTCTTTAATTTCTTGTCTTCTGAATATTTGAGACTTACCTGAAGAATGGTCTTTGCAAAAAGGGCCACAGAAGGATGAAAATGCTCAGATAGCTGGAAAGAAATATGTGAAATAAGGTCAACTACCAAAACTGCAGGTTATTTAAGAAAATCCCCCAAACTGAAACTGAAGCCAATACATGAGAAGAGTGACTCTCAACATTCTGGTCTCAGGAACACTCTGTATACTTCAAAATCAAGGACCTTAAGAGCTTCTGTGAGTTAAGTGGGATATATCTACTGATACTTAACTTTATTAGAAATTACAACAAAAGAAAATCTGAACACTTACAGTTCATTTAAAATTAACAATAAACCTATTACATATTAATATAAACAATAACATGTAGAATGAAAAATAACTTTCAAAACAAACATTAGTGGTAAGCGCAGCATTATTTTACAGCTTTGCAAATCTAATGTCTGGTTTAAGAGAAGCCAGCAGATTCTCATATCTACTTCTGTAGTCCATGTTATTTTAGTTCACGTGTGTTTAGGAAATTTGGCCACACACAGATATATACTTGGAAAAAATGGGGGATTAACTAATGGTCTTTCACATAAATGTGGATTTTTTTCCTTTGATACTATACCAAAGATGAGCTGCAATATGGAGTCTGAAACCCTATCAACTTTTGGTATTTGCTACTTAAAATTAACTGGTCTACAGTGGATGAATCTTTTATTCATGTTTGACTTTTAACACTGTGCACTGGTCATTTATAAAATACTGATTTTGTGAATTATGCAATTCTTCAAAATGTTGCTGACATTTAATTAAACATCACAAAAACCATAGTATCACCATGAATTTCATTAGAAAAGATACCAAGAAACTGTTAAGCTTAAGATGGTGGTTATAGGAGTTCTAAAATTTTAACCAAAGCTTGAATTTCATCACTGATAACAGATACTGTCAGCTGTTTCATTTGAAGTAAAAGATTTACTTCATTCATTTTCAAGAAATATCTCCCAAATACAAAAGCATGACCAGTCTGTCAGCCAGTCTTTCATGAAAAAAGTAGCTAGCTGCATTTCCAACAATTATATAGGCACTTTTCCTTGAGATGTGAGAAAACTCTCATATTTAGGTATTCTGGGGTTAAAATAATAAAATCAACAATTTTCCTTGCTTCATCATACTTGTGTGATACTGGCTTTCCTCCTCCCTTTCAAGTATATGGCAATGAAGAATATAATGGCCATCAGTACAGCTTGGTACTACTGTTTTTATTTCTGCTAAAGTCACCAGCAGTTTAGCCATCATTTCTTTAATACCACCAGTGCATCAACAGTGACAAAGGCAAATAATATCTTGGTATCACTTTCAAAGTAGTTGTGACCTTACAGATTCACTAACAAGGTGTCAGGGACCCACAGGAGTCTGCCTAGGAAGACACTTGCGTTAGCAAAACTCCAGAAAGGTTATTAGAAATGAGTTCCTCTTATACATTTACAAGGTAACTTTGCTTGCAAACAGTTCTACTACCACAAAATTTTTCAGAGATACCCAATTGCGGTAATATGGTTGCTAAGTTGTGTCCAACTCTTTGTGATCCCACGGACTGTAGCCCGCCACTCTCCTCTGTCCATGGAATCTTCCCAGCCCAGGGATTGGACCCGCATCTCTTGCATTGGCAGGCGGGTTCACCACCAAGCCACCAGGGAAGCCCTGAGATATCCAATGCGTAAAGCAAAATGTATCCATTTTACAGAGCCATTATATACAACAGCATACTTAGGAAAAGCAAAATTTATTTATAGCCATGAATAATAACCTTATTTTGTACCCACGTTATTTAAGATTTTCTACATATGAATGCAGAAATGTGTAAATTTAATGTTTATTACAGGCAACAGAAATATGGGTTATAAGGCATTACAGCCAGGTGACATATTTCAAATTGCTTATGCTGACTAATTTCTAAATAACTCCTCTATTTATCATTTACAAGAAAAATGGAAAAGAAACTATTAAATCCATGGGGGCAAATATATGGCACAGATGAATTAGGAGACAATTTGGAATTACTTTACCTTTTTGAGTTCCCAGAGACTTGTATTTTCAGCTCCACAGTACAAAGGGTTTCTACTGAATGGATCATATGTGTTTAACTGTTTGCCACCTGTGAACAAAAATAGAGTATTTCTCAAATGCTCTGGTCCTAGCCCAAGTGGTCACTAACCCACCAGGATTAATGCTGTCACCAACAGCGCTCTTAGTTTCTTTTAGGTCAGTTAGATCCTAAGTGTTAAGATGACAAAGGACCTGAAGATGAAACAGGTCTAAATTCTTTTGGAACTTTAGAGTGCAGTGAATATTTGTCATTAAATTATGCCTAGAAGTAAGTATCACTTGGAACAGGTTTCATATTATCTTCTTCATGTTTTTAGCAATTCTGCATTACAAAATTTACAATAAGGAACCTTTAGAACACAGAAGGAACTGTCTACTTCACAATGTACATACTGGTCATCCTTCTAAAGGATTATTCCTAGGTTAGCCCTCTGATGGATTCTTTAAAAAACTTTCCTGGTGGCTACCATACTTTTCTTGTACACTTTACAGGCTAAGGTTCAGACAGGTGAACTACTCTGACCAAGAGTTCCACAAATTTGAAAAATGGGTCTGGCAACTTTTTAAAATATGTATTTTAATTGAAGGATAATTACTTTACAATCTTGTGGTGGTTTTTGTTACACATTGACATAAATCAGCCATGGGTGCACATGTGTCCCCATGCACATGTGTTCATGCACATGCTGAACCCCCCTCCTACCTCCCTCCCAACCCCATCCCTCTGGGTTGTCCCAGAGCACTGGCTTTGAGTGCCCTGCTTCATGCATCAAACTTGGACTGGTCATCTATTTCACATATGGTAACAATATATATGTTTCAATGTTATTCTCTCAATTCATCCCACCCTTGCCTTCTCCCAGGTAGTCCAAAAGTCTGTTCTTCACATCTGTGTCTCTTTTGCTGCTTTGCATATAGGGTCATCGTTAGCATCTTTCTAAATTCCATATATATGCATTAATACACTGTATTGGTGTTTCTCTATCTGACTTATGTCACTCTGTATAACAGGCTCCAGTTTCATCCACCTCATTAGAACTGACTCAAATCTGTTCCTTTTTATAGCTGAGTAATACTCCATTGTTAATACTTCCTTATCCATTCATTTGCAGATGGACATTTAGGTTGCTTCCATGTCCTAGCTATTGTAAACAGCTGGCACCTTTCTTGATCCTCAAGGCTAGTGTGTTTTTCTTTTAGCCTTAAATGAAGAGGCTGCATTTCTACAATTTCTTTTGGCTCTAATATTCTGTTAATAGATTCAATTCAGTTGATGTGTGTATGGAACGCCTAAGTTTCTATTTGAGTTGGCCAAAAGGTTCCTTCCACTTTTTCTGCAACATTGTATGGAAAAACTCAAAGGAACGTTTTGGCCAACCCAACATACCAAAAAGAGTTTTCAATTCTCAAACATTTCTTTAAGGAACTACAGAGGGTAAATATGATGCTCAAACAAAATAACCACAAGTTTTATACTTCATGTGTGTGTTAGTCGCTCAGTCGTATCTGACTCTTTGCAACCCCGTGGACTGTAGCCTGCCAGGCTCCTTTGTCCATGGGATTCTCCAGGCAAGAACACTGGAGTGGGTTGCCATTTCTTTCTCCAATTATACTTCATAATATGTAACAAATACTTTTGTTTGTAAGTCAAACTTTTGTATACACGTGTTTTTTTCATATATGTTCCATTAGGAAGCCTTTACATCTAAAGATCAAGAAACTAAACTTGTTCAAAGGTATAAACTGACTACATTTACAGCTGAAGAAAGAGAGATCTATTGTGCATTTAACATGACCACAGTTTTCTCACTAAATCTTCACAACTCTAAAAGGTATCTGCTTTAATTTCTAGAATTTAATTTAAAAATATGTACTTATTATCTGTGGTTTAGACGCTAAATTGTGTCCGACTCCTGCAACCCTATGGACTGCAGTCTGCCAGGCTCCTCTTTCTATGGGATTCTCCAGGCAAGAATACTAGGGAGGGTTGCCATTTCCTTCTCCAGGGGATCTTCCCAACCCAGGAATCAAACCTGGGTCTCCTGCATTGCAGGCAGATTCATTACTGAGTATGCTACTTATTATCTGTAGTACTGTTCATAAGTAAATCAATGATTCATTATGTTAAAAATTTTAGTTCTAAGACCTAAATATACCTAGTGATGAGAGCTCCCATCTAAAAGAAAACAATATTGAGAACTTCTAAAGTGCATAATGTTAATTTCTATTAAGATCGAAAGGGAATCCTAAGATTCAAGAGAAAACTTTAAAGATTTTAGAAACTCACCTTTTAAATTATCAAAGTGCACCCAAGAAGCAGACTCTACCTTTTTGGTTCCCACATGACTTTCAGACTCAGTTTCTTCCATCTCAGCTTTTTTCACGGTATCTGTTTCTGTTTCTTTATCTACATCAGTGAATTTTTCTGCTTCTTCATCATCTGCTATGTCAATAAAATTTTCTTCCTCATCAGACTCCTAAAAAAATGGTTTAATGAATCTGGTTTAATCAACTGGAAGTCCACATTCAATTATGTGAGGTGGTTTTGAAGAAGACTCGCTTATTGCAATTCTGATGAAACATGAAAGTTCCAAAAATGAAATTTAGATGAGAGGAGATCATATTCTTATTGCTAAATGGAATAAAGTTTTGAATCAAGAATCCATGAGACTTTGAAAGCATTCAGCCCTCAAATAAATTTTTGACTTGTTATAAATTATAAGGCAGGTGATATTATGTCCATTTCACAACTGAGAGACAGGTTTAAGAGATCTACTAGTTCTAAACCCTCTCTGCTGTTGTTGTTCAGTGGCTAAGTCCTGTCCAACTCTTTGCAACCCCATTGACTGCCGCATGCCAAGCTTCCCTGTCCTTCATTATCTCCCAGAATTTGGTCAAACTCATGTCCATTGAGTCAGTGATGCAATCTAACCATCTTATCCTCTGTTGACCCCTTCTCCTCCTGCCATCAGTCTTTCACAGAATCCCACTTTATGGTAGTTTATTACCAGTAAAGGGTCAAGCAATATGCCCACCGAGTTGACTTTACACCAGGGACTAAAATCCAGGTCAGTCTGATTCCAGGTCTCACACTCTGCATGCTCCAGAGAACTGAGTATGTTACTGTCATCATAGCAAAGAAAAATACCAAATACAGTTCAGAACCCACTGGATTTAAAAAGCAGTTGTAAAGTATACCGGATGATCATCCAGTTGACTTCTTAAACCTGGTTTTGCTTTGAGGATCTCAGATACAAGATACAAAGCTCCACATATAAATGGTGGCATCTGTTCACAAGTGACTTGAAGTAACCTCTTCACAAAAGCCTTCACCCTCCGCAACACAATGTCAGCTTTCAGAGACTTGTAGACAAGGTTAAGAAACATGGCTTGCTTAGAACACAACATCAACCCCGGATCCAGCATCTTCCTGCAAAACAGAAACAAGAGCACATGTTTATTTATAAAACATCCCCAAACCCAGCGACTGATAAATATCCTCATCTTAGTTAGGGATAGCCTTCCCACTATTTTAGAACAAGAGATCATTTCTGTCCTAAGAAGTAAGATGGAAGTGAATAACCAGAACAGGAAGAATGATGATAGTACCAGAGGGAAAAACTCCACAGGAGCAGGAAACTTTTCTGGGGTTTCTTTTCTCTTTTCCAAATGGTTTTCCATTCTCTAGACCAACAGGGCACCTCCCTAACAGTATAATTTTCATGGAAGGCTAATCCAAAACCAAACAATGAAAACTGCCCTTTGAAAGCAGTGGACTAGACCAGCGTTCTTATCCTTGCATCACTGCCTACTAGCTGGGTGACCAGAGGCTGCCTCCACACGGTTTGGGTGAAGACCATACATGCGTAGTAGAAAACTGAACTGTGAGACTCCCTTTGAATGTACTAACTGTATAAATCCTTCCTATATGCACTCAAAGAGAGTGCATTATTGCAGATTCTTTACCATTTGAGCTACCATGAAGATCCAATCTCTGATAAAGGGTTAATATAAAAAACACGTAAGGAACCTCATCATAACAGCAAAAATCTCCCAAAAAATCCAACTAAAAAATGGGCAAAGGATCTGAATAGACATTTTTCCAAAGAAGAAATACAAATGGCCAAAAGGTACATGAAACAGGTGCTCAACACCACTAACCATCAGGGTAATCAAAACCACACTGAGATACCAACTGACACCTGTTAGGATGGCTATTATAAAAAAGGCAAGAGATAACATTGAAAAGCACATGGAAAAAATGGAATCCATATACACTGGTGGTAGGAATATAAATTGGCACAACCATTATGGAAAGCTGTAAAGCAGTTCCTCAACAAATTAAAAATAGAATTACCATATAACCCAGCAACTCCACTTCTGGGCATATACCAAAGAAAATGAAATCAGTCTGTCAAGGGATATCTGCACTCCCACATTCACTGTATTATTCACAACAGCTGAAGTATGGAAACAACCTGTGCGTGTGTTAGCAGATGAATGGATGATGAAGATGTGTTATATACACACAATGATTATTCAGCCATGAGAAAGAAGGAAATCCCACTTGTGACATGTATAAACCTGGAGAGCATTATGCCTAATGAAGTCAGTCAGAAAGACTACTACTCTGATTTCATGGATGAACAGAATCTTAAAAAAAAAAAAAATCAAATTCATAGAAAACAGAGAAAAGACTGGTATTTGCCAGCGGTAGGGGGTGGGGAGTAGGGAATAGGGAGATGTTGGTCAAAGGGTGCAAACTTCCAGCTTCATGGTGAATATTTAATGATACTGTACTGTAGACTTGAAATTTGCTGAGAATAGATCTTTAGCGCTCTAACCCCTCCAAGGAGTAACTATGTAACCACATGAAGTAATGGAGGTGTTAATGAACTTGAAAATGGTAAACATCACAATGTATACATGTATCAAATCTTCACTCTGTGTGCTTTAAATAATACAATTTTATGGGTCAATAAATTGGTTACACAACAAAGTAACCTAAGTATACTTTTACAGCCTTTCAAATACTTGACCCTTTACTATAGCTATTATTTGTCCATCCCCCACCCCCCACCCCTTTGGCAGGCTGCTGAACTATTATCTCATGTAACTTCTAAATTCTCTTTTTATCCTGTTTGTTGAATCCTAGAGATGCTCCAATTGGTCTGGACCCCCAGATATTAGGAAACCCAGAATAAACACAATCCTCCAAATATCTACTCCAAAAGCAGAATCATCACTTTTGTTCTAAGAACTTTTATTTTTTTTACTAACACTAGAAATGAAAATATTTAACTTTGTGAAGCATATTTTCGTATTCTTCACCTATCTAGTTTTCCCCATTTTGTCAATTCCACAATTCTAGTACATACTGATGATATTCTGAGATAGTCAATGTCATTCAAATAATGTTTTATTTTTGGCTGTACCACATGGCATGTGGGTACTTCCCTGACCAGGAATGGAACCTGGGGGCTCCTAAGTGGAAGTGCAGAGTCCTAATCATTGGATTGCCTGAGAATTCCCCAAATAAACTTTGATAGTCCAGTTTTTTCTCATTTAAATTTTTTAAGACTTCCATCCGTTCTGCCATTCATTTTTAATAAGTTCCATTACACATCAATAGAAACATTTGAGAATTTACAGGGATGTGTCTCTACCATTTGACAGAGAGTATGTTCCTGAAGTTTTTGATAAATTATGTTTTTGTAAACCAAATCATCTCTTCATTTCTTTTATCCGTCAATTAATAGCACGGAATTTTTACTTAAAGTATTTTTAATACAATCAAGAGAAAATACATACTTTAAAAAACCTTAAAAGGCCTTTGAAGTAATCCATCTGTGAGATCTCTTGGCAAGCAATAATTTGAAGAGTTTAAGAATGCACTCCTCAGACATGTTAGACCCCTGTGTTCAACACTGAGATATTAAATGGATATTAGAAAAATACGTTTTCCAGTAGATTTCAAACTTTCCAAAAACTAGAAATTCTTATGACCCTCAAAAGTTGCTAAAGAACCTAACTCTGAAACCTCTACACTTTCAGCCTTGGAAGTCTTTCCAAACTAAAAAATTAAGGATTTATTACTTAAAATTTTTTTAAAATTTTTCATTTCTGGCTGTGCCTCATGGCTTACAGGATCCTCATTTTCCAACCAGAGGTTGAACTTGGGCCACAGCAGTGAAAGTGCTGAGACGAAACCACTGGACCACCAGGGAATTAGGGCTAGAGTACTTAGACTCTTCAAATTCAAGTTTTATTTTTTGGAACTTTATGGAATTTTTCCCCAAAATATTTTCCATCACCTTCAATTGGCTGAATCCACAGATGTAGAACCTGCTAATAAAAAGGCTAACTGTAAAAAAAAAAAAAAAAAAAAAGAATTATGGAAAGAATTCTGAGATCTTTTTTAATGTATAAGCCCAATTAGTACCATGAAACACCATGAACTCCAAGTCACTAGGCCTGGATTTGCCACCTAAGTTGACTTCATGCTGTGTGTGTGACCTTGCACAAATTATTGTACCTCACAGACTAGAGAGCTTGTAAAAGGATTAAATTAAAGAAATGTAAATGAGCAGTAATAGCAGCCAGCACTTACAGAGCACTGAACTATGTGTTGGGCTGTGTTAAAAGCATAGCTGCTGCTGCTGCTGCTAAGACACTTCAGTTGTGTCCAACTCTGTGCAACCCCACAGACAGCAGCCCACGAGGCTTCCCTGTCCCCGGGATTCTCCAGGCAAGAACACTGGAGTGGGTTGCCATTTCCTTCTCCAGTGCATGAAAGTGAACAGTGAAAGTGAAGTACAGCATACACTGACAATCACATGGGTTTACAAATACAGTAACTCACTATGGCTGATTCATGTTAACATTTGGCAGAAACCAACACTGTGCTGTAAAGCAATTATCCTTCACTTAAAAATTAAATTAATTAAAAAGTACATTAACTCATTAATCTTATTAAAACCTCAGCTCTATCATTGCTTAGCTGTGTAGCTGTGCATAAGTTTCATAATCTTCATTAAAAAACCTATGAGATAGGTGCTTTCCTTTTCATTTTACAGACAAATAAAAGCACAGTACAACGGGATCAATCATGTTTACCAATAGGGATTTAATGAAAATTAAAGCAATTTGTCCTTTGGATAAACTATATAAGTCAAATCTAGGTTTAGATCTAAGATATTAACCAATATATTATGTTTCTTGCAAGCTGTATGTACATAAAATTAGAAAAATGAATTAGAAATAGTTTACTGTACTTCAATACTTTCCAAGTATACAAACTTCAAAATATCTGCCCTGAATGGGTGCATTGCAGGACAGTTGCAAATTCAGTAATTCTAGTACCAAAATCTTAATACTAACATTTTAAAATATATTCCAAAACCGCAATGCTCCTCCTCAACCTTTCTATGTACAAACTTTGTTTACCATTTATTTGTCTTCCCCAACATGAATGAAAGTATTTTAGAGGTGGGAAATTTGTTCACTGTGCTATATCCTGAGTTCTTGAATAGTACCCAGCACGTAGCTGACACTCAAAAAATTCTTGTTGAATGAACAACTAAATGGCAGTGTGAAGGACAGAAGGAAAGAAATATAGGATCAAGGATGGGGACTTCTCAAAACAAAAAAATAATAAATGACATATTCAAAGCATATTAATACAGATGCCCAACAGGGAACTAAAGATTAAGTGACTCAAAAGCTGGTGAAGAGCAAGTTACCAAGGAGTGCCAAAAACCCTACTTTCTTTCTACTGCCCCCGAGACGGACACTGCAGTATATTATACCACATTTTTCTCATTCACGTATTACAATGCTAAGTACTTACCGATACAATGCTGCATAATATCGATCTGATATTGTCTGCTGAGAATTCATGACTTGGAAGAGTAACATTAAAGCCTGCACACTGGTATTAAAATTTACAACATGCAGCACTTTGAACAGCGTATCAACCTGCTCCCTCACTTTGTCATCAGCAGTCTGGGCATAGGGGTATGCCCTATTCACTCCTGTTAAAAGGGCACTGAGCATTTTTGATTCAATATCTTTTTTCTTGATGCAAGTCCGAAAAAAACAAAAATAAAGAGTTATTAATTTGTTAGCTAGTTCACTTTCTTCATGAGAGAGGACCATTTGATTTAAAAAGCAAATTGCATAATACTGGGCTTTGGAGCTGATATTTGAGCGGAACAGCAGTCTCTCTACTTCACCACACACAACTCCTTTCATGTTGGGATGTTTACAAAGCAGTGTCTCCAACAGATGGGAGGCTTTGGTGGCTATTCTGTTCTGAGGATCTCCCAGTTTATTTACCACCTGCACAAGAAAGGCCTTTTCTTCCTCAGGTTTGTTACAAAGAAGCTCGTGAGCCACCACGAGGGCTCGAGTTTTGGTGGCTACTAATGAATCATGACTTAAAGTTTCTAAGACTTGCACAAATTCAGCCACTAAGTGTTTCAGCTGGTGTTCAAAATACCATAATATGAGTCTTCTGTCTCTGGAGTCCCTGTTGCCACTGGACAACTGCTCTAGTTTGTTGAAAGGATGCTGGCTGAAAACCCGTAGCTTTCGATTATCCGGCAAAAGGTCTGTAATGAGTAACTCTTTGAAAGTATCCAAAGCCATGAGGCACTGCTGTTTGCTGCCCTTCTTTTTAACAAGGTTCACGAGAGTTTCCACAAACTGGAGTGTGTGAATAGCATCATCCTGAATAAGAAGAATCATGGCTGCCATTCTGTCACCTAGAGTCCCTGATGATACAATCGCCTTCATCCAGGTAGAAGAGGCTCCCTTTTGGTTATTCGTCTTATTTTTGAATAAATTGATTTCATGTTCATACAACTTCTGAGCCAAGGCTTTGTACTTGGACACAACATCCCGAGGCTGGGGTTCCAAACAATATTCATCGCTATACTCCATATCATACCATTTGCCGCCAGACTTAAGTAACAAAGTCTGTCTCTCAAAAAATTCAAAGATGTCCTGTTGCTTATCTTTCTTTGCTTTTGTTATGGCACTGTTGTTCTCATCAGAATGCTGTTCTGGCCTCTTCTTATTTTTCACCTTACTTTCACTTTCTGCTGCTTTTTGCTTTTTACTATCCACTTTAGATACTCTTGATTCCTTCTTGCTATCATCTTCTTTTTTAGCTGGTTGATCTTCTTCAATTAAGAAACCTTTTGCGTACTTGGCCAAACTAAGATTCTGAATAAATGCTTCCAATTCACCTTGCTGAAAATCATCAATTGCTCCTTTTTTGCCTCCATCCACAACTTCCTCATTCTCATCCAAAGCAGCCAACATAAGATAATCTTGCTGCATAGAAACATATGAAAAGTTAAAAATAAATTACAAATCTAACAGTTTCATTAAAACTTCAAAAGTTAATGATATTTATATTGCTGAAATCAATTATCCATGAAATTTAGTTATAGTACTGCCTGGGCTCCCTTCCACACCCAAAGTACTTGATAAAGCAAAGATTTAAATGCAAAGGGAATTTTCTGGCAGTCCAGTGGTTAGGACTCTGTGCTTTCACTGCCTTGGGCCAAGGTTCAAACCCTGGTCAGGGAACTAAGACCCTGCAGGTCAAGTGGCACAGCCCTACCCCCCCGCCCCCCCAAACAATAAATGTGAAAAACAAAACTATAGAGTAACAGGAGAAACCACAACATTAGGAAAAAAAAAAAAAAAACCAGGGTAGGGAAAAATTCTAAATATGACATAAAACTCAGGTCCCATATGGAAAAGAATGGATAAATTTACCATTCTCTCATATACACAAAACATATACAAAAATCAGAAGACAGATAAGTTGGAAAAAAACAGTAACTGGCAACTTATATCAAAGTAATCTAGCTTAATATTTAATATAAAAGTTCCTCTGCATCAGTTAAGGAAGTGACAATCTGACAGAAAGATGTGCAAGTATATAAATAAATAAGAGGTTTTTAAAAAAAATGAAAAGATGCCTAACCTCACTCACATTGAAAGAAGTCCAAATTAAAATCACAATGATATATCCATTTTTAAACACGTCAGACAAGCAGAGATGACACTAAGACAGGTGGTGCTGGGGAGAGGGTGAAGGAAAAAAGCACTTTCCCATACTGTTGATGCAAGTTCCCTATAGAAAGCAATTTGCCAACTTCAATCAAAATACCTGACAGACATCCTTTGACTGAGTCAAAGTTCCATTTCTATAAATCTAGGTGTATATACATCCACTTACTAATGTGGGTAAAGATATACATACTCAAGGCTATTTACTGAAGCATTATTTAAAATAGCAAAAGACTGACAAATATCCGCAATCAATGGCTGGTTAGATAAACTAACGATTTATGCTGACATAAAACCAATGACAGAACTTTATATACCGATATGGAAGCATCAAATAGTGTAGATATACTACACCTTTTGTGTAAAAAATAACACATACAGGGGTGTGTGTATTTGTTTGAAAGATATAAAAGACACTAAAATGACTGCTTCCTGAAGAGGAAACTGCATGGCTGGAGATTAAAGTGAGAAAGAAGACCTTTCATTATGCACTTGCCCCTTTAAAATGCAACCCAAGTACAGACTAAACTGTCAGTCTGCCCAGGGAAACTGCATTTCTCCTGCCTCTAATCACTGACCCCACTCCGCCCTCTCCCACACTGCTCAGAAAAGTCTACCCTCAAAACAATTAATACAAAGCCGAACTGTCACATATTTGCTCCGAATCTTCTAAAGGTTTCCCATAAAATGAGAGCATAAGTCCACCCTCTTATGTCTCTGACCTCATTTCTTACCGCTCTTCTCTCACTTCACTTGACCTCAGCTGCACTATTTTACTGTTCCTGGGACAACAAAACCAAAAGGGCTCACTCCTTTCTTCCCTCCAGTTTTCTGCTCACTCGCTGGTGGATTCCCCAATCACCTAGTTTAAAACTTTAAGTCCTTTCCCACTCATTATCCTCTCTCGTTTTAGCTTTCGTCATAGCTCTTACTTAGCGTTAGATACACTGTGTATTTCAAAGTTTGGTTACCGTTTCATTAATATGTAAATTCCAAGAACGCAGAAAGATTCTTGGGCGTAAAGTGAGCAAGTGTGTGTACTTAAGATTCTAACACCAGTGGGATCCCAAACACGGATGTCAAGAGGTCGGAACAACAAACAGTCCTCTCCGACCTGATGGAGTGCCATTTATACACTACGTCAATAAAAAGAGAAGATAACCTACATTTTAAGAAAAGACACGGCAAAAAAAAAGTTCAATTCTAAACGACGTTTTTCTTGCAATATTACGGGAAAGAAGTGCAGGAAACGCGCAGAGTACATTTCGAAGCTGGAGTCTGAGCTGTGAGCTCCTGCTCCGCAGCTCGGGGGCTGCTGGGCCACTTAACCCGCTACTCGCGGGGCAATTCCACTCGCGACCCCTCCACACGCCTGTCGCCTTTCTTCGGGAGCCCGCGGCCATTACCTTGGTGCCTCCGAGCCGTAACACTTCCTGAAGGGAGAACGCATCCTCGGTTTCATCGTTATCATCCTCTTCGTCTTCGTCCGGATCTTCTAGCCCTTTCTCCGGGCCCCAGGGCCTCTTGGCATGGAACTCCAAAGGTTTCTCGGCTGCCGCCATAGCAAGCGAAGCACGCGCGCAAGGGCCCTAGCTTTCTTCCGCTAGGCCGAGTGACGTACTTCCTGTAAGGGGCGTGGCCCTCACTGGAAACAGACGCAATCCCCACTTCCGGGCGGAGCTTTACTGCAGGCGAAGTTAGGGATGAACTTCTTGGCGGCAGCCGGCGTTAGGCGGCTGTGCGCAATGCGCGCAGGTAAGAGATTGCGGTGCTCAAAGCCTTGTTGCCTTGGAAACCGTCCGGGACGCCTTCCTCAGTTGAGAGGACTCTGGGGCGCTCTGGGCTGCAGACTGGAGTCCAGCCTAAGACATGGAATGGCTGTGTGGTCTTGGGCCGATTGTGGCCCGAGACCGCTTTCCTGGCTTTGGCTAAGTGAAAGGTTGACGAAGCCGCCTTGAAATCACTCAGGCTGCTGTGTCAACACTTAAGATTTCTAATGAGTTCCGGTTAATGGTTTTTTGTTTTTTTTTTTGCAGTCCTTCCTTGCCTTTGGAGAGGAAAGTACTTCAGCTCTGGGAATGAGCCTGCAGAAAACAATACTGTGACCCCCATGCTGAGGCATCTTATATACAAAATCAAGTCTACTGGTCCCATCACTGTGGCCGAGTACATGAAGGAGGTCTTGACGAACCCAGCCAAGGTATGGGTCGGGGCACCAGGCCACCAGGCCCACTCGAGCAGCGCTGTCAGGTGTGAAACAGGAGGATGTGCGCAGAGGAGCCCGAGGGCCCTCAGCCCTAGCGGGAGCCTCCCAGGGCAAAAGTCAGGCTTGAAAACCTTTAGTTCAGTTCAGTCGCTCAGTCGTGTCCGACTCTTTGCGACTTCATGGACTGCAGCACGCCAGGTTTCCCTATCCATCATCAACTCCTGGAGCTTGCTCAAACCCATGTCCATTGAGTTGGTGATGCCATCCAACCATCTCATCCTCTGTCGTCCCCTTCTCCTCCTGTCTTCAGTCTTTCCCAGCATCAGGGTCTTTTCCAATGAGTCAGTTCTTTGCATCAGCTGACCAAAGTATTGAAGACCTTGGGACAGATAAATCAATCTGTCAATTGGTCAGAGCTGGGTGAAGTCAGCGGCAGTGTCATTAAAGAGAGGACACGTTCCAAAGATGTTAAGGAGACAATGTAACCAATTGGATTTATGAGATGAGGAAGGATGACTTCCCTACTTGGGTTTATGGTAGTTGTTGGAGTTATTTTTCAGGAAGAAGAGAATACAGGAGTAGGAAGAGGTAGGACAGAGTTGAGTTCAGTGGATGAATTTGAAGTGTTTGTGGGACTCAGGTGGCATGTGCAGTAGGCAACAGGAAGTATGGATTTGGTGCTTGGAAAGCTGTGTTGTGAAGGCATCAGCAGGCACTGGAAGCATATTCCATTGAGAATGGGAAGTCTGGACCTTTATGTTACAGCATTAGGCATTGTTACAGCTTTCTGACTTTCGTTTCCTTTCTGCTGTACAGAGCCACTTGGTGAAAGCCTGTGGTTCTTTTATTTCAGTGTTTCACTTTTTGTTGGGTTGAATTATGAGATCTGTGGAATCCCAGGGTTCATCTTCCTTTTGCTTTTGGATGTAGTGGAATGACTCAGGGTCCAGAGGTTTAGTAAAAGAAGGGATCCTTTAATGCCTGTATACAGTGCTACAGTGTACCAAAATTTCAGGTAAGGAGAAACTTTAAAACACGCTTACCTGGGTTAGAGTTGAGATCTGCTCTTCATTTATCCATTTGTTGAGGCACCAACTATGGTGCACACTGTTTCAGCCTCTGCAAATACTGCAGTGGACAGTGGAGCACCGCACTTATGTTCTGGTGAGAAAATGAGCCATAAACAAGGAAGCAAATAATTGCACAAGATCACTGTGGATTGTTTTAATTAATTCTGAGGGTGAAAAAGACAAAACCCAGATTGATAGGGATTGGAAGCAAATAGTGTGGTAGGAATAGGGGTTGTGGAAGTGCCTTAGTTATGTTTTTCTAACAGTTCTGCAAAATGACTGTTACTTTGTAAAATCTAGGTAAAGACACTGTTTATTTTGCTTATTTAGAAGAGAGAACTTTCTTATGAAATACTTGTTTTTCTAGTTGTATACGTTATATAAGATTTTGGAGGGGTGTTTTAAAAAGCTTATTTGAAAATTAATGTTTTCTCCATTTTTTTCTTCTTACGTAGGGCTATTACATGAACCGTGACATGCTAGGAGAAGAAGGAGATTTCATTACTTCACCTGAAATAAGTCAGATGTTTGGGGAGGTAATATTCAATGTAAACTATAGAAGAAACTAATTATTACAAACATTTGAGAAAAAAATCAAGTAGTATTATTCTACAGTAGTGTTTTATAAGTTTTGTTTTTTGTGATTCATGAAGTTTTAATTTTTTAGTGGTTTATATACTGAAAGAGAATAATAGAGGTATATAGAGGACATTTAAAAGGTTTATACTTCATGTAGAAAAGGAAATGTAGTCATATGAAGAACAAAAGGAAAGAGAAAGAAAAGAGACAGAAGGTGAGGCATTCGAAAAGAGGAGAACCAGATGAAAAATGAGAGTGGAAGGATGGAGAGAGACAACAGGTGAGGTGTAAAAGGAAGTTGGGAGTACCCAAGAAGGAAGAGAGAAAAGATTAAAAAAAACACTGAGGAATCAGTGGGATCAAGATGTGTGCTAAAGCCCCTATTTCTTATTTAGCTGTATTTATAGTAGATGTCTCCCTTGAGGAAACTTTGAATTCTTTTCAGGAATTCTAGTTCATTTATTTCCTTATATAATCTTGGATCAATTTAGAAATAGGAAATAGTACACAAAAGGAAGAAGAATCTAGGCATTAAAAAATATTAACTATCACTTAAAGCCATGTAATTATTGAAATTGCATGAATATGAAGAAATGGCCTAATCATACTTCATATGTCTGTTCGCTTTCAAGTACCAGTACCTTTCAGTATGTGTCATGAGACCTTTTATAATGGAGGCTGCCTTTTAGCTAGGTGTTTTCTTCTGTGACTAAGCATCGTAAGTGGTATGTGTTGTACTGCGAAGTTCCTATGTGTGTATACATATATGAACTTGTTGAATAACATGTATAGTTGTTTGCAAACATTTTGCTTTCTGGTATAAAGTCTGTTTACATAGTTTTATATCCTGGTATCCTTTTATGCTTTATAATGCTCAAATGTAGTTCTTTCCTTCTCACAGCTCCTAGGGATATGGTTCATCAGTGAATGGATAGCCGCTGGAAAAAATGCAGCTTTCCAACTGGTGGAACTAGGCCCAGGCAAGGGAACCCTCTTGGGAGATATTTTGAGGGTAAGTAACAAAGTCTCATGTACCTGAATCTTGTTATCTGTTTTAAAAATTAGTTTCATTTATTTTTAACGTGCATGGGCTTTCTCTAGTTACAGCAAATGGGGGCGACTCTCTAGTTGTGGTGCGAGGCCTTCTCACTGCAGTGACTTCTCTTGTTACAGAGCACAAGGTCCAGGGTGCATGGGCTTCAGTATGTCGCGGGGCGCAGGCTCTGGAGTACAGGCTGAGTAGCTGTGGCTCAGGGCCTAAGTTGCCCCACATCATGTGGAATCTTCCTAGACCAGGGTTGAACCTGCGTCCCCTTCATTGGAGGTGGATTCTTAACCACTGGACCACCAAGAAAGTCCAGAATCTTGTTACTTTTAACCGAGGTGAAAACTTTGTTGATTTCCTTGGCTTTCAGCCTTACTTCCTTCTCTCATATTTCTCAGCTAAAATATAATGTCAAGGTAATATAATGAATCATTACTTATTATCTGTTTGTAATCTTAAAAAGTGGGGGTTTGGGGAGAATGTGAGTTAAAAAGTATAAGACATTTAGAAGACATTATGGAAGAATGTATTCATCTTTTGAGTAGGGAGTTTTTAAAATTGATGTAAAAAAGCAGAAGCCACAAAGAAAAAGATTAATAATTTCCATTATGTTAAAATTAAGAACTTTTTTGTTCTTTAAAAAAACTAGGAACTTTTTGTTCTTCAAAGATACCGTAAAGTGACAAGACAAAGCACAAAGTGGGAGGAGTTATTTTTAACACATACAACTAACAAGGAACTGACGTTAGAATACAGAAAAAACTCCTTTAAATCCATAAGAAAGTGACAGAGAACTCAACAGAAGGGCCAAGCCAAAGATGTAAACAGACCTGTCATAGAAGAGGAAATCCATATGATCAACAAATACAAAAAGATGCTCAGACTCATTGGTAGTCAGAGAAATGAAAGTTAAAATCACAGTGAGAAACCATTCTGCTCAAAATTAGAAAGACTTGGTGAGGATGAGGAGCAAGGGGACTCTCACATGCTGCTTATAAGTATAATTTGGTGTAACTCCTGTGACTAGCTATTGGACATTATCTGTTAACATCAAAGTCACTCATATTGTGTGACCCAAAATAAATTGTGAGTTTATTTTGCATGTACGTGACAATTTATGTAAAAAAGAAAAAAAAAAAACACCCATTCAGTTTCGAGAAATTAAAATTTCCTGATGTTATGTAATTTCTGCTTGAAATTAGGAATTGAAATTTTTTTTAAATTTACAATTGTCTAATGAAGAAGAATCATTATATTGTATGGCTCGGAGTGGAAAAGACCTACTGACTTACGTTTTCAGGGGTCAATTTTGTATCTTTTTAAATTGACAAAGTCATTTGAATATAAAATAATAAAATTCTCAAACAATATTGTGTCTCAAGCACCTTAAAAATTAAGCCCACAGGTATTTTTCTTGACATTTTTTTTTATTGAAGTATAGTTGATTGACAGTGTTTCAGGTTATAGCAAAGTGATTATATATATTTATTTTCAGATTATTTTCAATTCTAGGTTATTATAAGATACTAAATATAGTTCCTTGTTGTTCACCTGTTTTATGGTTCTTGCTGGTCCTTGTTGTTCACCTGTTTTATATATATGGTAGAGTGTATGTGTTAATACCACGTCCTTCATCCTTGCCTCCCTCTAATCCAACTGTGAGGTTTGTTTTTTGGAAAGAAAATGTTTGGCTTTATCAATTGCCCTGCCTACGCGTCTTCAGTAGCTACCCTCTGACCAATACAAGATATTCACAACCATTTGCCATACCCTAAATGCTGTGCTCCAAACTATATGCACCAAACTACCCACAGGTCTTAAAAATGTCTTGAGGATGCTTCCCTATTTCAAGTTCTAAGAACTCTGAAACAGCCAAAGAATATAAGGAAAAATAGCCAAAGGTATAATTACAGATGTTTTATTTTTGATCAGATTTCTGAAGGATATTTCTCTTCGCTTCAGTTCAGTTGCTCAGTTGTGTCTGACTCTTTGTGACCCCATGAACTACAGCATGCCAGGCCTCCCTGTCCATCACCAACTCCCAGGGTCTACCCAAACCTATGTCCATTGAGTCGGTGATGGCATTCAACCATGTCATCCTCTGACGTCCCCTTCTCCTCCACCCTCAATCCTTCCCAAATCAGGGTCTTTTCAAATGAGTCAGCTCTTCGCATTAGGTGGCCAAAGTATTGGAGTTTCAGTGTCAACATCAGTCCTTCCAATAAACACTCAGGACTGATCTCTTTTAGCATGGACTGGTTGGATCTCCTAGGAGTCCAAGGGACTCTCAAGAGTCTTCTCCAACACCACAGTTCAAAAGCATCAATTCTTCAGAGCTCAGATTTCTTTATAGTTCAACTCTCAAATTTTTCTGTTAGGAAGAAGTTTTCCATATGTAGTTTCATCTCAAAACTGAATTTGAAAAAGTCGTCTTGTCCTTATCAGTCTGCATCTGCATATACAGATCTCAAAAGTACGATGCATATCACCAGTGAATATTAAATTCAAGTGAAAAAAAATTGATGTACTTACACAGTTAGCATTGAATATTTTGCATTAATGTGTATTGATAAAACATTAGTATATTTGGTTTTTTTCTCCTTATGTTTACAATGGCAAAAAAAACAAAGTATATGTAGCTAAGGAAAAATTGAAATGGAAAGAATCTCAAAGTTAAACTGTGAAGTTATTCAGTTCAGTTCAGTTCAGTTGCTCAGTCGTGTCTGACTCTTTGTGACCCCATGAATTGCAACACGCCAGGCCTCCCTGTCCATCACCAACTCCCGGAGTTCACTCAAACTCATGTCCATCGAGTTGGTGATGCCATCCAGCCATCTCATTCTCTGTCCTCCCCTTCTCCTCCTGCCCCCAATCCCTCCCAGCATCACAGTCTTTTCCAATGAGTCAACTCGTCACAGGAGGTGGCCAAAGTACTGGAGTTTCAGCTTTAGCATCATTGCTTCCAAAGAATACCCAGGGCTGATCTCCTCCAGAATGGACTGGTGGGATCTCCTTGTAGTCCAAGGGACTCTCAAGAGTCTTCTCCAACACCACAGTTCAAAAGCATCAATTCTTCGGTGCTCAGCTGTCTTCACAGTCCAACTCTCACATCCATACATAGGGACCATTGGAAAAACCATAGCCTTGACTAGACGGACCTTTGTTGGCAAAGTAATGTCTCTGCTTTTGAATATGCTATCTAGGTTGGTCATAACTTTCCTTCCAAGGAGTAAGCATCTTTTAATTTCATGGCTGCAGTCACCATCTGTAGTGAATTTGGAGCCCCCAAAAATAAAGTCTGACACTGCTTCCACTGTTTCCCCATCCATTTCCCATGAAGTGGTGGGACCGGATGCCATGATCTTTGTTTTCTGAATGTTGAGCTTTGAGCCAACTTTTTCACTCTCCACTTTCACTTTCATCAAGAGGCTTTTGAGTTCTTCTTCACTTTCTGCCATAAGGGTGGTGTCATCTGCATATCTGAGGTTATTGATATTTCTCCTGGCAGTCTTGATTCCAGTTTGTGCTTCTTCCAGCCCAGCGTTTCTCATGATGTACTCTGCATGTAAGTTAAATAAGCAGGGTGACAATATACAGCCTTGATGTACTCCTTTTCCTATTTGGAACCAGTCTGTTGTTCCATGTCCAGTTCTAACTGTTGCTTCCTGACCTGCATATAGGTTTCTCAAGAGGCAGGTCAGGTGGTCTGGTATTCCCATCTCTTTCAGAATTTTCCACAGTTTATTGTGATCCACACAGTCAAAGGCTTTGGCATAGTCAATAAAGCAGAAATAGATGTTTTTCTGGAACTCTCTTGCTTTTTCCATGATCCAGAGGATGTTGGCAATTTGATCTCTGGTTCCTCTGCCTTTTCTAAAACCAGTGTGAACATCTGGAAGTTCATGGTTCACGTATTGCTGAAGCCTGGCTTGGAGAATTTTGAGCATTACTTTACTAGCGTGTGAGATGAGTGCAATTGTGTGGTAGTTTGAGCATTCTTTGGCATTGCCTTTCTTTGGGATTGGAATGAAAACTGACCTTTTCCAGTCCTGTGGCCACTGCTGAGTTTTCCAAATTTGCTGGCGTATTGAGTGCAGCACTTTCACAGCATCATCTTCCAGGATTTGAAATAGCTCAACTGGAATTCCATCACCTCCACTAGCTTTGTTTGTAGTGATGCTTTCTAAGGCCCACTTGACTTCACATTCCAAGTTGTCTGGTCTAGGTGAGTGATCACACCATCATGATTATCTTGGTCGTGAAGATCTTTTTTGTACAGTTCTTCTGTGTGTTCTTGCCACCTCTTCTTAATATCTTCTGCTTCTGTTAGGTCCATACCATTTCTGTCCTTTATCGAGCCCATCTTTGCATGAAACGTTCCCTTGATATCTCTAATGTTCTTGAAGAGATCCCTAGTCTTTCCCATTCTGTTGTTTTCCTCTGTTTCTTTGCATTGATCTCTGAGGAAGGCTTTCTTATCTCTTCTTGCTATTTGGAACTCTGCATTCAGATGCTTATGTCTTTCCTTTTTCCTTTGCTTTTCACTTCTTTTCACAGCTATTTGTAAGCCCTCCCCAGACAGCTATTTTGCTTTTTTGCATTTCTTTTCCATGGGGATGGTCTTGATCCCTGTCTCCTGTACAGTGTCATGAACCTCTGTCCATAGTTCATCAGGCACTAAGTCTATCAGATTCAGTCCCTTAAATCTATTTCTCACTTCCACTGTATAATCATAAGGGATTTGATTTAGGTCATACCTGAATGGTCTAGTGGTTTTCCCTACTTTCTTCAATTTAAGTCTGAATTTGGCAATAAGGAGTTCATGGTCTGAGCCACAGTCAGCTCCTGGTCTTGTTTTTGCTGACTGTATAGAGCTTCTCCATCTTTGGCTGCAAAGAATATAATCAATCTGATTTCAGTGTTGGCCATCTGGTGATGTCCATGTGTAGAGTCTTCTCTTGTGTTTTTGGAAGAGGGTGTTTGCTATGACCAGTGCGTTCTCTTGGCAAAATCTATTAGCCTTTGCCCTGCTTCATTCTGTATTCCAAGGCCAAATTTGCCTGTTATTCCAGGTGTTCCTTGACTTCCTACTTTGCATTCCAGTCCCCTATAATGAAAAGGACATTTTTTTTGGGGTGTTAGTTCTAGAAGGTCTTGTAGGTCTTCATAGAACCGTTCAACTTCAGCTTCTTCAGCGTTACTGGTTGGGGCATAGGCTTGGATTACCGTGATATTGAATGGTTTGCCTTGGAAATGAACAAAGATCATTCTGTCTTTTTTGAGATTGCATCTAAGTACTGCATTTCGGACTCTTGTTGACCGTGATGGCTACTCCATTTCTTCTAAGGGATTCCTGCCCACAGTAGTAGATATAATGGTCATCTGAGTTAAATTCACCCATTCCAGTCCATTTTAGTTCGCTGATTCCTAGAATGTCGACGTTCACTCTTGCCATCTCCTGTTTGACCACTTCCAATTTGCCTTGATTCATGGACCTGACAGTCCAGGTTCCTGTGCAGTATTGCTCTTTACAGCATCGGAACTTGCTTCTATCACCAGTCACATCCACAACTGAGTGTTGTTTTTGCTTTGGCTCCATCTCTTCATTCTTTCTTGTGTTATTTCTCCACTGATCTCCAGTAGCATATCAGGCACTACCCACCTGGGGAGTTCATCTTTCAGTGTCCTAACTTTTTGGCTTTTCATACTGTTTATGGGGTTCTCAAGGCTAGAATACTGAAGTGGTTTGCCATTCCATTCTCCAGTGGACCACATTCTGTCAGACCTCTCCACCATGACCCGTATGTCTTGGGTGGCCCCACACGGCATGGCTTAGTTTCATTGAGTTAGACAAGGCTGTGGTCCGTGTGATCAGATTGACTAGTTTTCTGTGATTGTGGTTTCAGTGTGTCTGCCCTCTGATGCCCTCTCACAACACCTACCATCTTACTTGGGTTTCTCTTACCTTGGACGTGGGGTATCTCTTCACGGCTGCTGCAGCAAAGCACAGCCACTGCTCCTTACCTTGGACAAGGGGTATCTCCTCACGGTTGCCCCTCCTGACCTTGAACATGGAATAGCTCCTCTCTGCCCTCCTGCACCCACGCAGCTGGTACTCCTTGGACGTGGGGTTGCTTCACTAATAATGTGAGGTTATTAGTGCTGTTCAAATCCGATTTCTTGTGGATACATTCTGATCATCTCGGTGAGACTGTTTTATAGACAGGGAAGCTTTTTAAAATCAAGCCTAGCTCTCTGTCCATGAACATGCTATGTGGCACCAGGTGTCACATATTCAATTTCCAGGTCTTACAAGTAATAAATCTCCATTTTTTCAAAGTTAAAATCAAGGCCATATAAATTTTATTTCCTTGGTCTTTTTTAGACTCCCTAATCTGGATAATTGTTTTTATTGGATGCTAAAGCTTTTATTTTCATTTGTCAGTCATAATTCTAATTTTTATCAGTAGGAAAGCAAATGGTACTGTAGACTGTTCATTTCTCATATAGACTATGTTTAATAACTCCAATAAGTTTTGGTTCTTACAGACTGCTGGAGAGTGACCTGTGTGAAGAAGAAATTTCTCTGAAACCAGCTATTACTTCTACTCTGATACTGACAAATTATTGAAATAAATGGCTAGAAAAACCTAAAATCTATTCAACAGTCTGTATTTTGCCAATTTCTTCTTTTTATATTTAGGTATTTAGTCAGCTTGGGTCTTTGCTGAAAAACTGTGACATTTCACTACATCTGGTAGAGGTGAGCCAGAAATTAAGTGAGATTCAAGCATTAACGTTGACTGAAGAGAAGGTCCCATTAGAGCGAAATGCTGAATCCCCAGTATATATGAAAGGTGTCACTAAATCTGGAATTCCAGTTTCCTGGTACCGAGATCTTCAAGATGTTCCAAAAGGTAATTATTTTACTTTGATTAATGAAAGAATTTTGATCACAGCCCCTCACAGTGATATGTGAGCACAACCTTGTTTTGCAATATAATAGACTGAGTTAGTGCTGCCAATTCCCTTACTTATAGAGATTAACAAACATTTTTTTTCTGGAGAAGAGCATTGTGTTAGAAAATAAAATCACCTAACATTGAGAAGCAGTGAATTTCATGCAGTGTTGCAAAAACCAGACAAAACCAAAATAGGGATCTCTGTTGTATACTTCAGTTTTTCCCGACCCCCTAAGATAGTACTGATGATGAAGCAGCCCAAGGCAGTCGGGCTGAAGGAAGCAATGTTAGGAAATTAGTTTACTTTTTTAGTTAAAAATTATTTATTTGGCCACACTGGGTCTTAGTTGCGGCTCATGGGAACTTCCATCTTTGTTGCGGCATGTAGAATCTGTTATTAATAGTTACAGCATATGGGATCTAGTTCCCTAAACAGGAATTGACCCAGGTACCCTGCATTGGGAGCATGGAGTCTTAGCCACTGGACCACCAGGAAGTCCCTTAGATGAGTTTAATATTGTCGTCTTTGGATTATCCTTACTTGTAAAGGGTGGTGGAGAAATCCTAGTATTCCTCAAGAATGTTATATTGACGAGCCCCAGGTCAAACCTAAAGTGGTATCGCCTGACTCTGGCCAAGGTGCCACAGCCGTTCCTGGCCTTCACCATCTCATTTGATTTTAGGAAATTCAAATCCTCTTCTAGCTAACAGATTTGAGTTCTGATTCATTTCATTCTTAGTGATGCATTAAAGATTAAACTGATGATTGGGATCCTCTGTGTGGACAGTGAGAATAGTGATAGTTCCTCCTGTGTAAGTTCTGCACCGTAGGTTTCCTGTGAAGAGGTGGATGATTCTGTGAAAGTGGTAATTACGCAAGCACCACAACTCCCCATATGAAGAACTATGCATTCTCTTTTTGCTAATGTCCAAAAGAACCAATTTATTGCCTTGAAAATGCTGAAGTGTTAATTTCTCTCTTCTGTTTTTAAATAGAGTACAGCTTTTATCTCGCACATGAATTTTTCGATGTTCTTCCTGTGCATAAGTTTCAGGTACTGATGGGAAAGAAGTCACATTTATAATTGAATAACAAAGGGCCTTTTGTTGTAAGAATAAACATTTATGGTGTTTAATTTTTACTGTTTGAAGCTAGCTATATTTGGAAGTTTGATGACTATAAATAATTGAAAATAATTGAAATGCAAAAGTGAAATATTAAGGATTCTTAATTCTCTTAGGATAATTATTAAGAATTCTTAATTCTTCTGGGATAAAGATGTATGGGAATATGAGATGGTAAATGATTATAGTACAATGAAGGATAACTTTTTTAGGAAATATTTTTAAATTCTAAGAATTAAAATTTTTCTTCATTCTTTCTGTGAGGAAATTTAAAATTTGGTAGCAGTGCATGTGTACTGGTAACTTCTAGGGCTAAGAGTATATGTTAATATTATTATGTAGCAATTTGTTGGTGAAGCTTCTGATTAGTCCTTCTAAGTCTGTTTTCTGTTTTGGGGGCACTTACCATGTTGCTTACTTTCTCCTCCACTTCTTATCTAAGCAACATTAATAGTTTGCATCTGTCAGTCTACTCATATTATTCAAAGGAAATGAAGTAATGCCTTTAAATAATTTCAAGTGGTAAAGTGTTCTGTAAATGTTATTTATCTAGCTTATATATGATAAGAAGAGAAGATTTGCTATTTTGATAAAAGCAGTTTTGAGAACAGACTTGCAGAAATTTCTTTTTTTGTTATTTGTGTTTAGAAAACCCCACACGGATGGCGAGAAGTACTTGTTGATATTGACCCACAGGTTTCTGATAAACTGAGATTTGTTTTGGCGCCATGTGCCACCCCAGCAGAAGCGTTCATACAAGTAGGAATAAGTTTTTTTTTTTTTCGTAAGTTTATTGCCAACCCAATCTTCGGTCTTATTTTCTGAGTTCCTATTTTAGAGTTCCTTGTCACATTTAAGAGCTTTTTATTGATAGTGGAAATCCATAGGATCTGTCAGAATGGGTTCAAGTCATTCCTTGGCTGTGTGAGCTTCATGTAATAAGAATTTAAGTGCTTACCCAGCAAGTTCTGGGTCTGTCTGTCTCCCGCAGTTCTCCATCAAATGGTGACAATATTGTTTACTTGACAGGAAGTTATGTGTCTGTGAAAACAGTGTTGTACAGTGTATAGTAAAGTAGCAATAACAATATTTGTTAAATACCTTGTATTACTCTAGTTTCTCATTCAATTCTCAAAACTACCCTTAGGTCAGTTTTATTATCACTCTCTTTGGGCTACTGTTGGAGCATGCATTTTTTCTCAAATCTAAATTTGGGTGAAAGAGAAAAAAGGCATGCTTCAACAGTATGGCACATGATTCTAGTCTGATTTTAGTCTGCCAAATGGTGGATGTACTGCTGCATAATCTCAAGAGGCTACAGATCTTAGGTTTGGGTTTAATGATTCAAAAATCCTTTACTTCCCAGGCATGTTTGGGCTTTAGATTGCCTGTTTTATCCCACCCACCTCCCCTTTTTTGAGCTGAGAAAAAAAGGATTACTTTCTAGACCATAACTAAGGATTTCTGCCTCAGAAGTTATTGATTTTACAAGCTTTTAAACATAAACCTGTGAATTAAGTTTTCTTTGCAAAGCATAGATTTAAAATATCAGCCTAAGTGTTTGTGAACATTTCTGTGTTTTCATATTGTGGCTACCTAATTTTACCTGAGTGAGAATCAAATTCATAAAGCTTCCAGAAGCTGACCCTCTGAGAGTTGATTGTTGTTAGTTCTTCACTTGAACAGTGTACACTTCGGAGAGATGGGGTGATGACTTCTCCCTCTCATTTGGACGGAGCAAATGGGAATGGAAATCTGTTGTCCTGAAGAGCAAGCAGTGTAGGATGTAAAGAATGCCAGCACAGAACGCTGAGGCCTGTCAGCTTATGCTTGAAACTGGTCCTGTGATTTATGTAGTCACACCACGGAATTTATCAAATAGCATGGGGGGCTTACTTGGTAAAGCCAACTAAGTTAGGATTCCCTGGCAGCTCAGTTGGTAAACAATTTACCTGCAGTGCAGGAGACCTGGGTTTGATCCCTGGGTGGGAAAGATCCCCTGGAGAAGTGAATGGCAACCCACTCCAGTGTTCTTGCCTGGAGAATTCCAGGGACAGAGGAGCCTTGTGGGCTACAGTCCATGGGGTCGCAAAGAGTCCGACATGACTGAGTGACCAACATACACTGGGGGCTTAGTGGTTTATTATTTCATTTAATCCTCACAGTAAGGCTAGAATATGTACTGAGGAACTAGACTGTGAAAGGTGAAGTAACTTGTCTCTAGTAAGCAGTGGATGAGCTGAGACTCACGGGCTGAGTCTGCCTGACTCTATACCTCTTAGACCTGTGCTATTATAGGCAGAGACTTTCTGTTGTTTAGTCACTAAGTCATGTCTGACTATTTGTGACCCCATGAACTGCAGCACGCCAGACTTCCCTGTCCTTCTCCATCTCCCAGAGTTTGCTCAGATTTATGTCCATTGAGTTGGTGATGCCATCTAACCATCTCATCCTCTGCCACCTCAGGGTCTTTTCTAATAGGTGTTAAGAGGGAGCAAAAGTTAATGTATAGTTGCATAATGAAGAAAAAATTTGGTTCAGTAACAGGAATTAGTCAAATTTAATATATACTAATCCAGTTGGCAAGTATTATTATTTATTGTTCATATACTTTCTAAGCCAATATGTACTTCTTGAAGACCCTTAACAGTTGAACATCTTGGGAAATAAGGGCTTCAGGTACATTGACACTGGTTTATAAGCTGGTATTAACTTACAATGTTTAGGGTATATCAGTGGGGTACCTTTTGCCCCCAAAGAAAGCAGATATACTTAATAGGCTCTGTTTTGTTATATTGGATTTATTTCATTTGTTCTTCCAGAACAAGTTTTTAGTGTCTTTTATGTGCCAGACACTGTTCCAGGCAGGCAAAAATCCCTTTCCCATGGTTTCAGCCCAGTGGAATATATTTATATGAATTATGATATAGAAGTAAAATCACTGTAAATAAAATGATAATGTACTTAGCCATCTGGAGGGTTGGGAGGACTTATGGCTTTTTATAAAAGGCATCAAAATAAAATGTGTTTGTAAACTGAGTGGATGGCATCAGAGAACCAAGGAGTTCTATATAATAAAAAGGGTGTCATGTGAAAAGTTGAGTGTAGACAACATATTCATATTGAGAAGGAATTTGTTTTTGTTATAACTGAGAAATGCTCATTGTAGGAAAACCCTAAGGAAACAAGTTTTTTGAATGATGTATTTTGATTCAACTATTCCCTTACTAGAATGATGAAACAAGGGATCATGTGGAAGTGTGTCCTGAGGCTGGTGTTGTTATTCAGGAACTTTCTCAACGCATTTCACTAACTGGAGGTGCTGCCCTGATCGCGGATTATGGTCATGACGGGACTAAGACAGACACCTTCAGAGTATGTATAATCCAGTCACATGATTTATCAGAATTTAACTGGTACAGTTGACGTAGTTGTCATATGTTAGGGTTGAAGTTCATTGAAGATATGTATCTCATTTTGGTTTCTACAGTGTCTGTCCTTGCTGCATTACATATTTTATAATTAATCTATGTTGTTATAATCACCCTTAACCCGGTATTTTACTGTCTACCTTTCCTTTGAACAGGGTCTAGATTGTCTACA
The DNA here is from genome assembly GCF_002263795.3 of Bos taurus. Lineage (NCBI taxonomy): Eukaryota > Metazoa > Chordata > Mammalia > Artiodactyla > Bovidae > Bos > Bos taurus. The sequence goes on from NC_037338.1 coordinate 19,674,100, forward strand.
TTATTCCTTAAGTTGCAGAACCTAGGTTTGCATAGATTCTAGTAAACATCTGAATAATTCAAGTGGGAATTTTCTTAAAAGTTCTTAAAAATTTCTCCTCCCTTCAGTAAAAAAAAAAAAAAAAAGTTTAACTTTATTATTATTTATTTTTTTAAAAGAAAAACCTGGAGAGTTTTTTTTAAAACACTGTTCTCTAGATTTACCTCCAGGATTCTGATTTGCTAGGTCTGGGAAGAGTCCAGTAACGTGTTCTCAGGTGATTACGATGCATATAGCTGATGGATACACTTTGTAAAACACCGTCTCAGTTCTGTTAACCTGAGTTCATCTGGAGAATTCTCTCTTTATCACCATGGGCATTAATGAAAATTTTCAACAGATGTCAAAGGCAGCATGTCCAGGCACTACAACACAGTACTTCATAGTGGGTTTTCCGCATAGTATCTCGTTTGAAGAAAGGGTGCTATGTTGTAAGAGTCTGTAAACCCCTGATGTAGGCCATATATTCCTTTTTAACAGTTATGTAAAGTGGACTACATGATAGCATTTCTTTAATCTTGATGATGATAACCGTAAAAGTACAAAAACTCATCATTTAAAAATTATGTTCAAGGGGTTTTGTGGCCACAGGCTTCATGATGTCCTAACTGCCCCGGGAACAGCAGACCTAACAGCTGACGTGGACTTCAGTTACTTGCGTAGAATGTCCCAGGGGAAAGTAGCTTCCCTGGGTCCAGTAGAACAGCAAACTTTTTTAAGAAATATGGGCATTGACGTCCGGCTGAAGGTAATGATTTATCTTATTTCACTATTACTAACTAGTTTAATTTCATAGTATTTCAATAAGTACTGTAAGTAGTGAGTTCACGTGGTCTCGGTGCTCTTATAGTCCGATGCATGGTGTTGTGGTCTTTTCAGCAGTGTGGGGTTCAGTGTAACCAGACCACTTGAGGGTAGAGCAGATTGTAAGTTTCACGCATCTCTGTAAGACTTCCAAATAGTGTTAATGTTTGTTAAGAAAACTTAACTGCCTGTATGGGTATGAATTTTAGAACTGTCTTAAAGACAGCTTAACACTTCAGCGTAGATCAAACCACCTGGGAATGTTTGTTAAACATACAAATCTGTAGGTTTGAGTCACAGCAACCTATGTCTTTAATAAACAGGCCATGATTCTGAGGTAGAGGCTCAAAATCACATTTTTAAGCAGTTTTAATGAATAGTTAATAGTCATTGTATTACTACATATACCTAGGAATTGTTTCTTCTGGTTATTTTTACTAAGACATTTTTTCTTTTCAGATTCTTTTAGATAAAACAGATGACCCATCATTGAGGCAGCAGTTACTTCAGGGGTATAATATGTTAATGAATCCTATGAAGATGGGAGAAAGATTCAACTTTCTTGCCTTGGTACCTCATCAGAGACTTCATGGTAGAAATCATCAGACGAATGCACGTCAGTCAAAACCCTCTCCATCACCTGTAGCTGGGTTTGGTGAACTTGCTTGGCAGTGATATTTCAGTTTGGACTTTTCACCCCCAAGTTGGCCTAAGAAACCAGAATAAAGGGAACATATTTTATATATCACAGGTAAAATTAAGTATTAAAATATTTTCTCTCTTCATAGCCAATAAAAATAAACCATACAGTACCACTGGAAGTTGATCTTTTAAGGTTGTATTTGATTCTTGGTACAAATGTTTGTTCTCAATTTAATGAAACAAATTATTGAGTATCCTCTAATTAATAAAGCTGGTTGTTATAAAGTGTAAACATGAATACTGATTGGTTTAATAACAACTGGAAACAACTGGCCATTCACAGGGGGCTGATTAAATAGAACTAGTTGCTCCGTGGCATGTGAAAATCTTCTGGACCAGGATCGAACCCGTCCCCTGCATCGGTAGGCAGATTCTTATCCACTGTACCACCAGAGAAGTCCGAAAGTGAAAGAAAAAGGAGTTGTTCAGTTGTGTCTGACATTGTGATCCCATGGACTGTATTCCTCCAGGCTTCTCTGTCCATGGAATTCTCCAGGCAGGAGTACTGGAGTGGGTTTGCCTGTTCCCTTCTCCAGGGAATCTTCCCAACCCAGGGAATCGAACCCAGGTCTCCTGCGTGGCAGGCAAATTCTTTACTGTCTGTGCCACCAGGGAAATCCAAGTATGATGTTAAATGGCCTTTATTATATTGAGATAAGTTCCTTCTGTATCAGCTTTGTTGAGTTTTATCATGAATGACTGTTGAGTATTGTTACTTTTTTCTGTCTGTTGAAATGACTGTGTGATTTTAATCCTTTTATTAACGTTGATCACACTGAATGATCTGCAGATAATGTGTCCCTGGAATATATCCCACTTGATCATGGTATATTGTTGAGTTCAGCTTGCTACTTTATGCGGATTTTTGTGTCTTTATTCATCAGAGATACTGGCCTGTAATTTTCTTTTGTAGTCTTTATCTGGTTTTGGTACAAGGGAAATCGTGGCCTTGTAGAATCAATCTGGGAGTGTTCCATTCTCAGTTACTGGAATAGTTTGAGAATAGGTATTAGCTTTTCTTTATATGTTTAGAATTCCTCTGTGAAGCCTGGAGTTTTGGTTTGCTGGTTTTTTTTATTAATTACAAAGTCAATTTCACCACCAGTGATTGGTCTGTTCAGGTTGTCTTGATTCAGTCTTGGTGGGGTAAGTTTCTAAAAATTTGTGCATTTCTTCTAGGTTGATTTGTTGGCATGTAACTATTCATGGTATTCTATTTTTTTGGTATCTTTAGTATTATTTCTCCTCTTTCATTTATTCTGTTTGGGTCCTCTCTTCTCAGTGAGCCTGGCTAAAGACATATCAATTTTATCTTTTCAAAAAACAAGTGCTTGGTTCATTGACGTTTTCTATTGTTGTCTGGACTTTATATTTCCTCTCTTCCTTCCTTCCATATGCTAAGTTTGGGCTTTGTTCTTTTTCTAATTCCTTTAGATGGTAGATTAGGTTGTTTACTTGAAACTTTTTTTTCTTGAGGTAGGCCTTATATTTGCTATGAACTCCCAGTAATCACTATGAAATTTGCCAGTCTGGTTTGAGGGGTGAGAAGTCTTTTTTAATTTGTCCTCCTTTTTGGTATTTGAATTTTTTACAATATGCTTCTGTGAATTTTATAATTAAAACCAAAATTTGATTAAAAAAATTTTAAAGTCACAGTAAAACCAATCAACCTGACATGTACTTAAAACATGAATGAGAGTAAATGCAGACTTAGGAGAAATAATTTTCTAAAATTAGTTAATTCTCTCATTTCCAGATAACTGTCAAGATTTATTTCTGTAAGTTCCCATTCTTTTGGTTCACAGAACTTTTTAATAATACCAGACATGGACTTTCTGAAGAATTATAGTAATAGCCACACAAATTTGAGAGATTAAAAGAATGTTAGCTGTATATCTTCAATTTATAGCTTAACTATATTGGAAGTTCACTGGCAGAGTGTTCAATGAAAATGTCCATAGTTGGCCCTTCCCAATTATTTAATAGTTTTCATGATTAAGGGGAAAGAGTTAGCCAGTGCTTCTTAAAACCTAGAAAAACATAAATTAACTTACTTAAGTCTTTTGGCAGTTGCAATAGTTGAATATTTAATGGTAGTTTCTGAAAAACTTTTAATTATTCCAAACTTTTAAGAAATGAGACCTTGAGGTAATAACCTCAAATTTTGTATAAAATTGTAATAATGAGTTGTTTTTTATTTTAGTCAGATAAAAAAAATCTGTGTTCTTAAATATAGCATTAGTTTCATTTACAAATACTATTTCCAAAACAGTTCTCTTACTAAAGCCTGGGAAAATAACACAACCAAATACAATTTTCTCTGGATACCTCTACTAGCTCAGGTTTCCACATGGAAAAGTACAGTGATATGGAAATACATTTTATTATCAAACTTCAAGGATATTTACAAAAAGTGGGATATAATTAAAAATGTACTAAACAATGTCATTACAGACTTTGTATACATTATCAAATGTTTCTAACAGTTATTTCTTATACAAACATGATGACTTCAAGACAAAAAAGGTTATGCAGGTTATACAGTAACTGGAGAAAATTACTCAATTCCAAATTATCTGACAGTGCCTTTACAGTTTTTTCTAAGAAAACTTCTCAATAACAAAAACAAAGAGTGCAATTAATTTTATGGCTTTTAAAGTTTTATTATATAAGTATAGCAAACAGCATTCCAGTTAATTTTCATCTTACACAGTAAAACCACAATAGGGTGCCTAGGACTCAGAAATTACTTCATTTGAGCACACTGATTGTATAAACAGACTTAGAGAAATTAGGGGAAGTTACCTCCTATCACAGGGAAAATACATTTCCCAAAGGTTTTACATAATTAATTTGCTTTTAGTTTTTTAAATTCCTGTATGAGAATGAAATAGTGAGAGACACTGTGGAATGTCTTCTGGGAATATCTAACGGTAGGCAGTATAGCAGAATGGTTAGCAATAAGGACTCTGGAGACACACTGCCCGGATTCAAACCCACATCCTAACTGTGTGACCTTAGGCAGCTAGTTAATTTTCCTGTGCCTCACTTTCCTTATCTGTGAGACAAAGTTCGATGACTTATCCATGTCTCCTGTGAGGGAAAAACATGTAAAGAGCTCAGAACAGAGGAGCACTGGTGTTTGCTTCCATTCTCTCAAGGGTATTTTTAGCCCTACACAAGGGAGCAGCTTCAGGGATCTCTGAAGGCCCTCTCATTCTGTTCACAAGAACATTCTTTTGCTATCTCAGATTCCATGGGAAATGACAGTTAACACTTTTATAACTTTTAGCTTATAAATATCTGATCTTCACAACAACATTAAGGAAGACAGAGGCAGGAATTATAATCTTTATTTTATAGATTGAGGAGCTCAAAGCTCAGCCAGGTTGTCACCTGCCGAGGTCAACACAGCTTAAGAGTGGAGCCAGATTTTTGGGCTTCACATCTTTTGTTCTTTTTGGAGGGGGAAAAAAAACATTCACAGTGATTATTTAGGAATCAAGAAACACAAAGCCCCTAGATTTTTTATAAGTGGATAGTCCTAGATCTTTAACTTTTTTGGGGGAAACTATTAGTAACTTTTAAAAGCTATGAAAAAATCTAACCTCTTAAATATGATGTTAGGGTACAAAAACTGTCTTTAGCTGGCTGCTGGAGCTGCAGTGTTTTTAAAAATACTTCATTCTTTCATTTGCTCAGCTGATAATACAGCCCTACTCTTTATAAACTGTTTCATGCTCTACCCCACCCACTCCCCTAAACTGCTGAAAATAATTGATTTAAAAACATTCCAGATATCTGTAAAGCCTTCCAATAAGCTAAGGGAAGAAAAAAAGAATATTGTTTGTTATTCTTTCCTGTAGCATCAACTAACCCTGCACTGTCCCTACTTTTGGCATGTATTTAATTTTCTTCCTCAAATTATACAGTCCCATGTAAAGAGAAATTGTGTGATTAGAGTTCAGATCTGTACCCATTAAATGTTGGAATCTAATGGTGACATCACAACAGCATCAATGGGAATGTGATTATTTAGCAGCAGAGTTGAACTACAGGAAGACGTATGTAACAACTCAGCACTTAGACCAGCAGTTCCTACTCCTGCTTTTGTGTATCAGTTGTCCCAAATAATCTTAGGGGCTGTTGCAACATACAAACAAAAGGTGACAACTTTTCATGTTAAGAGCATATTCAGAATTTCAACCCCAAAGAAATTAGAGCAATACTATTATTTTGGAGTTTAACTGACCTAAAAGAGAAGGGTAAACCAGTTCAGCACTCCCTTTCTAGGCATCTAGGAAAAACCCCTCAGTGCCTCTGTGGTCAGTTAAACAAATGTTTAAAGTCTATAGGAAATGGCATGTTGGTAGCCTCTCAGTTATCTCATAAATGCAAATCTGTTTAGTTATAAACTGTGTAATAACTCTTGTATGATTTGATCAAGCTATGCAATAACTGGACTCTGGCTTGCCTTTTTTCTCCTTTTAAAAAAAATGATGTAAGAACAAGAAAGGAAGATAAATTAAGTGCCACTATTGTACTAAAATGAGCGCTTAGGGAAAAACACAAAAACCAGTTATTGCTTACGTTGTAAAGGTTTATGAAAAGCTTCATCTTGGATTCCATTATGTTTTTATGACTCAGTTTCCCCTCTTGTACCTACTCAGTATGAACTACAGTATCGGTGTCACTGATTCCTTATATTTTCCATATCTTTGCATCCTTTCAGATGACAGCATACAAAGAACAACAGTTACGCAGCAAAACACCAGTCCATGACATGACATGCTTCCTTACTGAAGTTAGCTCACTGATAACTAAGGATCTTCTTCCATGTCGTCTGGATTGGGAGCCATAATGAAGTGCTTTGGGTATACAAGGTTGTGTGTGTATGCATGTATTTCCCAGCGGGCATCGTCACTTTCGTGTGTAATGTAACGTTCACCAATGCGAGTTTCAAATTCTCTAAGGTCAAGCCAAGTCTGATAGTCCTAGGGGAAAAAAAATGAAGATTATGAACAGTAAAAGAAACAAAATACTGTTAACTTGTTTTTTTGCTTAGCACCCTAGTTATGTAATTGACAACCCCTACCCCCTGCTGCTGCTGCTGCTAAGTTGCTTTAGTCATGTCCTATTCTGTGCGACCCCATAGATGGCAGCCCACCAGGCTCCCATGTCCCTGGGATTCTCCAGGCAAGAATACTGGAATGGGTTGCCATTTCAAATACTAGCTATACAATAAGTTCCATTTGTAATACTTTAGGTTAGCAATGTTATACTTTTTCAGATTTAGTCTCTCTCATGAAGGAAGTAACTCTTCTAAAATTAAAAAAAAAAAAAAAAATACTGCCTCAGCCCTCTGAGGTGGTTAATAATAACTATTAATCTGATTACACCTTACTCCTCAAAACAGGGGAAACGTGCTTAGACTCTGTTGTCAGGATAATTTAACAGTTGCTGAGATTAATTATGATTACATCTGTTCTAAAGTTACTTATATCCCTCATTCCCTTTACAGTAATTGTTCTAAAGCTTCTCTCTAGTCTGAAGTTTGGGGGTATCTTTTGATAAATCTATGCAATGGCTTTTAGGGGAATTAAACCAAACATTTAAAATGGCGTATCTGATCTTTTCAATACAAAATATAAACCTTTTGGTGGACATTTTAAAAATAAAATATATTTGACAATATAATGTGTTATGCTCACCTTACAAAAAGGTGAAATAAACACCATAAGGCCCTAAGACATGTAGAATCTGATGATCTATTAAGAGTGGTTTCATTAAGTAAGACAAATCACCACAAACTGCTCAAATGAAGATTGCTAAAGAGAAATACATTGCTTTTACCTGCAGCCAGGGATGACTAAGAGATTTGTCTACGCTGTAACGTTTTCTCATCTTCACTTGAAGTAGGTTGTTTATCAAATCAATTGCTAAGGGAAAAGACAAAATAAGCTATGTGAATCTGAGCACTGACCACCCCAAACCTGTGACTCTGCCCGGAAGGCAGTTCAATCCACAGAAATACACAGTTCAAGATATTTGCTTCTCAAGGACATAGCCTTTAAGCTAACATGTTAGTGACTGATAAATATTTATTGAATTCAGTATACCTGGTTTATTAAGGAGACAGTACAGAATACAAGTTAAAAGTATAGACTGGAGCCCGCCCGCTTGAGCCCAAGTTGTAACTGTGTGTGACATGGGGTCAGTTACTAACTGCACTGTGCCTGTTTGCTCATCTGTAAAATAAGGTTGTTGAGAAGATGAAATAAACTTAATACACACAAAGGGCTCAGAATGATGCTTTTATGTGCTAAGAATTAACCATTACTTTTAAAAATGAATAAAACAGACTCTCTGTACAGTCTGATTTTGTTTTTTTTTTCCCTCCACAATGATGCTATGCTAGTTTTGGGCTTGGAATGGAAAAGAGCCAAAGCCATTCATTGCCTTGCTTCTGCAGATGTAGTTATAGTGAGGTAATAACTTCTTACCAAAAGTTCGTACTTAACAGGTTTTAACAAATAAGTTCATGGTATTTTGGTGTATGTGGTGAGATCTTAGCATGCATATTTTATCCAATTATTTGGAGATGTGGGCTAACTATAAAACCAAAGCAACCATGTAACTACACACTGACAAAATCCTTATGTAACAAGGCCATTGTTACTAAGGTCTGCATCCAGGGATGAGCCACACTAAGGACTATCCTATACTATTTCTAGTTCTATATACTGTCATACCAGTCAAGATTTTCCAGATTTTTTTCCACCCTGTTTTTTCCCCCCAAATTAGTTTAAGTACTAGTTTCTCTATATTCTAAATATCCATTGTTCCTTAAATGGCAGTCTGCTATGTGCATCAGGATCATTCAGTGTGTTTACTAAAATGCATTCCTGAGTAGCAGTACAGCTGGTGAGTCTGAGTCTTAGGGACAGAGCCAGAAGGTCTTTTTAATAACCTCACCAAGTGATTCTGATGTAAGAGGTCTATAGACCACACTGTCCAAGGGGCTCTAAGGTGACTTTGGCAACATCCCCAAACCCTCATATATACTTCTTCCATCGGATCTCTTCATTAACAAGTAAGCCTACTATTTACTATGTTGTCCCTCAAACTTTACCCAGTTGTATTAATCCCTATGATTAGGTCTCATACTGGGCAGAATTTTTAAAAATGTTTTAAGTGGTGTATAAAGAACCTGATTTAGTTCTGAAGGTAAGAAAAGTGACTGTGAAAAGATAGATTACTTCAGGAAAAATATGCCCAACCAGTAGCCTAAGTAGATCATACAGTTTGGAGGGGTTCAGGGAAGACTTCACAGATGAGCCACAAGATCAGGGATCTCTGAAGGGCTGGAAGGGTTTCGACAGCAAGGAGGAGAGCAGGCAGGGGAAAGGTCTAAAGCAAAATGCAGCAAATGACTGAAAGCAGCTTGTGTAGGGCAGCAGTAGCAGAGGAGACCAGAAGGTGAGAACCTGGGCCGCGTCACAGAGACCTACAGCTGCAGCCTGGTTCCAGGGAGGCTGAGGTGTCTGGGAGCACAGTAAGACGAAAGCAGCATTTCCAGGAGACGGACTTGGCACCGGTGACTGGGGAGCACAATTACAAAGCTGTTTCAGTAGTTTCAAAATGAGGCAGTTGGGACCTGGATTAGTGCCCTGCCTGGAAACTTAGGAAGATAAAGAAACCATATATAAAAGGAAGTATTCTTCAAACAATGGTAAATAGCTGAATTTGGAAGATGAATGGGAAATATTAAAAAGAGATGTCAAAACAGGGTGATGTGGAATCATGAAGGTTTTTAAACTAAGAGGCACAGACCAAAAATTTAATTTTTTTTTTTTTTTACCTTCACCAGAAATTTCTCTCCATGGATTTGGTGGGTACATAAATGCAGCATTCTGGATTTGGTCATTTATATCTTCATCTTCATTAAAAGGGAATGTGCCACTGAGGCTCACATAGACGATAACTCCCACTGACCACATATCTAGAGAACGGTTGTAACCTTTGCTCCTGAGAACTTCAGGGGCCAAGTATGCTGGAGTTCCCACCACAGATCTCCTGAATGACTTTTCACCAATGATGCGTGCAAACCCAAAGTCACACAGCTTCACCTGGAAATAAGGATGATGTTAATTTTATATTATTGATATACAGATAAAATATATATCAATTTATTTATAACTACCTGTCCCTAAATATGATATGGAATCATTTAAACACATTTGCCAACTGTATTATGAATGCCAAAAGATTATACATACGGAAATTGTAAAATATCCTTTTCCCAAAAGGAAGATACATTTATAACTCTATGTTCCATTACTAACAGTATGAAGAACTTTGCTAAGAGCTTGTTTCAAACAATCACTTTTGAAGTGTAGCTTCCAGAATGCCAAATACCAGAATGGTGTTATGAGTGCTCATCATTTTTGATGAAATGGAAGGTGCTGATCTTTTATAATTTGGCTTGGAGACCCCTTTCTATCATCTATAAGCAGGAACTGTTTCATTTTTAAATCCATAGTGGCCTCACAGTGCCTGTATAAAGATACTCAAGTGTTTGCTGAATGAAAAATAAGTTATGATATTTAAAAACTTACCCTTTATTTTACTTAATCCTAGAATCTCTCTTCCCAAGGTCACTATATATTGGCAAGTATATATACACACCAGTCCAGGTGTGTTAAAAGGTAACTATTAATGTGGCCAGTAAAAGAGTAATACTAGAGATTGCTTGAAAGAATTAAGAGTAGCTTTTCTATGACTATGGAACAAAATATTGCCAGTTAGATGTTTAGATTTGAAAAGAGTTATGTCTGAGGGTAGCCATAGTCACTACCATGCTCTTTTGGAAAGAAAGCTCTGGAAATGTAATGAGCTTGCTGCCTATCCTCTAGCAGAGGTTCAAATTCTGGTGATTAAGGATACATCCATGCTGAGCAGCAAATGCCAAGTACTTCCCTGAGGGAAATGCCCAGATTCACAAAATGTCTTCACTAAAAACGTTAAGATGAGTTGAGAGATGAGGGATTTGGCCTCTAAAAACCAGTGATATACATAATGACTGGAAAGCAAAGATGGACCTTCATACGTGTTTTTATGATGTTTGTTTTGTGTCATTACTGAATTTGGCTACTTCCTCTGAGATTCAAATCCTATTTGAAGAACAGGATTATCAACCATGAAGAAATGTGAACTCTTTTCCCCCTCATTAAATGCCATATTTCAGCTAACATTTTGATAAAGATGACTTGGCAGTTTGGCAACTGAAAAAAGAGTGGCCATGCCTAGCATTTGATGAAAAAAAAAAAGAGTATCAAATAAATGACATTATTTTCCCTTTGATCCTAATGGAGGTTAGAAGGTTCGAGTTTTAACCTTAGCTGGAGGGGTGTGCATCCTTTGCCCATACTCCTTTGAAGATAAAATGAAATAATATATTGAAGCACTTTATTTAAAATATAGCATCATTAATTAATATTCAATAATTAATATATTGAATTAATAATTGAATAATTAATATTCAAAACAGCACCAGGCATACAGGGATTCACTATTGAATTCTATCAAACTAAAAAAAATAAAATAAAATATAGCATCAATGCTCATGGCACCTTTTTGATCTCATAAAGACAGGGGATTACTTTTATTCTCATATGCATTCTAAGAGGAATATGATTACTTCCTTAAATGTAAAAAGAGTTGAATAATTTTTTAAAATATATCTTTTTCTTTGAAGGACAATCTAAGTTGTATTTACCAACAGAATAGTCATCTGTTGCCCTCTTGTCTAATTGTTTTTTAAATAAATGCACATAAACAATAACTTGGAAATAAATTATTCGAGTTGATGACAGTCATGAGAAACATTCATAGGCAACACTAACGTACAGTCCTTAGGATAAATGATTCAGACTTTGGGTTAAGAACCATTTTTAGGTTATGAGATAAATCTGAATCAAGATGAACACGTTTTAATGAAATAAAATTTAACCAAGTGAAAAACAAAATGAGTATATCACATGCAGGAGACACATTATCAACATACGTATGTGAGCCCCGGTGGTGATGGGAAATGTAATTCTTCCATGGGTTTTGTCGAGAATGTTTGAAATACAGTACTCTAAAGAGGAAGAGTTGGCTGCCTGCCTCAGCCAAAATCTTGTCTTCCCATTTCAGGGTTATCCCTCAGTTTATTTCATAGGGAATTTGTCCTGAGGACCAAGCACCAACCAAGGCTACCTCTTCCTACTATATTCCCAAACTACAGGGGAGTGGTGAACTGTGCACAAATCACAAAAAAATTACTCCTTAAGAACTGGTCTAAAAAGTTATTAGGTGTAAAAAGTCTTCATGAACACAAACAATATATCAATAATTAGTAAAATCTCAATTCAAATTATTCAGGTATAAATCCTCCCTGGTAGTTACAAGCTAAAAACTTTATTTCTGTAGATAGTTATGAACTGAATCTACAGCACTGCCTTTCATTACATGTGTGCTTCACAATGTTGTCACACAGATATTTACAACCATACTTTAAAAAGGTTCTGGAGAATATCTCACCTGAGGAAATGGCTCTGCTGATGCGAGTAGCACATTTTCTGGCTTTAAATCACAGTGCACAATATTCTTAAAATGTAGATTCCTCAAAGCAACAAGTATCTGTTATTGAAGAAGAGAGAATTTTTTCTGTTCCTGGAAAAGTCACAGCTAAATCCTAATTGGACCCCCCTGAACAGTATAATAATTTGGAAAGTCCATTACAGTTCATCAAGATTTAACTCCAAGTGTTATTGTCTTCTTCAAAGTAACAACACCCACAATATCCTGATATGTGAAAAACACTACTATTTCCCATAGTCCTTAATTTTTCTCTAGTTTCAAAAAAAAAAAAAGTTTAAAATACCTGTGTGACCATGAATTTAGTTATTCGTTCTGGAAGTCGACTTTTCTCACTAGATAAAATCATTTCCAGCATATCTCCATGTAGCTTTTCCATCACTACAAAAACTCTTTCCGGGGTTTCGAACATACATTCCAGGTTTACAATCCCAGGATGGTGCAAATTCTGAAGAGTTGCAGAATATTAGGTGACCAACTTGAGTAAAGTTTTACTATGCAAGTATCTAACAATGTACTGCAGTTAACTGTATGGAATAATGGCACAAAAGATAGCTCAGAAAAATAAAAGCAAACAAAAAGGATCATGGAGTTTGATTTTCAAAGTTCTGTACTGAAGAGAAGATGCACGGGAAGGGAAAGAATGTCTCCCCACTTTGATTATATAACTGCCCTTGTCCATTACTGCTTTTCCTTCTTTGTCATCTTTTTAATCTTCTGATGGTACTCTAACTTTATGCTATCCACAAATAGGCACCAACTACCAAAGTTTTAGCCAATTACACAGCTTTGGTTCTTCAGGGCTGTTTGTAAAGGTCTTGGCTCAACAGGTGGCTTTGTCTTGAAGGTAGTCATTTAAGTCCTGATCTCATATTATATCTTGATTTGGTCTTCCCTCTTTCAGGTTCAGCATCTCTACCACCATCACCCCATTTTTCTTAAGCACTATTAGGCGCACAGGTTGGGGCTTCCCTGATAGCTCAGTTGGTAAAGAATCCACCTGCAATGTAGGAGAGCCCAGTTTGATTCCTGGGTTAGGAAGATCTGCTGGAGAAGAGATAGGCTACCCACTCCAGTATTCTTAGGCTTCCCTTGTGGCTCAGCTCATAAAGAATTCATCTGCAATACAGGAGATCTGGGTTGGGAAGATCCGCTGGAGAAGGGAAAGGCTACCCACTCCAGTATTCTGGCCTGGAGAATTCCATGGACTGTGTAGTCCGTGGGGTCACAAAGAGTTGGACACGACTTAGTGACTTTCACTTTCAGGCTCACAAGTTGGAAAAATACAAAGCTGAATGTGATACTGTTTTTTTTTTTTTTTTTAAAGCAAACTATCTTACTGGTATTAAAAACAAAACTTCCTCAAAAGTGAATTTGAGAAACCAGCGATACTCAAAAACATTTAATGGTTCTTTATGGACATAAATCTAAATTTCTGGATGAATTTTAGTATCTTCAATAACCTGGTTTCATTTTTCTTATTCAAACTTAAATATGTTCTTAAATACTGGCCCAAGTGATTAAATGTTTTAATCCTCATTAACAGAAATAGTTTTTTCTTATGCTTTTTTTCTCACACTATGGATATCTAATTACACCAAGAGGGCAAACTTTTTTCCAGCCTGTGTGAAGTTGGGCTCCATGTCTAAAATGTGTTTTGAATCCACCATCATTCTCAGTTCCCACCGTAATGCCTTAATTTTCGCTCACACTACCTCTCCCCTGGACTACTGCAGCAGTTGCCCCTGCACTCTCCATGCAGTGGTACTTATCCCACAGTACTGAATTACATGTATACATATCTTACTCTCTAGTACAGTACTGACAGCAGAGACCGTGTCTTAGTCATTTTTAGCTTAACTTCTGAATCATGGTTGGTGTTTTAAAACTGTTTAGAAAATGCACAGCAAGCACAAAGTAAATATTATTTATAATCAGCTTAAAATAATTTAATGATGGTGTTCCAGGTGGCAAAATAAAAAGTGATACAATCTTAATAGTAGATAAAGTGAAATACCCCAGTTGTGGGGCGTGATAATGGCAGTAAGCAGAGTCAAAACGTCCTAACTCTGATCAATTTAGAGCTATAAGTGTGGCCAGCTGTCCCCTATACACCAAATTACCTCTCAAGTTTCTCACCCCCAACCCCTGCCATCCTTGAGAACATATGCATGAACACACCAAAACAGAAGTATGCTGTAACATAATTCTTATTAACAACGTCTTCTATTTATTTAATGTCCCATTTCCTCTGGAGTCTGTTTTGGTAAATTATAGTTTCATAGAGAATTAATCATCTTCTCCAGGCTTTCAAGTTTACCTAGTAGAGTTGCACAATATAGTATCTTAGTGAGTGAGAGTCGCTCAGTCGTGTCCAACTCTTTGTGACCCCATGGACTATACAGTCCACCGAATTCTCCAGGCCAGAATACTGGAGTGGGTAGCCATGCCCTCCTCCAGGGGATCTTCCCAACCCAGGGATCGAACCCAGGTCTCCTGCATTGCACGCGGTTCTTTACCAGCTGAGCCACCAAGATAGTATCTTAAGATTCCCTTAATTTTTTTCAGTATTTGTGATCATCCTCCCAAAATGTTTTTGTTTTCTTATATTTTGATTCACTTATTTTGTTGTTATCCCACCCACATAGCTAACCAGCTTTTGGATTTACTGTACTAAATTTATTAACTTCCAGTTTTATCTTTGTTAATTCTGTTTTCCTCAGGTTGACTGTTCCTCCTTTAACTTGAGTTGGACTCAATTCATTATTTTCATTCCTTCCTCATTAAGTATTTGACATTTCTATGAGTAGTAGTTTAAAAGCTCTGATAAACAGTATTTTCATAATTATTTTCTAAATACGTGGGTCATGATTTTACTCTCTGATTCAAGAATTAAGACTTTAAAAGTTTTTTTTCAGATGGTGGGAGATTTCTTTTCCCCAATTTTATAATTTATTTGCAGTTTTAGTACATTAAGATAAAAAACTGTTTTTTAGCTAATAAAGTATTTATTTATTTGTGGGTACAGAGTTCAATATAAACTGGTTATATCTACCTTATAATGTTTAGGCCTCTTCTGTTCTTACTTAGCTTTGTCTACTTCATCTGTCATGGACATCTGTGTATTTGTCTGTTCTTCCCTGTATGGTCACTGCTGCTGCTGCTGCTAAGTCGCTTCAGCCGTGTCCGACTCTGTGCGACCCTATAGACGGCAGCCCACCAGGCTCCCCCGTCCCTGGGATTCTCCAGGAAAGAACACTGGAGTGGGTTGCCATTTCCTTCTCCAGTGCGTGAAAGTGAAGTCGCTCAGTTGTGTCCAACTCTTAGCGACCCCATGGACTGGCAGCCCACCAGGCTCCTCTGTCCATGGGATTGTCCAGGCAAGAGTGCTGGAGTGGGGTGCCACTGCCTTCTCTAGTATGGTCACTAGTTTTCCTTTAAAGTTATTGACGTCATTTGGTTTAACGTGATTTGCACTCTTCCACTGAGTGCGCCCTTCTTAATTCACTTCATGTTTTTTCTTGAATTAAATCTTACTAGGTCATGATGCCCCTTCACTTTCTTCTATCTGAGAGAAACCCAGAGAGGCTGTCATGACTGTAGACCTCAGAAAGAGCCAGCAAAACCAGTTCTTGTTGTGATGCCTCTTTGTACATTTGCCCGGTCCATCTCCACTGTTTTTGGAAAAACTTCTACCTATTTTGTATATCTGAACTTTCTATCTATATTAGAGTATGCTTTTCTGTTTATCATTTTTCGTGTACCTTCTGGGTAATTTCCAAGAAGAGAAGGGGAAAATACTGAATTTCCTATTTACATAGGGAGCCAGGAGAGCACTTCATCTTTTCTCCCACTACTCTACTACCCTCTTCAGGCAATAACAAAAGATTTTACATTACCACATTGTTATGAAATGAAAGGAACAAAATCCCCCATACTACAATTATTTAATTCTGTTCCCAGTCAGGCAATATCAATGAAAAGAACCAGAGTGATATAATAATAAAGTGTTTACATTGTATATTACCTGCAAATTCCTAAACTTAGTTTTATTAACATCTGCAGTTGGTAACATGGGAGATATAAGCTTCACTATTTAGTTCAGAACTGTATTTGTGATCAAAGTTACAAGGAGAACTTATATCTGGAATCTAAAGTCTGACACAAATGAACATTTCTATGAAACAGACACAGACTCACAGAAATAAAGAACAGACTGGGGGGAAGGGGTGGGGGAAGGATGGATTAGGAGTTTGGGATCAGCAGATGCAAACCAGTACACACAGGATGGATAAGCATCAAGGTCCTACTGTACAGCACAGGAACTATACTCATTATCCTATGATAAACCATAATGGAGGAGAATATATATGTATGTGTGTGTGTGTGTGTGTGAGTTACTTTGTTGTATAGCAGAAATTAACACAACATTGTAAATCAACTACAATAAAACTTTAAAAAGTGACAAGGAGAAATCAAGTCTTATGAATAAATCCTTAATATTTATTTTTTGCATAAAAACTGGATATTGAGAAAGAGTCCAAAATTAGATATGAAAAAAGATCTCTAACAATATTTTCAAACCCTAATGCAGAGTCTGAATGCTACTATTCAGACTATTTTAAAGGTAGCTTCATAGGAGGAGGCAGCCTTGAAGTGACCACACAGGTAGCTTGTAGACCACCATCTTTTGATCATCTGGGAAAAAGTGAGGCAGGTGTTAGTAACAGTGACCAGTAATGTAATAAATGTAAACTTAATTACATGTTTACAACTTTCTTACCTTCTTCTCCAAAGAAGCACCAAGTTCAATAGGCTGGGTCTTCTTGAACTTCACCCACAAGCAAATAGGGCTCTGACAGCATTAACTATTAACATTTTCTTAAATACCATGCAAAAGCTACACAATGAATCAATAAACATTTGCATATTATAAATTAAATGTATTCAGAAAAATAAAGCTAACTTTTAATCTTCTAGATGACTTCCAAAATAGATAAACATGTTACATGAGAATAAAAACTCATAGTAATTTATTTTATGGAATTTAACTCACTGCCAATATATCTTTAAAAGTATAGCTTGATGGATTAAACTGTTATAATGAAATCCGGTGGTAGAAGTATCAAAGTGTTTTTTATAGTTCATGGAGTGATGAGTTAAGAATGAAATTTGAGCTTTTTAAATTTAACACTTTACTTATGAAAACGTGTTCCCAATAACCTACTACCATAATGTCAGTCCTTTTAACTCCTAGATTACTGTAACGTAATTTTGCCCTTTTTTAAAAAAAGGGAGTTAATTCAGAAGCTCACTGGCCTCTCACTGAGCCAAAATGTTATAAGATGCGAAGAAAGAAAACAAAAACCAAATCTTGCTGGTTCAAAATGAAAACCAATACAAAGCAACTTTTTACCTGTAAAATAGCCACTTCATTACGGAGCTGACTTTCCTGTTTTGTGGGGAATCTCATCTTATCAATTACTTTAATAGCCACATCCCTTCCAGTCTTTCTGTGTTTTCCTATTTTTCAAAAAAGTTCAGGTAAGAAAGAAGATGCAAATTGATGTCACATACAATACAGAAGTTTCATTAGGAAGTCGTCCACAAACTGAAATTGATATGTATTTACTTTTGTATTTCTTTTAGGGGGCAGGCTCATTTTGTTCTTTCTCCATCACTCATCTATAATTACTATAATTTTCCCTTATAGTAACTGCCTCTAATAAAGGCTGTTTTGTTATTTGAAATAGCAGGGAATTTGAATGAACCTGTCTGCTGAAAAATAATCCACCTTATTAAATAAATGAAAATTAACTATGTGACTTAGTCTTCAGAAATTCTGTCAAGATAGAAACACTGTACCATGGAATTCATTTTATTCTAGGTTCTTTGCAGAGTGATTTAACTATATATTAGGGTAAATCTTCAAGCAGAAAGGCCAACTAGTTGTGGTAAGGAATGCAAATGGTTTAACATTACTTTTCTACCTTGCATCATAGCTTGTAAAGTAGCTTTACATACATTAATGAATACAGGCTAGGCTGTATAAGCCCCATTAAACTGATGAAGATACTGAGGCACAGTGAGGTTAAAAGGCTTCGGCAATGTAAGTCAGAGTGAGGTAAGATTTCAGGTGTTAGACCTGATAAATCATGTGTGCCAACCGCAGACAAACGGGCAACTGTGTGGGAAAACCAGTGGGGCACATACTTCAGTAAATGAACTCTCAGAGTCCAACACAAACTTCAAGCCACACAAAGATCTTTCTGTGTAAGCTACAAGAAACGACGAAAACTACTGTGAATTTTCGGATTCTCTGTTTCTTTTTAAAGTTTTCAATTTAAATTAAGAAATTAATACTAAGTTATAGTGAAAAGGACTTATCTAAAACTATGCAGATTAATCTCTGAGGAAGAAACCACTTGCAAAATTGTGAAAACATGCTAACAACTGGCAGATGATTTTTAGATTTCCTAATTTTATACATTATCTACAATATGCAAAAGGCTGCAACTGCTTACTTACCTCCATAGACGATACCAAACTGGCCTGAACCAAGTACCTCATCTGCAAAGATCTGGTAAACGGTACTGATGTCCTATTTGGGAAAGAATAAGTGTTATTAGTTCCATGAAACCATGTCCATATCTCTGATTCTTTTCATTCAAATACTTACATACATTTCAGTTTTTAATGGTTGAGGGATTTCTTTTTCACAAAATACTTTATGAAATACTGACATTCTCTGTCCTAAAAAAGACCAACTTTACTATGACTCTTAATGTACAACTATAATGTATTCTGTAAGACCACCACTGGGGGAAAAATGATTTGAATTAAAAAATATATTTATTAAGTAGTGATCTATAAAAAGTAAATTAACATAAAAATTAAGAAGAAAGTTTTACCAACTTTACTATTAAAGAGATTTGCTATTTTTGACTTCAAAGAAAAACTCAAAGTTTTGTATTTTTGAGATTTGTATTTTTGAGACTTATTTTGAAAGACTGATGAAATATGTGTAACTCATATCCACTCCTCAATCTTCTTCCTTCCCTTTCCTCTTTTTTTCCCATTAGTGGCTGCTGCTGTCAGAATATTCTTAGAAAGCATTCTCCAATCCTTTCCACAGATCCTCAGTCAAGGTCTCATTTGGGTATGTGCTACAGTCTCCAAGACGCCAGGGACTACACTTATTTTGTTCAGTGTTACATTCCCAGACAGTGCTTTCTCATGGTAGTCACTGGATTGAATAAACCAGGCCTCATTCCCTCATTAGTAAAGCAAATATAATAACATCTATCTTACTGGATTTTTAAGTGAATTAAATGAAGATATATAAAGTGTCAAGTCTAGTGCCTGGCATATAAAAATCAGTACTTCCACAAACCCCTCATTTCCACTTAAATTAGGTAATCTTAAATAAGCTGAATTCCCTGGGACTTGGTCTTTTCATCTGTAAAAATGAAATGAGAAAACTTCTTTCTCTCCCCAGTACTCTGGTTCCTTTGCTACCTACCAACCCACTCCAATATTCTTGCCTGGAGAATCCCAGGGACAGAGAAGCCTGCTAGGCTGCTGTCCACAGGGTTGGACACGACTGAAGCGACTGCACATGCACACATGCTGCCTGGACAAGAGACACACAGATCAAACCTCCCTGAAACCCTCCATCCCCCACAACACTACTGGATATCCAGTTTCTATACAATCTTAGAAAACCCAATGATTATGTGTTACTGAACAGTAACAGCTGGATGCCCCAAGTTGAAGAGTAAGAGAGATTTGAATCAAATAAATTTATATACAGCTTTTGGGCTTCTTTTTCTAGCCTTTTTTCTAACTAATCCAGGAGCTGGCAAACTAGGCTTGTGGGCCAAATCCAGCCTGCTGCCTCTTTCTGTATGGCTTCTGAACTAAGAACAGTTTACATTTTTAAATGGTTGAAAAAAAAATCACAATAATGTCATCTTGTAAAACATGAAATTATATGAAATTCAAATATAAGTGTTCACAAAAAAACTTATACTGGAAAACACTCAAGCTCATTCCTGTATGTACTGACTATGGCTTTCTCACAATGGCAGCAGAGTTGAGTTTATAACTGTATATAGTCTGCAAAGCCTAAAATATTTACTTCCATCCCCTTATAGAAAGTATGCTGACCCCTAATGTAAACCCCCACGTGTACCAGCTCAACTGAGTCCTCACTCTGCCTTAAAATCCTGCATTTTCTGCTTCTCTGTACTTTCATGAAATTTTCTCTCACTGCCATCCTCTCAGCACTCGTGTCAAAACTCTTTTTAAGTATATTTCAAGTTCTACTTCCTTTAGGAAGTTTTCCCTGCTCTGACCCAGCAAGTAGCCTCTCTCTTCTCTTTGAACTAGTCTATCACTCTGTAATATACTAATGCCACTTATGAAAAAGTTAACTTTATTTTTATAATTTAAAAGGAAACTGCCTCAGTTTCCTTCATAAAGCAGAACTCCTCCAGGAAGTTACCACCCACACAGTTCAGTCTAGTGTCTTCAGGCAAACTGCACAGTACTCTGGGTTATAAACTTATTTTCTTTCTTTTTTTTTTAAACTTATTTTCTAGTAAGACTTTCACATTTTATTTTCCTTAATTACCCAATCTTCATATTTCAGCTGTAATATTTACTTACCACATTCTCTTGGATCTGACAATTAGATACAGAGATACTGGTAGACAAATCTTCTGTAAAATGAATGATAATATGGGGAAAAAAACTTAGTATATAACTTAGTAATACTAATATTTACTGACATGTGAATGCTTACAGTACATTAAATTTTAAAAACTAGCTAACATACAGATAATAGCATTACATTAAAACAAAATTTATCCCTAAACAATACTGATCCATCAACAGGAAACTGGTAAAATAGAATACACATCCATACAAAAGAATTCTATCTACACATTTAAGGATGCAGGGCTGTAAGTACTGAGTCAGAAAGCTATTTATATTATTAAGTTAAAAAGGTATGTTTCAGGGTAGTGGCATATGAAAAGCAAACAAAATATGATCACTTCTGGTGAGGGAGAGAGATGGGGTTGAGGAACAAAGATTTTTTTATATGCTTCTAGACTGTTTAAAAAATGTATAGAAAGTATGCATTATTGTCATAAAACATTAAAATTATATAAACATATAATTCTGAAATATGACATTAAATAGTTCATAAAATCAAGTTGTAAAAAGATCATACATCTTTTACAACAAACATGACTTTTATGAAAATAAAAATATAACAAGACCGTACAAATAGAATAGACTTCCCTCTTCCCAAGCCACCCCCAAAAGAAATATACACCAAACTATTAATAATGGTTTTCTGAGGGGGGAGATATACAACTGGGAATAGGGGGACACGTCACATGCATATAGGGAAGACATTCTCATTTTATATTACATATTTCTATAAAGTTTAAATGTCTATATTACTTTGGTAAGCAAAGGAAGTAACTGACAAGAAAATTAGAAATGAGAAAAGTAAAGCAAGAGACTAGTTCTCAAACATCTAGAATCTCAGTGATAAAGAAAAAGGTAAGAAATTTCTTTTATAATCCCAAATATAAAAACATAAAACTTCATTAAGAAGAAAATGTAAGCAACTATACATCAAAAAATAAGTAAATGACTGTGGAAACTCCATTTTAAAATATTGTCAATTTAAAAATATTAAGTCAACTTTAAATAACCCCAAAAATCAAATATTAATGCAAGAGACCAAAAAAGCACAGCATCAATAAAATGAATGAGCCTAAAACTCTGCTTTTCAGTAGTTCCAGTTTTCTAGTTTAAGTTAATATTTATTATGTTTCAAAGGCCTCCACTGTCTTAACTCCATCCAGTTTTCATTTCTATCACTTCCCAGGAGAACTCTGCTCCAGACTGGTTGTTATAAGGACAGCAGCAACAGCAGCAGCTGCACAGTAAGAGTGCCACAACTAGGTCAGGAATGGTGCTAAGTGCATCATATGCAATTATTATATCATTCTCCCTTTAGATGAGAGAACTGAAGAAGCCAAGACCATGAAGCTAGCAAAGTGGCAGAACTGGGCTTTCATTCTCCCTTAGCCCTTTTGCAGTCTGTCCTTAGGGGCTTATAATCCTAGGAAGAGTCCATGGATGGGCTTGAGAAGGATCCTAAATCCAATTATATATAAAATTTGTGTTCTGTATCTGCATTATTTTCTGGGGTGAAAGGTCCAACTGAATATCAGACAGTTCTAAAATCCCCTCAAATTTAAGAAACATTGTGATTATCCATTTTATTCATCCTTTCAGAATCAATATTCAACACCAGACATTTTCATGGTCATTACCCTCATGCCTTTGATCACAGGTCCCCTTAATTCCACGCACACCCCTAGGTTGGCTCTGCCTATCCTAACTTATGTGAGATCCAAGGTCAAGGTCCAAATCAGGCTTCTCTATCATGAAGTCTCCACTTACCTTCCTATCTGTATCTGAGTCCTTGAGAAATGCACTGCTCCTTTTTGCACTCTACTGCTTTATGTACCTATTTCCCTGCCTATCTTTAAAAAAATCTCTGTATTTCTTTTGTATTCTAGCTCAGGGCCTAGCATAATGCCAAGATGAGGTATACTAAGCAGCATAGCTTAACTGAAATAAAAGGCATACAGAAACTGGTTGAGGGAATTCCCTGTCCATCCAGGGGTTAGGACTCGGTGCTTTCACTGCTGGGCTCAGTCCCTGGTCGGGGAACTAAGATCCCACAAGCTGTGCAGTGCAGCTAGAAAAGAAAAGAGGCTGACATCTCTTTCAATTTAAATGTATTTGCCTGATGAATGAAAGCTGTTTCACCATAAATGACGTAATGTCAATGGGGGGGTGGGTGCAGGGAAGTGATATTTTACTATGGCTTTGTGATTAAGTATTCACTTGAAACTTAAAACAAATTTAGGTTTTATTTTATAAATTTTGTTGGTGCAAAGCACATGTGTTTCAATATATTTTTTTAATGTTTCTGAATGTTTTAATTCAGTTAAAACGAATGCAGCACTTCTGACTTCATACATTTTATAAGTACTATGTGAACTGCAACGCTTTACAGACTGAAAATCCCACCATGAAGCACCATCCTAATACTATTAGCTTACTTAACCCCTTCTGGTTCTCTTTCATTTAATGCTGACAACTCTATACAGCAGGTTCGTTACAGAAAAGGAAAGTACTTGCCAAGATCACATAACAGGTCAGCAGAGCCAAGATTTAAATGCAGGCAGACTTGACTCTGGAGCCTCGCTCTGGGGACTGCAAGCACATACTATGACCAACATAATTTTATAAAGCAATTGACTAACGGTATTGATTCTAAAAATGAGGCTTAAAATAAATACAGAAACACAACTGCACCCACAAAACACTTAAGAACCAAATGGGGAAAAAGTCATCAAGAAGCTTATTGCTTACTGTGATCTTTCCCTTGGCCTGGAGAAGTACAGACACTGGCTTGAGGCGTCACAGGCATGAGAGCTTGGCGAATTGCTTTTTCCCAGCTCTGTGCTACATCAAGTCCCACTCCAGTGGCAGCAAGAACAGGATTGTGAGAGCTGTCCCCATTGTTCTCACCAACAAAGTATACCATAGTATCAGTGATGATTTCAAAACAGTGTGGGTTGCTGCCTTGTGAAATGCTTGTGAAATCTTGTGGTGAAGATATGCGGAGAATTTCTGAAAGTGGAATTTCCTGAAGTAAAGAACTAAGCGTTAGGAAACATGAATATGTGGGCTTTTTTTCAAATACACTAAACAATCAAAGATATGCATTTCTAATGAATACCACTAAAGACAAACACAAGTATGTGAATGTGGCACATGGACACACAGTCAAGTCTTACGAGGGTATCTGCTCTGAATGATCTGCATGTCCATCAAGGACAAAGGCAGAGAGCATGGAGTATAATAACCAAGCTAGTAATTCAGGCCTGTAGCAGATCATTAGAAAGAAAGGATTTAGAAGGGCGGTTGCTGCTATAGCCAACACCTGCCATATCCCAGCTGTCAGGAAGTCATCTCAACAACAACTCTACTGGCTGCCATCTGCAAGATATGGCCCCAAAGGAGAACGAGAAAGAAATAACAGCAGCAAAGGAGTATGTCAGAATAAGTGTAAGTGCTCTATTCTGGTTCTGTCCATAACTTTAACAATCATTTATGTTTAGTCTACTTCCTAAAGTAGAAAACTTCTTTAGAAAAACCCAACCAATTCAAAGCAATTCATTAGTCTCTATTTTCTTTCTTCCTGATACAATCACTATACTAACAATTTTATCTGGTGTCAACTGGTGACATGGCAAAATGTGGAGCAAGTTGAGCAAAGAGAATTATATAAAAAAGAGCCAAAAGAAGCATCTGGGAATTGGGGTCTAAGGTAAAATGGAAAATGGAAGAAATGCTGAATACCACAATGGCTTCTTCTGATCAGCAATAATCACAGGACTTCTCATAGTCTAATCTAAATCACAGTCTAGTTGTCTTTTCGTATGCAAGGGTCAAGTCCCCTATATAAAATGGCTAGACATCCACTGATACGGAGGACCACCTGGTACCCAGAAGGAAAACAGCAGCAACCTCATAGGCCAGAAAAAAAGAATCGCACAACAACAAAAAAAACTTCGGCAGCAAGGCTGTTGCAAGGGATGAGATGGAGGGGTAGAGGATACTTGCTTTTACAAGGATCTTAACAGTGACTTCTAGAAACTATATTAGGCAGAGCTGTAATCCAATATAACAACTAATAAATATTACTTGGATATATTTGGAAAACACACAGTATTTTAATGTACATATTTTTAAAAGATGTGAAATTTTTACCTTATAATACTTTGATCCAGATTCGTTTTGAAACAGTGTAAGACATTTGCTGTCCAGTCTCCAATAATGCCTTTTTCTCTACAAAGAGCACAAAACTGTAAGGTTCAAAAGTAATGATTCCTCCAAAGTGTCTGAACTCTCCATTCCCTCTCATCTCTTATCTATAAGTTTGTACTGGTATAAAATTCATGAGCTTCAAAATTTGAAAAATTAAAAAGATAGTGAAAAGTATACTTCCATCATCACCCCTATCTCACTCCCACCTTTACTCAAGGCAAACAATGTTACTACATTTTGGAGGTTTCTTTTCAGGAATCTTATGCATGCACACACAAATACTTAATTTATCCGTGGACTAAATTTCTAAAGTATGCCTTACTGGATCAAAAGATAAATGCATATGTAATTTTTCTTGACAGTGTTAAGTTATTCCTCTATTTCTGGATCCAACTTATAGTCTCATCAGTAACATGAGGGTGTTATTTACTCAAACCTTCACTAATACAGCTTATTACTAACCCTTTTCATCCTGTGCTACACTGATAAATAAAAACTAGTATTTTCGTAACATTTTCTAAAATTTATTTAATTGAAAGGTAATTGCTTTACAGGGTTTTGTTGCTTTCTGTCAAACCTCAACATGAATCAGCCATAGGTGTATATATATGTATCTCCTCCCTTCTGAACCTCCCTCCCATCTACCTTCCTATCCCACCCATCCAGGTTGATAAAGAGCCCATTTGAGTTTCTTGAGACATACAGCAAATTCCCATTGGCTATTTTACATATGGTAATGTAAACTTCCATGCTACTCTCTCCATACATCTCACCCTCTCCTCCTCTCTCCCCATGTCCGTAAGTCTCTTTCCATGTCTGTTCCTCCACTGCTACCCTGCAAATAAATTCTTCAGTATCATTTTTCTACATTCTGTGTATGTGTTTAGTTCAGTTCAGTTGCTCAGTCGTGTCTGACTTTGTGATCCCATAGACTGCATCATGCCAGGCCTCCCTGTCCATCACCAACTCCCAGAGCCTACTCAACTCATGTCCATCGCGTTAGCGATGCCATCCAACCATCTCATCTCCTGTCGTCCCCTTCTCCTCCGGCCTTCAATCTTTCCCAGCATCAGGGTCTTTTCCACTGAGTTGGTTCTTCACATTAGGTGGCCAAAGTATTGGAGTTTCAGCTTCAGCATCAGTCCCTCCAATGAATATTCAGGACTGATTTCCTTTAGGATGGACTGGTTGGATCACCCTGCAGTCCAAGGGCCTCTCAAGAGTCTTCTCCAACACCACAGTTCAAAAGCATCAATTCTTAGGCACTCAGTTTTGTTTATAGTCCAACTCTCTCATCCATACATGACTACTGGAAAAACCATCACTTTAACTAGATGGACCTTCGTTGGCAAAGTAATGTCTCTGCTTTTTAATACGCTGTCTAGTTTGGTCATAGCGTTTCTTCCAAGGAGCAAGCGTCTTTATTGTAAAGCTATAGTCACCATCGGCAGTGATTTTGGAGCCCCCCAAAATAAAAGTCTCGCACTCTTTCCATTGTTTCCCCATCTATTTGCCATGAAGTGATGGGACTGGATGCCATGATCTTCGTTTTCTGATCTTCGTTTTCTGAATGTTGAGTTTTAAGCCTACTTTTTCACTCCTCTTTCACATTCATCAAGAGAATGTTCAGTTCTTCGCTTTCTGCCATGAGGGTGGTCTCATCTGCATATCTGAGATTATAGATATTCCTCCCAGCCATCATGATTCCAGCTTGTGCTTCATCCAGTCTGGCATTTCGCACGATGTACTCTGCATGTAAGTTAAATAAGCAGGGTGACTACAGCCTTTCCCGATTTGGAACCAGACGCATTCCTTTCCCGATTTGCTACCAGTCTGTTGTTCCATGTCCAGTTCTAACTGTTGCTTCTTGACCTGCATACAGATTTCTCAGGAGGCAGGTCAGGTGGTCTAGTAACCCCATCTTTTCAAGAATTTTCCACAGTTTGTTGTGATCCACACAGTCAGAGGATTTGGCATAGTCAACAAAGCAGAAGTAGATGTTTTCCTGGAACTCTTGCTTTTTTGATGATCCAACGGATGTTGGCAATTTGATCTCTGGTTCCTCTGTCTTTTCTAAATCCACTTTGAATGTCTGGAAGTTCACGGTTCACGTACTGTTAAAGCCTGGCTTGGAGAATTTTGAGCATTATTTTGTTAGTGTGTGAGATGAGTGCAATTGTATGGTAGTTTGAGCATTCTTTGGCATTGCCTTGCTTTGGGATTGGAATGAAAACTGACCTTTTCCAGTCCTGTGGCCACTGCTGAGTTTCCCAAATTTGCTGGCATATTGAGTGCAACACTTTCACAGCATCATCTTTCAGGATTTGAAATAGCTCAACTGGAATTCCATCACCTCCACTCAGATCAGATCAGATCAGTCGCTCAGTCGTGTCCGACTCTTTGCGACCCCGTGAATCGCAGCACGCCAGGCCTCCCTGTCCATCACCAACTCCCAGAGTTCACTGAGACTCACGTCCATCGAGTCGGTGATGCCATCCAGCCATCTCATCCTCTGTCGTCCCCTTCTCCTCTTACCCCCAATCCCTCCCAGCATCAGAGTCTTTTCCAATGAGTCAACTCTTCGCATGAGGTGGCCAAAGGACTGGAGTTTCAGCTTCAGCATCATTCCCTCCAAAGAAATCCCAGGGCTGATCTCCTTCAGAATGGACTGGTTGGATCTCCTTGCAGTCCAAGGGACTCTCAAGAGTCTTCTCCAACACCACAGTTCAAAAGCATCAATTCTTCAGTGCTCAGCCTTCTTCACAGTCCAACTCTCACATCCATACATGACCACAGGAAAAACCATAGCCTTGACTAGATGAACCTTTGTTGGCAAAGTAATGTCTCTGCTTTTGAATGTGCTATCTAGGCTGGTCGTAACTTTCCTTCCTAGGAGTAAGCGTCTTCTAATTTCATGGCTGCAGTCACCATCTGCAGTGATTTTGGAGCCCCGAAAAATAAAGTCTGACACTGTTTCCACTGTTTCCCCATCTATTTCCCATGAAGTGATGGGACCAGATGCCATGATCTTTGTTTTCTGAATGTTGAGCTTTAAGCCAACTTTTTCACTCTCCACTTTCACTTTCATCAAGAGGCTTTTGAGTTCCTCTTCACTTCACAGTGATGCTTCCTAAGGCCCACTTGACCTCACATTCCAGGATGTCTGGCTCTAGGTGAGTGATCACACCATCGTGGTTATCTGGGTCATGAAGATCTTTTCTGTATAGTTCTTTTTTTTTTTTTTTCTGTATAGTTCTTCTGTGTATTCTTGCTGCCTCTTCTTATCCTCTGCTTCTATCAGGTCCATATCATTTGTGTCCTTTATTGTGCCCATCTTTGCATGAAATGTTCCCTTGGTATCTCTAATTTTCTTGAAGAGATCACTAATCTTTTCCCATTCTATTGTTTTCCTCTATTTCTTTGCACTAATCACTGAGGAAGGCTTTCTTCTCTCTCCTTGCTGTTCTTTGGAACTCTGCATTCAAATGGGTATATATTTCCCTTTCTCCTTTGCCTTTCACTTCTCTTCTTTTCTCAGCTATTTGTAAGGCTTCATCAAACAACCATTTGGCCTTTTTGCATTTCTTTTTCTTGGGGATGGTCTTGATCACTGCCTCTTGTACAAAGTCACGAATCTCCATCCATAGTTCTTCAGGCACTCTATCAGATCTAATCCCTTGGATCTAATTGTCACTTCCACTGTATAAGGGATTTGATTTAGGTCATACCTGAATGATCTAGTGGTTTTTCCTACTTTCTTCAATTTAAGTCTGAATTTGGCAATAAGGAGTTCATGATCTGAGCCACAGTCAGCTCCCGGTCTTGTTTTTGCTGACTGTATAGAGCTTCTCCATCTTTGGCTGCAAAGAATATAATCAATCAATCTGATTTCAGTGTTGGACATCTGGTGATATCCATGTGTACAGTCTTCTCTTGTGTTGTTGGAAGAGGGCGTTTGCTACGACCAGTGTGTTTTCTTTGCAAACTCTGTTAGCCTTCACCCTGCTTTGTTTTGTACTCCAAGGCCACATATGCCTGTTACTCCAGGTATCTCTTGACTTCCTACTTTTGCATTCCAGTCCCCTATAATGAAAATGACACCTTTTTTGGGTATTAGTTCTAGAAGGTCTTGTAGGTCCTTCACAGAACTGTTCAGCTTCTTCAGCATTATTGGTCAGGGCATAGACTTGGATTACTGTGATAATGCATGGTGCCTTGGAAATGAACAGAGATTATTCTGTCATTTTTGAGATTGCATCCAAGTACTGCATTTTGGACTCTTGTTGACTATGATGGGTACTCCATTTCTTCTAAGGGATTCATCCCCACAGTAGCAGATATAATGGTCATCTGAATTAAATTCACCCATTCCAGTCCATTTTAGGTCACTGATTCCTAAAATGTCGATGTTCACCCTTGCCATCTCCTGTTTGACCACTTCCAATTTGCCTTGAGTCATGGACTTAACATTCCAGGTTCCTATGCAATATTGCTCTCTACAGCATCGGACTTTACTACCATCACCTGTCACATCCACAACTGGGTGTTTTTGCTCTAGCAGTACACCTGGGAAACCGAGTGGCCGGGACGAGGAGGTCATTAAGGCACATGGCCCACCTGGGACAGTGCAATCTCCAAGCAGTTGGTCACCTGAGCTGCTCAGACCTGGGAAGGTCACAAAATGCACACCCAACCCACAAAGACTGATCCAGAACTATGTCTGAGTGTCACCTGTGGAGGTACGGGTCAGCAGTGGCCTGCTGGAGGGGCTCTGGGGGCAGCAGACCTGGGTATGGCATAAGCCCTCTTGGAGGAGGTCACCATTAACCCCACCATAGAACCACCAGAACTTACACAGGAACTGAGGAAACAGATTCTTGGAGGGTACAAACAAAACCTTGTGTGCACCAGGTCCCAGGAGAAAGGAGCAGTGACCCCACAAGAAACTGACCCAGACATGTCCATGAGTACCCAGGAGTCTCTGGCAGAGGTGTGGGTCGGCGGTGGCCTGCTACAGGGTTGGGGGCACTGAGTGCAGCAGTGCGTGCATGGACCTTTTGAAGGAGGTCGCTATCATCTTCACTACCTCCACCACAGTTTGGCCTCAGGTTAAGCAACAGGGAGGGAACACAGCCCTGCCCATCAATAGAAAATTGGATTAAAGATTTATCTGAAAATGGCCTGGACCATCAGAACAAGACCCAGTTTCCCCCTCAGTCAGGCTCTCCCATCAGGAAGCTTCCATAAGCCTCTTATTCTTATCCATCATAGGGCAGACAGAATGAAAACCACAATCACAGAAAACTAACCAATCTCATCACATGGACCACAGCCTTGTCTAGCTCAAGCAAACTATGAGCCATGCCTCGTAGGGCCACCAATGACAGAGGGGTCATGGCAGAGAGTTCTGACAAAACGTGGTCCACTGGAGAAGGGAATGGCAAACCACTTCAGTATTCCTGCCTGAGAACCCCATGAACAGTATGAATAGGCAAAAAGGTATGACACTGAAAGATAAACTCCCCAAGTTGGTAGGTGCCCAATATGCTACTGGAGAAGAGTGGAGAAATATGCATTAGTATATGATATTCATCTTTCTCTTTCTGACTTACTTCACTCTGTGTAATAGGTTCTAGGTTCATCCACCTCATTAGAACTGACTCAAATGCATTCCTTTTTATGACTAATATTCCATTGTGTATATGTACCGCAACTTCATCCATTAATCTGTTGATGGACATCTAGGTTGCTTCCATGTTCTAGCTATTGTAAATAGTGCTGCAATGAACAATGGGATACACGTGTCTTTTTCAACTTCAGGGTTTATTCAGGAGTGGGATTGCTGGGTCATATGGTAGTTTTATTCCTAGTTTTTTAAGGAATCTCCATACTGTCTTCCATAAAGGAATCTCCATACCGTCTTCCATAGTGGCTGTATCAATTTATATTCCCACCAACAGTGCAAGAGCGTTCCCTTTTCTTCACACCCTCTAAAGCATTTTTGTTTGTAGACTTTTTGATGATGGTCATTCTGAGCGGTGTGAGGTGATATCTCATGGTGGTTTTGATTTGCATTTCTCTAATAATGAGCGATGTTGAGCATCTTTTCATGTGTTTGTTAGCTATCTGTATATCTTCTTTGGAGAAATGTCTGTTTAGGTCTTTCCCCCACTTTTTGATTGGGTTGTTTGTTTTTCTGGTACTGAGTTGTATGAGCTGCTTGTATATTTTGGAAATTAATCCTTGTCAGTTGTTTCATTTGCTATTATTTTCTCCCGTTCTGAGGGATGTCTTTTCACCTTGCTTATAGTTACCTTTGCTGTGCAAAAGCTTTGAAGTTTAATCAGGTCCCACTTGTTTACTTTTATTTCCATTACTCTAGGGGGTGGGTCATAGAGGATCTTGCTTTAGGTCATCGAGTGTTCTGCCTATGTTTTCCTCTAAGAGTTTTATAGTTTCTCGTCTTACATTTAGGTCTTTAATCCATTTTGAGTTTATCTTTGTGTATGGTGTTTGGAAGTGTTCTAATTTCATTCTTTTACATGTAGCTGTCCAGTTTTCCCAGCACCATTTATCAAAGAGGCTGTCTTTGCCCCATTGTATATTTTTGCCTCCTCTGTCAAAAATAAAGTACCCACAGGTGCATGGGTTTATTTCTGGGCTTTCTATCTTGTTCCATTGGTCTATATTTCTGTTTTTGTGCCAGTACCATATCATCTTGATGACTGCAGCTTTGTAGTATAATCTGAAGTCAGGAAGGTTGATTCCTCCAGCTCCATTCTTTCTCAAGACTGCTTTGGCTATTCAATTAGCATACTATTTGGCTAGTATTTTCGTAACGTTTTAAACTGTATTTTTTTTAATTAAAAATGAGATCAAGATCTTATGTTTAAGAGTAATTTGCATTTCCTTGTCTGAGACCTGTCTGTTCAGATTCATTGCCTTTTTTTCTATTGTGTTCTGGGTTGAAAAAAAACTTTTTCCAGTTTGTTGTTTGTCTTTGTTTCTGTTCTTTGCCATGCAGCATTTGTTTTTTAAACATGTGTCTATAAACAATTTTTTAAAATTAATACTTTACTTTTTGGGAACCATTTAAGGTTCATCGCAAATTAAGGGGAAGGGGCAGAAATTTCCCATATATACTTCCTGTCCCTAGGCATGTATAACCCCAGACCCCATCATCAACACCCTTAACAGAGTGGTACAATGGTTACAACTGGTGAACCTACATTTGACACATCATAATCATAAACGTCCATAGGTTATATAACTCAGCTCACTCTTGGTGCTGTGCATTCTATGCGTTTGGACAAATGCATAATGTCAAGTACCTATCATTGCGGTATTACATAGAGTATTTTCACTGCCCTAAAAGTTCTGTGTTCTACCTATTCATTCCTACTTGTCCCCACCCTGTACCCTCCACAGGTCTGCCTTTTCTGGAAAATAATATAGTTGGAAGCATATAGTATGTAATCTTCCTACATTGGTTTCTTTCATGTAGCAATATAGACTTAAGATTGCTCCAAGTCTTTTCATGGCTTAACAGCTCATTGCTTTTTAGTGCTGAATAACATTCCACTGTCTTTAGAACAGTTTGTTTACCCATTTACCTACTGAAGGAGATCTATTATTTCCAGGTTTTTGGCAATTATGAATAAACCCATTATAAATATCCATATGCAGGTTTCCATGTGAATGTAAGTTTTTATTTCCTTTGGGTAAACAGCAAAGAGTACGACTGCTAGATCATCTGGTAAAAGCATTTTAGGTTTGCATGAAACTACTAAACTGTCTTCAAATGTTAGCAATACCATTTTGCATTCCTACCAGCAATCAAAGAAAGCTCTCGTTGCTCTACATCTTGTCAGAATTTGGTGTTCTCAGTGTTTATGATTTTGGCTGTTCTAACAGATGGGCAGCAGTATCTCACTGTTTAATTTGCATTTGCCCTATGACATAAGATGTGGCGCATCATTTCATATGCTTATGTGCTATCTAGGTATCTTCTTTGGTGAGGTACATGTTAAGGTCTTCAGCACATTGTTTAATCAGATTATTAAGTTTTCTTACTGTTGAATTTTAAGAGTTCTTTGTATATTTTGGAGAAGAGTCTTTTACAGATATCTTTTTTGTAAATATTTCTTCCAAGTCTGTGGCTTGTCATCTCAATCTTTTAATACTGTCTTTTGCAGAGCAGAAGTTTGTGAAGTGAAAGTCGCTTAGTTGTGTTCGACTCTTTTCGACTCCATGGACTGTAACCCACCAGGCTCCTCTGTCCCTGGGATTCTCTAGGCAAGAATACTGGAGTGGGTTGCCATTCCCTTTTCCAGGAGATCTTCCTGACCCACGGATTGAACCTGGGTCTCCTGCATTGCAGACAGATTCTTAACCATGTAAGCCACCAGGGAATACCAATTCTTTCTTTCAGAGATTGTGCATTTGGTGGTGTACCATCAGACTTGCTTTGACTCTGTACTGTTCTACCAATCTATAAAAATAGTACATTAAATAGTCCACCTTTTAAATATTCCTAACATCCTAAATATAAAGATGGTTCTGGTGTACTATGATGTCTTAATATATATCTCATTCTCATTTGGACTTAAAAAACGCACGAAGTAAAGCACATAACAGAGTTTCACTACCATAATAAGATGCCTGTGATTACTGACCAGGGTGTCCCTGCTGGTGTAATGGACCATCCACCCTTCCTTCACCATTGTGCTGCTCTTCCTCTTTGTGTGCTTGATGGACTGGACGACCCTCATCAGCGGAATGTTATTGCTCGTTGATGGACTACAAAATATTTTAAATTTATGACAAATATTTATAATGTTAACTTAAAAGATCATCAATACAGTAAAATCAAACCCTTTTAAAGATAATTAAACTAAAATTCTTCAAAATATCTTACGAAGACAATGGCTTAAGAGGAAAAAGATAAATTAATCCTGTTATGATGATACACAGTTAATTTATAAAAGACAAAGATGATACTGTTAGGGGAAGCATACTGACTGAAACCGCCCACCCTGGTCAGGCTCTCTAGTAACCATTTGCATGAGTTGTTTTACAACAGGAGGTCCTGGTAAGGCATATGGAACTAATAAGCCACTACCAACCAAAAGAGTTCGGGAAAGGTCAAAAGGAGACACCACGTGTCCACCCACTTCCCAGAATCCCTCTCGCTAGCATCCATCTTTGCTGAGCAATGCATGTGGCACCAGGAAGGACTCTGAATCAGAATGATTGGCCAAAGACAACCTGGAAACTAATCTCATCACCATAAAATCTGAGACTACGAGCCACATGGCAGAGCTGTTCTCCTGGGTTCCCTTTACTGCTCTCCACCCGGGTGCCCTTTCCCAATAAAATCTCTTGCTTTGTCAGCACGTGTCTCCTCCGACAGTTCTTTTCTGAGTGTTAGACAAGAGCCCGCTCTTGGGGCCCTGGAGTGGGGTCCCCCCCTTCCTACAACAATACTGTAAATCATCATTATTTGTCATGAATATTTCTGGAGGGCCACAGGACATACGAAAACAATAAACAGAGCAGAAAGAATCCTCTCCGGTTGGCAAATCTGGAGCCTGGGAGAGGGTCTCATTTGGGATTGCTACTAGAAATCATACCCTAGATAACATGACAAATTAATAAATTCATAACAGGACAAAATTCAAATATCAAAGTCCATTATTCATGTTGTCAGCAACAATTACTTACAGAAGACACTGAAAGAAAAATGATTTACAGGTATTAAGAAAGTAAAAATAATAAATAATGAAATGAGTCACATCAGGTAATACTGAAACACAGGTCAGTAACAGTGTAGCTGGAGAGAAAGAGCACCTTGGCAGAAGTGTGTGAAAAATACACTGTTTTTCAATTGAGTCTCAAACAGTTAAATACTTGCTCTTAAACTGTGAAGTATCCATGATTAGGAAACAAGCTTAGTTCTCTTAAGTCTCCAATTTGGGCAAACATTTAGTTAATAATGATAATGATAATAATAGCTATAATTTATTTATTATTTTTTTTAAATTTTATTTTTAAACTTTACATAATTGTATTAGTTTTGCCAAATATCGAAATGAATCTGCCACAGGTATACATGTGTTCCCCATCCTGAACCCTCCTCCCTCCTCCCTCCCCATACCATCCCTCTGGGTCGTCCCAGTGCACTAGCCCCAAGCATCCAGTATCATGCATCAAACCTGGACTGGCTATAATTTAATGATAAGACAAACTGAATAAATGACTCAGCCATATGAGACTGACATATGATGAATTTTCTCTAAACACCTATTTGCTGCCAATGAAAAACAAAACCTGCTTAAAATGTTAACACTGTATCACAAAGTAGTATATCTTATAGGCTATATCTAAAAAAACTGAATTTCTATAAATATAGGAGGATATATAAGTCTCATAATCCAGGAGCATTTTTACAAAGAGCTAATAGATGAATTGCAATATGAAAACTGCCCCCAAATTCATCACCATCATCTCTGTACAACATTCTCAGGTATAGATTCTTACTGGGGTTTGCAACATTAGCTAATATGCCTGTGTAAAGAAACTGGTTGCTTTACCTGAAGTCCAATGCTGGCACTTTGTGAAAGACTGCTACACAGCTAGGTATTTAAATACAGTATTTAAATAAAGCATTTTTCTTTTTAAGAAAACGGGATTCTCATACCTTCTCATCTTGAGTGGACAGCAAGAGGAATATAATTTATTTCAGAAAAATAAATGTACATGTGGTACATGTAAAAGCATTAGCCACAATTTAATTGATTTTAAATTACATTTTAGGGGGTGGAAGGAATTGGGAGATTGGGATCGACAAGCATGTAGTACTGTATATGAAATAGATAACTAATGAGAACCTACTGTAGAGCACAAGGAACTCTAATCAATGCTCTATAGTGATCTAAATGAGAAGGAAATCTAAAAAAAGAGGGATATATGTTTATGTATAACTGATTCACTTTGCTGTACAGCAGAAACTAACACGACATTGTAAAGCAACTATACTTCAAGAAAAAAAAATTTCTTTTTATAATTACATTTCTAGGTTCCACTTAAAGAGATATGATTTGTTATTTTTTAACAGAACTCCTGGACTGACCTTGCATTTGGAAATATCTTGTAGTCCATACCCACGCATTACCTGATTGTTTTAACAGCTTCTTCGTCTCTTTCCACATCAAGATCAGATGGATCCAAGAAAAACATTTTATCTTCTGGAGGAGATGGTTCTTCTGTGTCATCCAAGCCCCGACTACCATCACTGTTCATGTCACTACTGTCAATATCCATTGGTATATCTGTATCTGTTCCCAAAGTAGATGGCTCTGGCAAAGTTTTAAATGAATTCAGAATTTTACATTAATGGAATATCAATACACCTAAATAGAGACAGTACATCAAATGTGAAAACCATTTTTAAAATTCTTAAATGAAATTACAGAAAAATATTTTTATGATTCAAGTTAAAGAAATATTTCTTAGGATGATATAAGTATAAAAATCATAAGGCAGAAAATTAACTTGATTGCATCAGAATTTTAAATTTTGATATGACAAAAGATACTAGAAGCAAAGTAAAAGGTTAGCCACTATATTATAGACCTGGTCAGCTCATTTTCCACAAGTGTCTAAGACAATACAATGAAAAAAGAACATTCTGTTCAATGTATGGTCATAGGACAAATGGATATTTATATGCAAAAAAGAAAAAAAGGAAATTGGGAAGATTTCCTTAAATCAATTACAAAAATTAACTTAAAGTAGATCACAGACCTAAATAATCTATAACACTCTTAGAAGAAAGCATAGGAGTAAGCTTTGGGATTGTGAGTTAGGCAAAGCCTTCTTAGATATACCACCAAAAACCTAAATGACAAGAAAAAACAAATATACTGGACTTCATCAAAATTTAAAACTTCTCTGCTACAAATGACACCTCAAAGAAAGTGAAAAGGCAGTGTACAGAATGGTAGAAAGTATCTGCAAATCATGTACCAAATAAGGGACTTGTATCCAGAATATCTAAAGAATTCTTACAACTCCATAATAAAAAGATAAATAAATAACCTAGTTAAATGGGCAAAGGACCAGAAGAGATACTGCTCTGAAGCAGATGTAAAAATGACCAAGAGGTACATAAAAAGATACGCAATGTCAGTTAGCCATCTGGGAAATGCACATCAAAACCATAATGAGACAACACTTCATACTCACTAGGATGGTGACAATCAAAATGACAGACAATTAACGAGTGGTGGAAAGGATACGTAGAAATGAGACTCCTCGTACACTGCTGGTGGGAATGTAAAATGGTATGGCTGCTTTGGTAAACAGTTTGGCAGTCCTCAAAATGTTAAACAGAGCTACCATATGACTCAACAGTTCCATTACTGGCTATCTACCCAAGTGGAATGGAAACACATGTAGTCAATTGTACTCAAATGTACTGCCTTGTTCATAATAGCTCCAAAATGGACACAACTCAAAGGACCATGGCTGACTGGTGATGAATCAAGTGTGGAACATTCAGGCAGAGGAATACTACTCATCAATAAAAAAACAATGAAGTATTGATACATGCAACATGGATGAACCTTGAAAACATTATGCTAAGTGAGAGAAATTAGTCACAAAGACTATACATTGTATGATCCTATTTATATGAAATGTCTAGAAGGGACAAACTGATACAGATAAAAGTTGACTTAGTGGTTGCCAGGGGCTAGCAGGGAAAAGTGGATAGGACGTGACAACTAATTGGTATGGAGTTCTTCTCAGGATGATGAACACGTCCTAAAATTAGGCTGTAGTGATGGCTGCATAACTGGGAATAAACTAAATGTATGAACTGTATGGTATACAACTCGTATCTCAATGAAGCTGACGAAGAATTAGTAGAATATATAACATGTGAACAAGTAATTTAGAGGGAAAAAACTCCTAATTAAACAGTAAATATCTGAAAGAGATAAACATTAAAATAAATATAAATGTATTTCATATCCATTTGTCAAAAGGTAGACAAGGACAAAAATACATGAACCAGCTAAATCTAGAAAAGACTTCAATCATGTAGAAAAGCTGTATTAATTCTGTGCAACTGAAACGAAGAAACCAATCATGCGCTGTCAATGGTGTTAAACAGCAACCACAGAAAACATACCACGTGAGAAAATGTTAAACTCTTAAGGAGATTAATTTCCACTCCTCATGCTTTTCCTCCTATATCTGTTCTCCTGGTAATCTTCCTAACCTAAGGCTTGAACCTAGGGCTCCTGCACTGCAGGCAGATTCTTTACCATCTGAGCCACCAGGGAAGCCTTTCCTATAGAACTACTTATATTCAATTTTTACCAGCCATGTAATATTAAGGAAAAATTATGCTGCAAGTTTACTCCTTTCTTCCAAAAAAGGTAATCACTTTGAGTGATATAATCTTGAAAAGAGGGGGAAAAAAGGTAAAAAAGCAAGAATGTTCAGCTAAGTGATTATTTGATGGAAAAAGAGAAAGTGAGACAGTACAATGACTTCTAAAGACTATGAACTTAGATGCCAGACCACACAGATTCAAATCCCAACTCTATCACTACTGGTTGTATCTCTTAGGCAAATTATTTAATGTTTCTGTGCCTAAGTTTACTCATCTCTAAGTCCTTATCTCAAAAGGTTGTTCTTAGGTTTAAATGTCAATATATATAAAATGTTTACAACAGTGCCTGGCTTTCATTAAGTAGTTAATAAATACTAGAAATATGCAATAGTTCTAGGGACAACAGCACGGTTATAAAATACGTTTTGCTATGTCTAAAGATAAATGAGAATATGCAGCATCATTTGCCACATATGACTACAGAGTGGTAGGTGGTTAAAGGAGACCAGAGGCATAATTAAAAGTATACTATTAGCGATATCTGTATTTTGCTTGATTATTAAATCAGAAAAAAGTCAAAGAAACAAAGTAAACAAAATAAAATATGCAAATATAACCTTATATAAAGATAATACACAAA
The DNA here is from genome assembly GCF_002263795.3 of Bos taurus. Taxonomy (NCBI): domain Eukaryota; kingdom Metazoa; phylum Chordata; class Mammalia; order Artiodactyla; family Bovidae; genus Bos; species Bos taurus. The sequence goes on from NC_037338.1 coordinate 19,713,258, forward strand.
AGAATTGTGATCTTTTCTAGAAATTAAGAAAAAGACTTTCACCTCCATTGAAAGTAACCTCTCCAAGGCAGTCTCTCGGTACTTTAGATGCACATCGCTTATGGCAGTTGAATTTACAATCTAAAACAAAATATTCATCTTATTAATTTATGTAAAAAGTCAGGCAGTATCAGATATGGTTGAAGACTTTCTTTACTCACACATACAGTATTATTAATAATGATGATGAAATAATAAAGATTTCCTCTACAAGAACTCAGGTCTTAAAAGGTCTGGTTTCATATTCTGATACCATCTCTTAATAGTTGGTTAATCCCTCAGGGATCATTCAGTCTCTTTATCTGTAAAATTAAATTTATACCACTTGTTTAACACTTTGCCAAAATGCTGCAGATCCATGCTTCCCTCCCTTACGTCGCATTCTTCTTTCTATATCCCCCTTAAAGAGTTTCTCAGGCTGATTAAATCCCTTTCCAACATATGTCAGGCAGTTACTTTCAATTCCTAATTATCAGGACCTGGTACATACGCAGAAAAGAAATTGCAATGCTACACCATTTATTAGGAATTAGTAAGAGCTTTCCCAGACAACCTTGCAAGAAAGGACTGAGCTTCTCACGCATAAGGTCCCCCATCTGTAGTATATAATGGCTCTCTTCAGCCTGCAAGAACCTCAGAGCTGATTGTACTGCAGATGAGTGTCAGTGACGTCCAAGCTGTTCAACACCACTGTGTAACTCATGGTTCTCAAATTGTGGTCACCAGGCCCGGAACATCAGCATCTTTTGAGATGCCCGATCTTGTTTGGGCCCCATCCCTAACCTACTACGTCAGCAGCTCTGGGAGTGAGGTTGAGAAACGGGTACTTTAATGACTTCTTTAGTTAATTAACATTAAAACTGAAACCCACTGCTATAACTACTATCTAACACCACCTTCAAAATAATTCTACCAACAATAAAAGGGTAAAAATAATTTCAAGTCCTGATTTAGAATAATTTTGTAACTTCTATAACTGAAGAAAACTCTTGGTATCATGCCAATAGAATACAGAAAGGTCATTATAAGAAAAAGCTCTATGAAATAATAATTTGGTGGATGAGAAAACCTGCATTACGTAATGTCTTTAAAAAGGTGAGGCCCTAGGAAAATTCACATGAACTAGTATTAACACTGGCATACATTTAAATGTTTTTTATCTCATGAAGTTTGCAAATTGTGAAAATAACAAGGCTTCCCTTTCCCTCTGAAATGTAAAGCCAAGTTTACCACCCATATGCAGCAAGTATGTAGTTCTAATGACAGTCATTTACACTTCTCTATATTCCTGCCCATGTTTTTTATTAATTTATTTATGTTTTCTTTTATCCTATATGTGCTTATATAAGCTGCCCTGAAATTTTAATATAACAAAGTGGAAAATAGATGAATGAATAAATTAATTGCTCTTAGAATTGTACATTTTTCTCAAATGATTCTGCATAACTGTTTTATCTTAACTATTTTTTTTCTTAGCGTAACAAGTGAATGAAAATGTCTATTTTACTTTTGAAGTAAAAATACAGGGATTACTGAATAAATTATGACTTTTTGATACTTTCTGAACCAATATAAGCATAAAACATTATTCTTTTAGAGCTCTAAGAAGTTAAACTACTAAGCCAGTCACATAGTTAATTGATTTTATTTCAAAATTCATTAATCTACTTCCATATTTTATTCTTTTAAAAAGTACTGTGCTTTTTTGCATGTGGTTTTAGAATGTTTCTGTTCTACTCAGCAGAACGGCATATTTACTACCTTTACTAAGATTATCTGCTGGCTAGAATTTGTACATCTGTTCTTAATGTTCTTTCCCAAAACATTCTTTAGTGGCTGCTTGCCAGTACACTTTAGTGTTGATATTTAAAGTATTAATTTATATATTAACTCATATTCAAAAGTAAGCTGTTGAAATAAAATTTCAACATTTAATTAAGCTTGCCTGATGGTTATTAAATATTGGCAACAAATGTACAATGTATTCTCTATGTATGTAGCGAAATATTGCTAAAAATTTTTTTCTTATATACTTATAAATTTATACATAAATTATTTAATTCAACACTGAAAACAGAACTTATTGTTGCAAAGATCTCAATTCCAATGTTTTACCTAGATAAAACTAGGTAATTCAATTCCACAAATACTTTTACATAAAAAGTATGGTATCAAGAAGTAATGATAATTACAGTAATCACATGAAAAATAAATACATAAGATTATAGACAGATTACCTATATCTTATCTTGGCTCAATGCCTAATAACACATTTAATATCTCTATTTTGGTTTTCACATAGTTGTGCAGCACTGTTGAGAAGACGCGAGACAAAAAGATAAAAGCATCTTTTAAAAGCATTAAAACATTATATAACTACAGGAAACCATTACTCTATTAAAAACATAGTTCATTAGAGATGTTTTTGGAATTCTATGACAGTGTTTTGGGTTAGTATCTAAATATAGATGGTCCCCATAATAATTCCAGTAGCTTCTACTATTTCTGCCTGTTTCAGTGTGATTGTTTAGAATGACAATTTTGGTACAGCTCTCACAGCCCCATAATTAAAGCAAAAATAAAACTCTTGTAACATGTTGCTGTGTGTGTGTGTGTATGAATACTTAATGGAAAGTTCAGTTCAGTCACTCAGTCGTGTCCAGCTCTTTGTGACCCCATGGACTGCAACATGCCAGGCCTCCTGTCCATCACCAACTCCCAGAGCTTGCTCACTCATGTCCATCAAGTCGGTGATTCCATTTAACGGAAAGAGGAGGGCATTATTTTATATTTTGGGTAGTGTCTGGCTCTGGAATCAGAAAGACTTAAGCTCAAATATTAGCTTACCTGCTCACTAATGGTTCCATATTGACAATTGTTAAGCAGCCACATCTCACAGATTCAAATTCTAGTTTTTCTGTTTACACTCTAATTTTTCTTTAGCATAGCTCCTGGTACAGAATACACATGTTGCAGATACTAGTCATCATTAATAGATACACATATATGCGTATTTCTTTCTTAACTATGAGACCAATTTATTTGCTTAAGGCTTCTGAAGTAAAAAGTATTTTATGTTATATTTGCTAACAAAAACAAATATGAATTTTACTTCAGAAAATCATGCAATCCTACCTTTACACTGCATTCCCTGGCGAAAGAGGCCTTTCAGTAACCGCTTGCAGTACTGACATATTGTGGGACGGGTGTATGAGTGAACAGCAAACGTGTGTGGGACTTTCACCCTGCACATGACCATCTTTTCCATCCAGATTGGGCGACCACTCCAAGAAGGAATTCTCTTACTAGGTTCTTGGTGAACATGTGACTAAAACATAAGCAATTTCCATAGTGTAAGTCAACATTAAAAACAAAGTCTTCAGATCAGGGTTTGACAAGTCATTTATTTCAAACACTAAAGCCACAAATAAAAAAATGTGGATCTCAGCAGTTTCCCTTGGAAGCTTAACTTACCAACCCTTGAAAATGAAAAGTGTAGAATTTTTTTGCTATTATTTATGCAAGGTATTTTCATCCTCACAGATATGTATCCATTGATTAATTATTATTTGCCAGGCACATATGACATTTCACAAATAAAAAACAAAACCTTAAAATGAGTTTATAACGTTCAAATTCCTTACCAAGAAATTAATTACAGGAAAATTAAGTAAATTTAGAAGGGTTAGTGCTGCTCATGTTGAGCTACTGAACACAACGTCTGAAAATATTTTGAAACAAGTCTTGGTTTTTAAAATCTATTTTAATAAATACTAAAATAAGTATGTAAAAATCTTTCATTAATAACGGCAGATGTAAATTAAAACAACTTTACCCTTAGTAATAATGCTTTAAGAAGTTCCTTGATATTTTAAGTATATTTCAGTTATTTGGTTTTTTCCCTCTCAGGTGAGCAAAAAGGAAAATTAAAGAAGACGTTGGTTAAAAATTTTTGTGCCATTTGAGGGATAAATGGATTTTTAAACTATGACCCTTTTTATGTATACCAAGGAAACAATCAATTTAATTCCAGGTCAGATCAATATAGCCCATCATATTCATTCAACATTCATTGACTGTCCTTTACTATGTATTAGAAATATGAAAATGAATACGGTCCTTATTCTCAAGGACAAAATCCAGATACCTAACTGCCTTCTAGATGCACTGCAGACCTTGCTGTAGCTGCTTGCCTCGTCACGGCCAGGACTGCCTTCTATAACCAGTAATGTGGGTAACTTAGAATTGAGTCCCTGTACATTGATATGTTCAACCAACAGAAGCCAAAAGAAATCAAAAGACAGAGAAGTGTACAGGAGAAATGAGAGAAGAAAATAAAGGGCTTTTTTTCTGAAGGAAGTAGGAGGAAGGAAAAAAGAAAAGGACTGACCACTGGAGGAAAGCACTATAAAAACAACACAAATACAGCCTCTGCTCGATAGTTTTTCAATAATGTGTAGCCAGAAACGTTCTAAAGCAAATTATGAAGCAATTTAAGAAAAGTACAAAAAGAATGTTAAAACCCAAACCAAACTTGCAGACTTCAGCTGTCTAAGGTGTCCTGCTCTAGTCTGGCCCAACCCTCCTCCACGTACAGAGCACCGTCAGCAAAAGGAACACTGAAGTGATTCCTCAAAGCTGATAAAGCAGCCAGCAGGAACCAGAAACGGATGCCTTCAGCTTTTGCTTATCCCTGGGCCCCCAGTCTAGTGGTGACTCAACACTGTATTTCTCTTGCTCTGCTTCAACCACTTAGTCTATGTCTCAAGCTTAAAACAAACACGTGGACTGACCTGAGTTACACCTGGGTCTTCTACTTAGCAGTACAGTGATTCTTAACCTTTTCCCCATCTCAACACCCTTGAGCAGACTGCAATCTAGCCAATAACAGTGGTTTACCATCTACTGAGTGAAGAAGGCAAGAAAGGTACAATAGACTTAATCAGAATTTGGAGGATGGAGAATGCTGGTAGAATTACCTAGAGCACTTGGCTACAACGGGACCAGTGAGAGTAACTAGAGCGGAAGCTCTTTTCTTACATTGCTTTAATGGCCCTCTTTACAAATCACTTATTAGCTTAAATTTTCCTTTCTTTCTTATTGATGTGTAGACAGAAATTTTCTGAAAGTAATCTAATTATTTCCACAATGTGTGTTTAAACTAATTTTGGCTGAATTGCTCATAAAAACTTCATAACAATATTGCCAACTCTCAATCATATAAAATAATAAAGGTGATATAAAAAATTTAAAGGGGGCAATTCCCCAATTATATATATTCGACTTTGGAACATTTTTCAGTGAAAGAAATATCTCCACTTTTAATGTGCACACTTAAGAATCAAGAATTTCTTTCTACCTTGATTCTGTACTGTTCCTGCAGAAATTTTCCCAAATGGGGAACGCCCTGGTGGTCCAGTGCTTAGGACTTTATGCTTTCATAGCCAAGGGTGCAGGTTTGATCCCTGGTCAGGGAACTAAAATTCTACAAGTCACGCAGTGGGGCAGGAAAAAAAAAAGTTTCTCCCAAATGCACTGAGATGAACGTTAGTCTCTCTCATCTCCAAACAGCCATCACTCAACACTGGTTTCTCTAAACCTGGTGGTTCCATTTTAACCAAATTCAATGAACAGTCTATTTTCTTCTGCCTCTCCACCTCTTTACTTGATTCCCTTTACAAAGTGATTTCAGACAATGACAGAAACTGCCTTATTACATGACAACCCAAGGGTCAGATTCAAAGGCTTCTATTCCAAACTGGCCTTCTCTTATGTCAGTAGTCAGTGAAGTTTAATATTTTGACTCCTTAGAAACTTTTCTTCCTCATGCTTTATCTATGAAATCAAGACAACAGCTACATGCCTGCCAGGATTGTGGTGCGGATTACACAAGAAAAGATAAGTAAAGCATCCCAGCATGAAGACTGGCATCTGATAAGTTACAAGGCACTTCCTGCAGCCACTTAGAGTGAGTTCTCTAAACCTGGTTCAGTCTCGGGCGCTCCCATCTCTTCACTGTTTCCTCTACTCCTTTAGACTGTCCGCTTTTACCACTCTTCCTCCCCTCTGATTTTCCTCCATGAGCTCTCAGCTCTTCTTACTGAATGTACCTTCATTTTTGAGATGGTATTCTTTACTACAGTTTCTACTTGTTCTAAAACACTCTGCACAATCTATCCAATTCAAACATGTCACTCTCCTTATACTTCTGTAAAGAATTTTCATCTTCCGGGTAAAATATAAATGAATAAATTAAAACTGAATACCTTATTCATCTGCTCGGTCCTGTTATTTCCTAATCTTGTAATACTCAGTGGGTATGGCTGACAAACCAGTACCATTTGCGGGGTTCTTAAAACAACATATGTTCGTTCTACAGTCCCCAATTCGAGCCAAGTTTCCCTGTGTAGCTTGTGTGTAAAATGCATTAATTTTTCTATTATCAATCTTTCCCTAAACTTTTGCATGTATTTATAATAACTCCTCATTCTCAGTTCTAATGCTATAGCACTCATCTTATACTTTAAAAATGTCATAGTAGGGCTATGCAATATGGAAATGTGGGATTTTTGTGAAAGAATTTCAGAAGCTTCTATTTTAGTTCCTCAATTTAGCAAGATCTTGTGATGAAGCGGTCAAGACAGCAGTCCAATGGCTTGATTTTGCCATTAATATATAGAAGGCCAAAGGGGTTACAGAAATAACTAAATTAAGACTGTAATCTACAGATGGAAGTTATTTAAAGTAGTACCAAATAAGTAAGGCAGTTATTTCTTTCTTCCCCAATCTACTACGTTTGATTTACACATTAGTAGATCTGGGTTAAATTCTAAAATTGCTTACTAATTTCTGTGACTTTAGTCAAGTCACTTGATAATTCTGAGTGCCAGCTATCTCACAGTATACAGACCTCACTGGAATACCGTAAAGATCAGTGATGTCACTCAAACACTTATTCATTTATGGCTGAGCGCCCACTAAAGTACAAGATACGGAGCTTGGGCATGGTGAGGCAAAGACAGACATGAATACTGTCTTCTCTAAATAGTTAAACTCCTTGAGGACAATCTAGTATACAAATGCTGTGATATTATGGTAAAATGCTATACACACCATCAAGGAGGTTTGAAAAGTGGTATGGCATTCAGAAAAATAACTTCTAGGTAAAGGGAAATCAAGTAAGGTAGCTGTTGAGGTAAGTCTAGAAAAAGCATATAGGATAGATAACAAGAGCAAATGTAGGGGGGTGGGGAGAAAGGATGTGTTCAGGGAATGCTGAATACTACAGATTGTCGGAAACGCAGAATATATAGAGGTCTCCTTGAAGGGAGCAATCTAATTGGTTGCTGACTATTAAGCTGTAGTGCAGTGTGGAGAGCAGGAGTCAGGATACTGGTCAGGAGACTGATCTCCTGGTTCAAGTGATAAGGTGATCTCAAACTATACAACATGCAATTCATTGCTACTGGTAAGCCCTGTTTACAGTGATACATTTTAAGTTTCTTAAGTGTAGGAACGCTACTGTTCTTTAGTATATAACTTATGATTTAGGATGACATCATATATACTGTAGAAACATAAAGAATAAGTGGTAAAAATGCCCTGTATTATCTTAGAGTACATACCTCTTCAGTGGGAAGGGCTACATAGTCAGTCTGCAGGAGTCTTGGAACTGAGAGGCCAGGTCCTGGCAGGGATACATTTGAGAGACGTCTCTTTCTTACACCACTACAGTTATTTGGAATCTTGAAGGCACATCGTTTATGATAATTTAATCCACAGCCTAAATATATTTTAAAAGGTTAAAAAAAATTTTTTTAACTTAACCATCTAAGTGCATACATAAAAAAAAAGGTGCTTCTTTTATTTTTTCTGGCAGCAGTAGCTATCCTAATGAAGAACACAGATAACAAGCTAAGAATAGGAAATGTGTAGAAAGGTTTATTTAGAAAGGTTAGGTTAGCTAAAGCAGTGGTTTCTTCAAGTGTGCTCCCCAAGGCAGAACCCAAGAATTTGTTAGAAATCTAATAAATGATTGGGCTTCACCTCAGACCTACTGAATCAGAAACTTTGGGGATGGGGCCTTGCAAAGTAATGTTTCAGCAAATCCTCAAGGTGATTCTGATACATAGTGAAGTTTGAGAACCACTGGCTTAAATAACTTCAGCAAACTGTGAACTATGACATGTGAAAATTACATGCAATTCAGATTTCAGTCTCATAAATAATTTTTTGGAACACAGCATTCTCACAGTTTACCACCTGCCCATGGCTATTTTCATGCTGCAACGGCAAAGTTAAGCCACTGCAACTGAGACCACATGGCCAGAAAAACTTAAAATACCAGTATGTACCCTCTGGTCCTTTACAGAACAAGTTTACTGACAAATCAGATGTGCACCTGCATCCTACCCCCCTGGCATTTCTAACACAGAACAACCAGATTGCTCTGCTTCCAAACCTTGGGTACTACCTAGTCACTGACCAATGATCTTATTTTTTCATTGATGATTAAAGAATGTCATTGTGAAAACTTATTTCAAATTATCAAAAATTTAGAACACATACCTTCACATTTCAGTCCCTGGCGTACCAATCCCCAAAGCATCTCACCACAGTAATCACAGAAAGTAGGCGCTTTGTAAGAATGCACATAGAGAGTATGCGGACGAATCTGGAAGTCTTCTACTGTGGCCAAAGCTTTAAAAAAAAAGAAAAATATTCAAATAAACCCTATACTTGCAGTTGTGATAAGATTAAGAACATCAACCATAGTCATTTATGTCAAAGTATACAGATTTCTTTTTCTGAAACTTTCATCTTTCACCCATAAAAAATTATTTTAAGACTTTAACATCGTGGTTTTCGAACTTTATTTAAGAAGCTGACAAATTTAAATAATTTGATCTCCAAAAGTACGTATTTTGACCTCCAAAAGCATTTTCTTGGAGTTAGATTGCAAATGATTGTCATATTTATTTTAGCTAGTTAAAAACTATTTAACTTATAATGTACTGGGAAATAGAACACTAAATTTTAAAAAATTATAAAACTTAACATTAACTTATAGCAATGTTTCTGGGAGAAATGCACTCAGTCCTCATTTAGGATCCCAGGATACACTCTGTCTGTTCTCCACAGTCCCAGCGGATAAAAAAGAGACTCTTTTCCCCTCTGTGAGCAACTCAACAGTAGCAGATGCATCCATCATCAGACATCCTTTCAACATCACGTGCAACTCACTATGGATATCCCTGTGGGCTGATGTAGGCTCCAGAGCAAAAAAGGAATAGATATGAGCATGACCACTGGGATGACAGGGAGTGAAGCCCCTCTACAATGAAAAGGAAGACAAGGACTGGGATGTGTACAGAATTTGGGGTTGTAGTGGAGAAGATAAACAGTAAGGATTAGAGACTAATAA